>NC_044985.1:4988462-5333462 GCF_008728515.1 Papio anubis
AATCAAGTCAAAATATCAAAATAGCATTTGACAAAAGTAATACTTTGTCATTCAGGCCACACAGGGAAATTACTTTGATTGTGCATATGTTTATGTTTAAATCTGATGTCAGCTACTGCTATAACCCTAAATAATATATGTATGTCTCTTGTTCTTAATGGTTAATATTCAGAAGTACCTATTTTAATGCAACTGGAAATGGAATTAAGTTTTTACTTTCTTTTTCAAGGAGTATACTGTTAGTGTATAAAATGCAAAATATTCTTGTATATTGATTTTGTATCCTGCAACTTTACCGAATTTATGAGTTCTAATAAGTTTTTGGTGGTGCGATTAGAATTTTCAATATTTAATATAATGTCATCTGCAAACAGAGACAATTTTCTTTTCCTTTGCAATTTGGTTGCATTTTATTTATTTTTTCTTGTCTAATTACTCTGGCAAAGACTTCCAGAAGCCTATTCAATAGAAGTTGCCAAAGTGGGCATCTTGATCTTCTTCCTGAATTTAAAGGAAAAATGTTCAGCAGTTCACCTTAGAGTATGATGTTAACTGCGGGCTCTTCATGTATGCCCTTTATTGTGTAGACGTACATTACTTCTAAATCAAATTCTTGAGCATTTCTTGTCATGAAAGAGTGTTGAAATTTGTTGGATGCTCTTCTGCTTCCATCATGATGATTATATGTTTTTGGTCCTTCATTCTGTTACTGTATTGCATCACATTAATTGATTTGTGTATGTTAAACCATCCTTGCACCTCAGGAGTAAATCCCTGCTTGGTCACAGTGTATAATTTTTTTAATGTGTTCTTAAATTTTATATGTTAGTATTTTGTGGAGATGTTTGCATGTATGTTCGTCAGGGATATTGGCTTGTAATTTTTTATGAGCTTGTTTGACTTTGGTATCAGAATAATGTTGGTCTCCTAAAATCAGTCTGGAAATGTCCCTGCCTCTTCAATTTTTTGATGATTTTAAGAAGAATTAGTATGTATTATTCTTCAGATGTTTGATAAAATTCATCAGGAAAACCATCAGATCCTGAGCTTTTGCTTATTTGGATGTTTTTGATTGCTGACTGAATTGCCTTACTCATTATCGGCCCATTTAGATTTTCTATGTCTTCATAATTCAAGCTTCATAAGATGCCTGTTTTAATAATTTATTCATTTCATCTAGTTTATCAAATTCATTGGCATGGAATGCTTATAACAGTCTCTTATAATAATTTATATTTCCGAGGAATCAGTCATTATGTCTCCTTTCATTTATAGTTTTATTAATGTTAGTTATCTCTCTTTTCACTTATACTAGCTAAAGATTTGCAAATTTTGTCTTTGAAAGCAACTAATTCTTTGTTTTATTTTAAATTTTTATTTTATATTTTATTTATTTATACTCTGCTTTTATTTTCTTTCTTTAGGCTTCCTTTGTTATTTTTCTAGTGCTTCGTGGTATAATGTTAGGTTGTTTATTTGGGATTTTTTAAAATGTAGGCATTTATTGCTATAAATGTCCTTCTTGGATCTGCCTTTGCTGCATCCCATACATTTTCATATGCTGTGTTTCCATTTTTCTTTCTCTTAAGATTTTACTCTAGTTACAAAACATGGAGACAATACATGTTATATGAATAAATTGATACATAAATTGTGGTATGCAAATGCAAAGTAATATTAGTCATTAAAATGAAATGGAATATGATTGGATATTATTTTCCCATTTGCAACAATATGGGTGAATCTCGAGAGCATTATGTTACATGAAATATGTCAGAGAAAGACAATATGATCACACCTATATACAGAATCTAAAATATTAAAGTCTCAGAAACGTAGAATGGTAGTTGCCACAGACTAGGAAGATAAAGGATGTGAGGAGGTGTGGGCCAAAACGTACAAACCTTCAGTTTTAAGATAAATAAGTTCTGAAGCTCTAGTTTGTACTACATTGCCTATAGTGAACAATGCTGTGTTATATCCTTGAAATTTGCTAATAGAGTAAATCTTATTCTCACCTTGAAATAAGACAAAACAAAAATGGTAACTGGCTGAGGTGATAGTTGTGTTAATTAACTAACTTGATTATAGTAATCATTTCACTATATATATATCAAATGATGTTGTGTACCTTAAAATTACACAATTTTGCATGTCAATTAAACATAAAGATTTTATAAAAAAGTAGCTATTGGCTATTGAATTTAGAAGATACATATTATTACATAAGATTTTTACCCAGAATTGTGTCACTTAATGATAGGATATATTCTGAGAAATGTGTTCTTGTGAAAACATTATAAATTGTACTTACACAAACCTAGATGGTATAGCCTACTACCTACCTAGTCTATATGGTGTAGACTATTGTTCCTGGGTTACAAACCTGTATGGCATGCTACTGCACCAAAAACTGTAGTCTACTGTAACACAATGGTTGGTGTTTATCTAAACATAGGAAAGTTACAATAAAAATACAATATAATAGATAAAAAATACTATACCTACACTCTCCATGGTTGGAGCTTTCAGGACTGAAATTTGCTTTGGGTGAGTCAGCAAGTGAGTGGTGTGTGAATGTGAAGACCTACATTATTGTCATCTTTATAATCACTATACACTTAGACTATACTAAATTTAAGTAATTATTTTTCTTCAATAATAAATTGGCTGTAAGTTTTTTTTAATTTTTGGAAACTTTTTGACTCTTTTAAAATAAAACAGACACATTGTACAGCTATACAATAAATTCTGAAGCTCTAATTTATAGTGCATTGCCTACAGTTAATCTATTTTGTTTCTTTATATCCTTACTTCATAAGCTTTTTCCTATTTATTTTATGTTTTATTTTAAACTATTTGTTAAAATGTAAGACCAAAAATAAAAAGAAACCACATTAGCTTGGGCAAACACAGAGTAAGGACCATCAACATCAGTGTCTTCCACCCCACATCTTGCCTCACTGGAAGGTCTTCAGGGGCAATAACATGCATGGAACTGTCATCTCCTAAGATAACAATGTCTTCTTCTGGAATTGCTCTTGAAGGACCGGTCTGAGGCTGTTTAACAGTAAACTTTTTTATATATAGAAGGAGTACACTCTAAAATAATGATAAAAGGTATAATATAATACATAAACCAGTAATATAGTCACTTATTATTATCAAGTATTATGTACAGTACATAATTGTATGTGCTATGCTTTTAAATGATTGGCAGTACAGAGGCTTGTTTAACCAGCATCATCACAAAACACCAGAGTACTGCATTGCACTACAATGTTAGAAAGACAGCTTGTCACTAGGGTGCAGGAATTTTTCAGCTCTCTTGTAATCTTTTGGGATCATCATCACAAATACGGTTTGTCATTGACCAAAACAACATTACGTGGTACATGGCTATACAATATTATTTTATGACATTATTATACGATACCCTAATACAAGTATTAGTCTTCTAGTTGGTCTATTGATTACCCATGTCAGTTAAAAATAATATAAACTCACTATTAACACGGAAAAGGACGAAATTATTATGAAACAAAAGGGCAGGCTAAGGAAATTTGCAAAGACTTAGAGTTTCACCAACAAACAACAAACCACACCAACAGATTCATCTTTTATTTTAGAACATAATAAAACAGCTGTTCTAAAGAATTCATTTTGTATCATTCACTTTATTTCTTTGCTTTTCTTCATAGTTTTTCCACTTGTCTATTTCTAAACAATAAAATGTAGTTACACATGCTTTTAAACTCTAATATTGTATTCTTTGTATCTTGCTTTTTTATCATTTTGATGAGTTCCATCCATGTTGTTACAAGTAGATTTGGTTTATATAGTTGTTCACTGTGTTATTTCTTTGTATGCACACTGCACAATTTATTGTTTTCTTAGAAGTCATGCAGATGAGTTGTTTCAAGCTGTGGAAACAATGCTTTTATGAACATTTTAATGTATGTATTGGTGTGCAGGCTCATGCGTTACTTTGAGATATTACCTAGCAATTAAATTGTTGAGTTATTGAGCAATTATATATTCAGTCATATTATGTAATGTCAAACTATGGTCCACAATGGTGAATCAATTTGTACTTCCACCAGAAGTTCTTGGGAATTGCCGTTCTCATACATCCTCTTCAATAATTTGAAATTATCTGTACTTATTTTATGTTCTTGTTTAAAAAATACATTTTGCCAATCTCTATGTAGTGAAGTTTCCTTGCAGTATTAATTTTAGGTTCTTTAATTTTTAAAGAGTCTGAACACATTTTTAATTAGTTATTTTCTACATTAAGGGAGCTATAGGGCAAGTTTCTCATTTAGTAAATGCCTACTAGTGCTTTTTAAAGTATTTTTTCTATCTAAATTTCCCCTCTTATTTCTGAATTTTTCATAAACTAAACCTTGCTTTTAATATAGTCAAATTTATCAGTTGTTTTCTTTAAGTTAGTTGTTTCTAAACCTTGCTTAAATATGTTCTTCAGTCCAAAATCATAAGAGATTCTTCATGATTTCCTGAAAGGTTTATAATTACCCCTTTTAGAGCTGAGTCCATAACCCACCTGAAGTTGATTTTTGAGCATGATAAGGAGAAGGCATCCAATTTCACTTTATTAACAAATAGAGATACTGAATTTCCCTATTACTACTTACTGAAAAAAAGAAGCCTCTTTCTATCCACTGCTGTAGATTGCCACTTCTGCCTTGTGTGTATTTTTCTCTTTACACTCTCCAGTCTGTTCAGCTGGTTTATTTATGTATTCCATTGCCAATATCACTTTCTCTTAATCACTATGGCTTTATTATAGATATTAATGTTATAGAATTACTTCATTTTGTTACTGTACAAGAATGTCTGTTTTGTTCTTTGTATTTCTATATATATTGTATAATCTGCTCTACAAACATGCATACTCATGTAAATAGAACAAAACCAAAAAAAAAAAACTGCTTACTATCAGAATTACACCGAGTTGATATATCATGTAGAGATAATTGACTTCTGTTCAATAATGATTTATGCAATCCATTAAAAGTTATATATATTTCATTTAGATGATATTTAATATTTATATTCACTATCTCTCATGTTCCCTCAAGTAGTATTGCTACTTTTAATGAATTATCTTATTGGATACTTGAAAATTTTAAGCTACTGTTGGTGATTACACATATAAAAACGTAAACATACGTATTATGTATATTTGACAGTTAATTATCAAACTTATACGGCCTAGTGTACAGCAATAAGGTTAATTTTATACTTTAATTTCTACCCATCAAATCTGCTAAACTTCTATTAGTTTTCAGAATGTAATCCTTATGTATTTGGACTTACTCCATACTCCAAATCACATCTCCTGTGAAAATGACAATTTCTTCTTTATTAACCATTATCCACCTACCTGCCTCAGCTTTCTTCACTTTCTTGCTGTAGTGTTCAATTTGAGTCCTCCAGAACAATATAGTGTTAAACAGTAGTGGTGTGGTGGTGTTACATATTTATATGCATGTATAGCTTTTCTTTGGAAATACTATTTATACCTATATTGGATATTTTATTGCCTGGATTGTGTGTGTGTGTGTGTGTGTGTGTGTGTGTGTGTGTGTTTGCATATACTATTAATGTAATAACTGGAGAATATATGCATAGTTTAAGTTTTCAGATCATATATATATATGGAACACATACATATTCTCTAGTTATTTTAAACACTTTTATTCAATTTTTTTAATTTTTCCTATTTCTAACCTTTAAATCCTTTACTATGTCCACAAGCGCATGCTCTCTTTTTGAATCGTTAGTTTTGTCTTCTCTGTGATAATTTTTCCCTTTACTAGTCTCCTATACTCATTTTCTTTAATTCCAATTTCTCCTCTGGTTTTATCTCTTCTCTTTGTTCCTTTATTTATCCTTTGTAATCCTTCAGAAAGATCATGGCTTCATCGAAGGTTTGTGTTTGTAGAATTTCTTCTTTATGGGCTTTCATCTATTGGTTAGTTTGCTGTTTCCACATTTTATTTCATGTATCTTTGTATTGATATTTTAATGAATTATTTTATCTGGCTTGTCTACTTATCAGTTGGATTTTTCTTAGCTATTTGCAGTAGCTTCAGGGTCCTGAAAGACCTGGTCACACATGCAGCTTTCACAGCTGTGAGGGTGTCTCTCTACGGCCTCAGAAACAGACGACGTCTTGCCAGCATAGCTCCTCTGTAAGATTGCTGGGGAGCTGCACATCTTCTCAAACTATGTCCTGGGATGTTTCAGCCACAGTCCTGTGCTTACCAGCGTAGCCACTGGTTACTGCAAATAAGGGGCACAGCCGATGTACCTCAAGGCAGCTTCCACCCTCAGCATGTGTATTTTTGATGAAACTGAAAACTGCTGCTTACTGCTAAGCCCTTGACATTATCTGAATGGCTTTTGTATTCTTCCCCTTCCTTCAGCCTTCCCTTTGTGGCTTCTGTTTGAGTTTAATGTAATTAAGTGCAACTCTAGTTCTAGCTATTTTAGGCAGGAATTACAGATTCAGTATTTCAGTGTGAGCCCCACCTTTAGAATTTTAGTGGTGGGCTGGGTAACAACAGGGTTCTCTTAGCTTTTTCTGTTTCTCTCTCCGTGTGGTTTCTGCCCACTTCTTGCTTTTACAGAACTTTTCACTCTATGACTTTCCATTGATAATAAAAGAGCTGGTATTTTTTATTCTATCTTTCTATTCAAGTATTATCAGTTCATCCATTTATTACCTTGTTTGCTTGTTTGTTTTCAAGTTCCAAGAAGAAGAAAGAATATTAAAAGGATGATGCTGCTCTCATGTGTCTACCACAGGGTGTGGTATTTATAACAAAAACAACAAAACCTGTATTTCATATTTATTTGTTCCTGGTATTTTACCATTCCTATACATAATTTATGGAACAATATTTTTTCAAGTAATTTTAAACATTACATTTTGGATCCTCACAAGTGGTTTTATTTGTGTCACCAAATCTTGTGAATGTTAGAAGTATTTGGTGCCTTTTCATGTCATATTTTGGTTACCTCCTTGCCCTCTGCTCTTTCTCTTTTCTCTGTTTTGGTTTGGCCAAGAAGATTCACCCATGCCTTACTTCACCTGCTCCCTGTCACTCGTTTTTTGAAGCTTCATTGTATTTTCTTGTAAGAGGAATGGGTGATAGGTTGACAGATGGACTGCAATAAATTGTTGAACTAGAAGATGCTCTCTAGGCCAGGCGTGGTGGCTCATGCCACCCAGCACTTTGGGAGGCTGAGGTGGGTGGATCACTTGAGGTCAGGAGTTCCACACTAGCCTGGCTCACTTGGTGAAATCGCATCTCTACTAAAAATTAGTCAAGCATGGTGTTGCATGCCTGTAATCACAACTACTCAGGAGGCTGAGGCACAGAATTGCTTGAACTTGAGAGGCAGAGGTTGCAATGAGCTGAAATGGCACCACTACATTCCAGCCTGGATGACAGAGTGTGAGACTCCATCTCCAAACAAAACAGAACAAAAAGAAAATGATCTCTAAAGCCCTCCTCATCCTTAGACTCGTGAGTCTATCTAGGTTGGTCATCTTACCACTGTAATTAGACTGAAAATACCTGAATTTTAATAATTGTGTGTTACATTTCTATATTCTAAACATCTCACAACATTGGGTGCAAAATAATTGAGTAAATATTTGATGCATTTGCTAATGTTCAAATTGCTTGCATTAGGACAATTAAGTAAGTATACTAATATTACACGGAAGTATCAATACAGAAAGCTGCTCCTATTTATCAGTGCGGATCATTTTCTGGGTTGGTGAGAGAACAAAATTTTTGTGAAACATTTAGTGGCAATATTCAAACTTTTAAGAATGAGCATATTACTATCTAAGGGAAAAATATATGGTCTTTAAATAGATGGAATACTTCTCATTTTTCATCTATCTGCCAGTTAGTTTCACAGTTCTTCACATTTAAGCGAATTTCTTTCAATCATCTAAATAAAGTCTTGAATAGATGTGGATGCTAAGCTGATAACTGCATATAGCTTCCATTAGCACTTCGAAATGTGTCAGCCTGATATATGTGTGTGTGTGTGTGTGTATGTATATATATATATATATTTTTTTTCTTTTCAGAATACTTTCTTAGTGCTAGGCTGAAAACTCTGGGTTTATGAGGAGGAAGATTGGGTGGCCTGGGAATTTCTTTTCTCTTGTAAATCTATGGAATTGAGTGGCATTTTGATAATCCATTACATTATTATTTAAATATTTTGAAACAGTTTCTTACTATTGTTTAGAGTATGCAACTATAATACAAAACAAAGAGCAAATCGCCAAGTACTAAGGCCATATCATCTGCCAAGACCTTATAACTAATCACATTTCAGTTAAGAAATGTATTTAATATCCTTAGATATGCTTTATTTAATCCATCAATTCATGATTTAAATACTAGTTTTTCCAACGTCATTTCAAAAATATTTTTATTTTGATTTTGTTTACTGTGGTAGTAAAATAATATTGATACAGAATATAATAGTAAATGTAATCACATTCAACCATTATCCTATGCCCCTAGATAATGACTATTAATATTTTGATGTTTACATGCCATACATAGGATAGTAACATAGTGTACACTATATATATACATAATTTTCTATCTTATATTTAGTATAATGTTGCCAGCATTATTCTATGCAAAACCGTCTCATCAATATGTATGCAATGACATCACTCTATAGTCTGTCCTAACTTTTTGTTAGGAACTGGTATCTAGTTCTAACTTGAAATATTAATATAACTTAGCCTCTATATTTATAACATGGAGCTGAGGAGAATAACCTAAGATATTTCCCGTTTGGGTTAATTCTAATTTGTATAGATGAATCTGTTATAAAATCAACCCCGCCACTTGAATGAGCTAGACAGTGCATGAATCTGAGTATGAAGCCATAGGAAAAAATCCAGAGGAGAAAATAAATATTCATAGCAATAAATCCTGAAAAACATTTTCTAACAAATATTTAACCATTTACAGTTTAAGAAAATTTTGAGTCTAGAAATTGAATGTCTTTTTTTATTATATGCCTGAGCTTTTATCTTAAATCACTGTGATGATGATCATATTAAAAGTTTGTACGTAGTATATGTTTATTGTAGGAGAATGAAACATAAAAGCTTTGAAATAATTTTGGGGCTGGAGATGATTAAATTTTTCTCTTCTGTGCTTTTGTCAGAAGGCTCTAGTACATTTTCATTTGCTTCTAATAAGATATTAACATTTGATAATTACCTTGCCATTTTTATTCTTGGAATTTTAAATTTTAAAAAAATATAGTATATGAAAAAGAAGTGTTAGTAAATGCAGTAATCCCCCCTTATTCGTGGTTTTGTTTTTCATGATTTCACTTACTCATGGTCAACTGTGGTCCAAAAATACTAAATAGAAAATTATGGGAAAAAGCCATCCATAAGTTTTAAATTCTGCTTTATTCTGAGTAGCATGATGAAATCTCATGCCTTTCTGCTTTGTCGTGTCTGGGACATGAGTCATCCCTTTGGCCAGTTCATCCATGCTGTGTATACACACCCCTTCCTCTTTAGTCACTTAGTAGCTGTCTTGGATATCAAATGGAAAAAATTTAGTACTGTGCAGAAGCTTTTCTAGCTCAATGTATTCCCATTTGTCTATTTTTGGTTTTGGAGCCCATGCTTTTGAGGTCTTACAGAAAATATTTGCCCAGACCAGTGTTCTGTAGGGTTTCCTCAATTTTTTTTTCCTAGCAGTTTGATGGTTTCAGACTTACATTTAAGATGTTAATCTGTTTTGAGTTTATTTTTATATATAATGTGAAATGGGGATCCAGTTTCATTCTTCTGCTTATGGATAGCCAGTTTCCCCAGCACCATTTTTTAAAGAGACTGTCCTTTCCCCAAAGAAACAACTAATAAAGAAAAGAGACAACCTATAGAATTGGAGAAGATACTTCCAAATTATCCATATGATAAGGGATTGATAACCAGGATGTATACAGGACACAAACAACTCAATAGAAAAAAATAATAATTTGATTAAAAATTTGCAAAAGACCTGAATAAGCATTTCTCAAAAGAAGACATACAAATGGCCAATGTTCAACATTGCTAATCATCAGGGAAACACAAATAAAAATCACAATGAAATATCATCTCATCCAAGTTAGAAAGGCTACTATAAAACAGACAAAAAATAACAAATGATTGTGATGATGCGGAGAAAGGGGAATGCCCCTACAATGTTAATGGAAATGTAAAGTATTGTTGCCATTATGGAAAACAGTATAACGGTTCCTCAAAAAACTGCAAATAGAACTACCGTACAATCCATCAATTCCACTACTGGATATATGCCCGAAAGAATGAAACTCAGTATCGAAGAGATGTCTGCACCCCCATGTTTATTGCAGGACTATTCACAATAGCCAAGATATGGAATCAATGTAAGCATCCATCTACAAATGAATGGATAATGAAAACGTGGTATATATACACAATGGAATAGTCAGCAACAATAAGAATGAAATCTTGCAATTTGCAGCACCATGAATAGAGGTGGAGGTCATTATGTTAACTGAAATAAGCCAGGCACAGAAAAACATGTTCTCACTCACAGATGGGAACAAAAAAAACCCAGATCTAATGGAGGTAGAGAGTTGAATGATGGTTACCATGGTCTGAAGGGAAGCAAGGAGCAGGGTATGATGGGAAGTTGGGTAAAGTATGCAAATGTACAGTAAAAGGACTAAGTTCTAGTATTTGATATTAGAGTCAATAGATTATAGTTAAAATAATTTATTGTATATTTCAAAATAGCTAGAAGAGAGGAATTGTAATGCTCCCAAAACAAAGATAAATGTCTGAGGTGCTGGATGTCCTGTTTACATTTATTTGATCATTGCGCATTGTATTCGGTATCAAAATATCACATACACCCCCAAAATATGTACAACTATGACATATCAATCAAAAATACAAAATTTAAACAAAAAAAACATAGTAAACCCACGTATATAGGGTTTAGTTTTATTCACAGTTTCAGACATGCACTGGGAGCCATGAGTTATCCCTCTCAGATTAGGGATAACTGCTGTACTTAGCAAAGAATTACTATCAATTGACCTATTCCTTGAGCCTGGTACACAGTTACCTTAGTTTTATCCCTGGGCTCTAACATTCAGCTAGGTTGAAGTGTCTACAATTTATATTCCTGTCAATCCTGAAAAAAGGTCTTTAGCAGCCACAGTAGCTCTCAGAGGCCAGTACCCTCAAGACCAGACTGTGTCATTCCACTTGATCCCAACTTGTCTACTGTCATGCCTCCAGAGGAAAGATTCTCATCTCGACATCTTTTGGGCAGTGATCTCTGCTTTGGGCTCTCTGGATTTGCTGTCACCCTGACCCTCCCAGAAGATTTTTGCAGTGCACCTGTAGTTCCCACTTCCCTGACCTCTGTGTCTTCCCTCGTCTCAGTGGAGACCCCTCTATTAATATCTAGTCTTTGGGAATCTAGTCTTGTGTCAGCCACCATCGTAAAAGATTGGGGAAAAAATAGTATCACTCCCCCACTTGCATTGATACATATAAGCAATCCAAACAAATTTTCTTCTCCTTATTTTTTTTTTTGACTGGCAGCTGGTGAGATGCTTTCTTTCCTTCTGCAATAACACGTAAGGGCACCTGAAATCACACAGCCACAACTCATTGCCTTGTGCAGATTATAACATCATGGCTTGCCAAGTATAATTCTCCCAGCTATAATTTGCCAGCTGAAATGCACCTACTAATCCCCTTCATGATTGATTATAACTTTCAGCTGGGCCCTGATGTACCTATGGAACTTTGGCTCTGATTCAGTACTATAGAACTCTCTTTATTTTTATTTTATTTTATATATTTATTTTATTTTATTTTATTTATTTTATTTTACTTATTTTATTTTATTTTATTTATTTTATATTTTATTTTATTTTATTTTAATTATTTGAGATGGAGTCTCGCTCTGATGCACAGGCTGGAGTGCAGTGGCACAATCTCGGCTCACTGCAAGCTCCATCTCCCGGATTCATGCCATTCTCCTGCCTCAGCCTCCTGAGTAGCTGGGCCTATAGGCGCCCACCACCACACCTGGCTAATTTTTTGTATTTTTAGTAGAGATGGAGTTTCACCGTGTTAGCCAGGATGGTCTCGATCTCCTGACCTTGTGATCCACCCACCTGGGATTACAAGCGTGAGCCACCACGCCTGGTCACTATAGAACTCTTTTAATGTGGCTTATAATGAAGACCTCTTATTTTTTCTCAAAGTGGCCTTTAATATCTCACCATTATGACCTCCAAGACAAGGTGACAGTGGAGAAGGAGGGTCACTCTAGATCCACTCTAATGCCCCACAGAGCCTGACAAACTCTTCTTCAACATGCTCCCCCACCCAGCCTAGCCAAGGGGAGGTACAAAGGGAACATCACATACCATCTTGCCTGGACACATTTGTAATAATAAAAATTGTTAGTAACATTCTCTGGGTACTTGGGAATAGGAGCTTCCAGAAGGTGCCAATCTCCAAGAGATTGGAGGTTCGTTCGTCCTTCCTTCCTCTTCTCTTCTCTCTTCTCTCCTCTCCTCTCCTCTCCTCTCCCCCCCTCTCCTCTCCTCTTCTCTTCTTTTTTGCTATCTGGTGCCATGACCATTGAGAACACAGTATCTTGTCCCTGAAGCATTTAACCACATGCCAGCTTTGCTTCAGAAAAGCTGGATTGAGATGACTCCACATAGTTCTTTCCACTTTGAAGCTTGAGGATTAAAAGTGGGCGTTGGCGTTCTGGAAGAAAGTGATCATTATACATGTCCGAAGACACACGTGTGTGCATATACATTTCAGGTGTGGTAGATAACCTTGCGATCTTGGCCCTTTTCTAAATTGAAGAATTGCATTCTGCCAAGTCAAGTTCCTTGTACACCTTCAATTGAGGATTTATCTTTCCTTCTCCTTTTAAAATCTGCTCCAGAGTTTATTAATGTCATGCAGGCACAGTAGTTTGCACCTGTAGTTCCAGCTACTTGGAAGGCTGAGGCTGGAGGATTGTTTCAGCACATGAGTTCAAAGCCAGCGTGGGCAACACAGTGAGAGTTCATCCCTTTTTTTTTTTTTTTTTTTTTTTTAATCATCAAACTCTTTATTTTCTTTTTTTTTAATGTAACTATTTTTTTTTTAAGTTCTAGGGTACATGTGCACCACGTGCAGGCTTGTTACATATGTATACATGTGCCATGTTGGTGTGCTGCACCCATTAACTCGTCATTTACATTAGGTATATCTCCTAATGCTGTCCCTCCCCCGCCTCCCCAACATTAGGACCCAGTGAGTGATGATCCCCTTCCTGTGTCCAAGTGATCTCATTGTTCAGTTCCCACCTATGAGTGAGAACATGCGGTATTTGGTTTTCTGTGATTGCGATAGTTTGCTGAGATAATGGTTTCCAGCCGCATCCACGTACCTACAAAGGACACAAACTCATCCTTTTTTATGGCTGCATAGTATTCCATGGTGTATATGTGCCACATTTTCTTAATCCAGTCCATCAGTGGCTTTGCTTTGCTATTGTGAATAGTGCCGCAATAAACATACGTGTGCATGTGTCTTTATAGCAGCATGACTTGCAATCCTTTGGGTATATCCTCAGTAGTGGGATGGCTGGGTCAAATTCTGGATCCTTGAGGAATCACCACACTGTTTTTCACAATGGTTGAACTAGTTTACAGTCCCACTAACAGTGTAAAAGTATTCCTATTTCTCCACATCCTCTCCAGCACCTGTTGTTTCCTGATTTTTTAATGATTGCCATTCTAACTGGTAAAAGATGGTATCTCATTGTGGTTTTGATTTGCATTTATCTGATGGACAGTGATGATGAGCATTTTTTCATGTGTCTGTTGGCTGTATGCATGTCTTCTTTTGAGAAATGTCTGTTCATATTCTTTGCCCACTTTTTGATGCGGTTGTTTATTTCTTGTAAATTTGATTGAGTTATTTATAGGTTCTGGATATTAGCCCTTTGTCAGATGAGTAGATTGCAAAAATTTTCTCCCATTCTGTAGGTTGCCTGTTCACTCCGATGGTAGTTTCTTTTGCTGTGCAGAAGCTCTTTAGTTTAATGAGATCCCATTTGTCAATTTTGGCTTTTGTTGCCATTGCTTTTGGTGTTTTAGACATGAAGTCTTTGTCCATGCCTATGTCCTGAATGGTATTACCTAGGTTTTCTTCTAGGGTTTTTATGGTATTAGGTCTAACATTTAAGTCTCTAATCCATCTTGAATTAATGGGATGCCCTCTCTCACCACTGCTTTTCAACATAGCGTTGGAAGTTCTGGCTAGGGCAATCAGGCAAGAGAAAGAAATCAAGGGTATTCAGTTAGGAAATAAAGAAGCCAAATTGTCCGTGTTTGCAGATGACATGATTGTATATTTAGAAAACCCCATTGTCTCCGCCCAAAATCTCCTTAAGCTGATAAGCAACTTCAGCAAAGTCTCAGGATACAAAATCAATGTGCAAAAATCACAAGCATTCTTATACACCAGTAACAGAGAGCCAAATCATGAATGAACTCCCATTCACAATAGCTTCAAAGAGAATAAAATACCTAGGAATCCAGCTTACAAGGGATGTAAAGGAACTCCTCAAGGAGAACTACAAACCACTGCTCAGTGAAATAAAAGAGGACACAAACAAGTGGAAGAACATACCATGCTCATGGATAGGAAGAATCAATATTGTGAAAATGGCCATACTGCCCAAGGTAATTTATAGATTCAATGTCATCCCCATTAAGCTACCAATGACTTTCTTCACAGAATTGGAAAAAAAACTACTTTGAAGTTCATATGGAACCAAAAAAGACCCCATATTGTCAAGACAATCCTAAGCCAAAAGAGCAAAGCTGGAGGCATCGCGCTACCTGACTTCAAACTATACTACAAGGCTACAGTAACCAAAACAGCATGGTACTGGTACCAAAACAGAGATACAGACCAATGGAACATAAGAGAGCCCTCAGAAATAATACCACACATCTACAGCCATCTGACCTTTGACAAACCTGAGAAAAACAAGAAATGGGGAAAGGATTCCCTATTTAATAAATGGTGCTGGGAAAATTGGCTAGCCATAAGTAGAAAGCTGAAACTGAATCCTTTCCTTACTCCTTATATGAAAATTAATTCAAGATGGATTAGAGAGTCCATCTCTTAAAACCACTTAAAAAGCAAGGCTGACATTATAAGTCTGCTCCAGGGAATCCCCAAAAGTGATTGGTTAGAAAGTCAACATTCTAAGATATAGTCCTTTCTTAAGCGATGGTATTGGGGCTTTGAGGAAATCAATTATTCTGCAAAGTTCATTTGAGTAATACTTGCCTATTGATATCTGACATTTATTATACCAAAAAGAATCAAAGAATTTTGAGAACAAAAGAAGAGCATCTTTAACATGAAGGAAAATTTGATTATTTGCATATAATGTATGGTAACACCAGAAGGACCTGCACCATAATATAAGTGCACAACTGAAAAGCAAAACATTCCAGCCAGATGCATTTCACAGGTCACATTTGAAATGAAATGTGTCCATTTGTGTCTGTCACATGCTCATTGAGGTCTAATAATCATAATGCTGTAGTAGGTCTTGTAGTAATACACTGTTTCCCTTGTGCTAATGTTTGCTTCAGGGGTTTAGATTACCTGGAGATCGGCTAGATTAGCTTCATACTTGCCTTCCTTCCTAGTTTGATTCCACTGTAAATTCTTTCTTAAGAGTGATGTTTATACTAAGAATAATGATAATAACAATAATAAACCAGTTTTGCAGTTGTTATTTTCCAGGAACTAAGCTGTAAATACTAAATACGTTATTTTATTTGAATTACACAGAATCTGTCTTCAATATGCACTGTTGTCCTGATTGTATAGATAAACTGAGGTTGCAAAGGATAAGTAACTTGTTCAAGGTCACAGAATTTCTAGGTGATACTTCAAGGTTCTAGAACACATCTTTATGACCCCCAAACCTGTGCTCATAACTACTGTGCTTCTTGATTTTCTTGCATAGCTAGAAATATGGCTAGATCTTAGCATAATTAAGCAGAGAAACAAAAAAAAAACCGAACCAAAACAACGCATTGTCTGTCCATGGTGGACTGGAGAGTTTGCATTGGGTTAAAATGCTTGGTTTAAACTATTATAGGGCCTTTTTGAAAAGTATCTTATTTTAAAACTATAAAAATTCGGTGTATTCATTTTTATTATTTATCAAACAGCAGTATCTATGTGATCATTTGTATGGTTTCTCAACATTCTTTAACTAGAAATTAGTTTTATGATAATCCTTTGGGACCATTAATTGTAATCAGGAGTTGTGACTCATATCTAATGTGAAACAAATAGGATGGAAAGGCATGCAGATGATCACCTTAGGAGGTGTGACAAGTTTCCTACTTCCCCAGTCTTGAAGCAGAGAATTACAGAACAGCTACCGCTTAGTGTATCTTACATTTCATTGACCTTTGTAATAAATTAATAAAATGGGTATTGAACTATCCGTTAAGAAGAGTAATTTTTAATACATTATCTTCATGTGTTGGCAGGAGCTGCCACAGAATATAACTGAAGAGGTGGTACAGCCATCTAAAAAGCTCAGTTTTTTAAGTCTCTAGCAGAGACCATTGCCTAGTTTTGCTATTTGCAGTAAGCTGTGCCACATTATTGGCTACAGCCAATAGAATGAGAGTAACCTTTGCAGGCAGAGGATCACAGCACCAACAAAGAACAGAGTCAAGATGACCATTGTGGAAAACTGGCTTTCTGATGAGGACCCTCTCCATTAGGCCATACCTGCCTTCTCAGAAAGACCTGATGCTTTTCTAAAGGAGCTTCTCAATGCCACCAGTGATATGTAGTCAGGTTTCCATATCTATTGGTTCTACATCCATGGATTCAATCAATCATGGATGAAACATATTCTAAATAAAACTAAAAAGGCTGTTTGCATCTGTAGTGAACATGGACAGACATTTTTCCTTGCCATTATTGCCTTAATACACTATACTATTTACATGGCATTCACATTGTACTAGGTATTATAAGCAATCTCTCTGTGTGGAGAAAGTGCATAGGTTATATGCAAATACAATGCTGTTTTATATGAGAGACTCAACATTCATAGATTTTGGTATCTGTGTGGGTCCTGGAACCCATTACTGATGGATGTTGAGGGATGACTGTATTTGACTACAGTCAGCCAGTTAAAGCAGGTCTTTCTTACAACCCTGTTTTGTGTTAGGTTTTGGGTTAATGACACACACCAGCCATGAAAATTTGTAACTCTTGTCCTTCACAGACAGAAAGCCTGAGATTCTAAAAGATTAGATGACCCACCCAAGGTCACACAGCACAGGCTGCACCCTTATGTCATCTTATCTGTGTCTAACCACAAAGTAACATCAACAAATTGATGTTATTTTACTTCACAATGTGAGAAAGTAGTGTTGGTCAAAAATTGCATGTCTTAAAATTATACTCATGATTACACATGCACATAACCTCATTTAAACTAGTAGCATATGGATGAGGGAAATATCATTATCATAATATGCAAAAAAGTCACACCTGCTGAAGGAACCACCTAGCTTATACGTGTCAGCGGAAGATGTGAGCCAAGGGTTGCTGATTTGCAAAGCCTGTATTCACGCTACTGAATTCCCAAGGGAAGTCACTTCATAAATGCTGTTTTATTGTCTTTATGAAATGGCCTTCATTGTTTTCAATGAACAGTGTTCCACTAAACATATTAATAATTCACAGTGGCAGAATTTCTCAAACAACAACATGCAGTTAATTTTCTACTAAATTGTTGCCTTAGAAGATACTCTAAAAAAGGAAGCTTAGAGCAATTGGTTAAACTTATTTCTGTAATTTCAGAGTAAGAATGAGATTTAATTGTTCATCAAACAGGATCCCCAGTAGAATCATTTCCTAATATTTCACATCAATATCTGGGGTTTCAATATCTCTCAACTTGGCAAGGATTGTCAGTGACTGGTTTGGGTAAAAAAAAAAAAAAAAAAAAAAAAAAAAAAGAGATGATTTGTCAACTTTGCATAGTATTCATTCCAAAATATTCTATATATTTCCTAAGGCTGCATCAGAAGGTGCGGCAAGATTCAAATGCTGAGAATGAATGGCGTGTGCTGACATCAGTTCTTTGAGATCTGGAAACACACAGGGCAAGAAGACATTGCCACACAACATTTGCAGTTTTTACTTTGTTGAGAACTCTGCCTTTGGCTGTGAGGGACTCCACAAATATTTACTGAGCAGCATTTCTATGTCTGACACTTGATAAATGTTGTGAAACAGATGAAGAGGATGCAGTCTGGTCCTAAAGGCATTTATATCACATGGAAAATCAGCTTTCTTCATACTCATCCCAGGCCAGGAGGAGAGTATATCCATGCACAGAGGCACATGGTGCTTCCCAGGCTCTGTCTAGAGGAACGGGATTTCTTCACTATATCCAGACACAGCCCAGGTCCTCAAAGAACAGGTTTAATTTTTCAGCAGTGATAAAGACTATTAAATTTATCAAGCCAAAGGGGCCTCCATTTACAAATTTCTAATTCCATGGAACTCATTGCTCCTGGGAATGCTTCCTAGAATTTTTTTTTTCTTAAAATGTGACTGTGAAGGGTTGTAGGAAACACTGGCTTTCAGAGCATGAGTTTGAGTTCCAGCTATGCTGCTATTTATATGTTGTGTAATCATGAACTAACAAAACTCTCTGAGCAATGTATTCTCATCTGAGCAATGTATAGGTACTACTCACCTCACAAAATTATTGTGAGAACATGAAGAAACGAAGTATATCCTAATGTCTATGCAGAGGGCAGGTTCACTAGCTAATACTTTCTTTCACAAAAGGCTTCTAAATGAGTGACAGTAACCTGAAGAATATTTTATCTCTTTCCAAATCTAAGATACTATGGTTAATAAAACATGAGCTTTTCTGGAGCTTTATGTTTACTGGCGTTAAATCCAGATATATTCAGTAAAAGCTAATTTTTGTCCCCCTTTTTTAAGTGAAAATAAATATGCTTGTCATATTTACCCATTGATCTTGGTCCAAAATACAACCCATTATTGATTTTATCAGACAGCCCGTCAAATACCTAAAAATAGTTTCAAATTTAGTCACTTATATATCCCATCTTAGAACATCTTTATTCATAGGTAAGATAAGTAAAAATCTGTCCAACTTCCTGGAATCTGGAATTAAACTTTCTATTCACAAATTAAGCCATTCACTTTATGTTTGTGGTGTTCACATTTCTCTAGAGGGAACATCATTTTTCCACATTGAAGTAGAAAACTAAATGTGAATGTTTTTAAGAGAAAATAAAAATGACTTGCATTTAGACTAAAAAGTGAATGGTTGCTATTGGATTCTTCCGTCCAAAGGAATGCTTTTCATAAGGATCAGAGAATGGGGGCGTTTGTGCACTGTGAGAAAGTTGAATGTAGGTGAGCTTCTGATCACAAGATGCTAAGAATGGCATGATAAATAGCTGGAGCTTAAGCTGCCTCTTAAAATAAACTTAGCTAACTTGAGAGTTTCACCAAAAGCTAGTGTTGCTCATCAGGGGTTTGAAAACGAGCATCTCATCTGTATCTGAAAAGCATGAAACAGAAATTGAAACAATTTCAGTGCTGAAAAGTCCCTGAGAGGTCACCCTGTTCAGTGAGCTTCAATTTCAGCTGATAATCTGAACCACTTGGGAATCTTTTAAGAATGCCTACTCCTGAGTCCCACCATAAACCACCATAAACTTTGCCCAAGAATATTCATGTGTCAATCATGTTTGTCACTTCCAAACAGTTCAAACCAACCCAGGCTAACTTTAGCAAAAGGGAGTGTATTGAAAGGATAATGGGAAGTTCTTAGATCTTGAGAAATGCGGAAGAAGCAAACTTCAGAAGCCCATAGTGACACAACAGAGAGGACCGCGGTGAATGCACCTCACAGCCAACCACTGCTCGTGAGCCCCAGTGCCTGCAAATGATAGGAATAGCTGCTGCTGAAGACCCTAGAAAGTTCATTAATTCTCTCCTGCCTGCTGCTTTGTGCCAAAAATTCAAGATTCAAGAATTAGGTGTATGCATCTGGTTTGTGGCTGAGACTAGATCCTGTGCCCATGCCCTAACAGCAAGATACGCTTATAAAAAGTGGTTATCTGTCCTCTTCTGAGGCTGTGGAAAGAGTTTGGTTGTTACAGTAGAATTTTGTAGTGTATTTAGGTTGGAATATGAAGACCCCAAGTTACCTCACATAATAAGCCTGAATGTAGGATCCAGGTTTAGTGCAGCAATGGTCTCTCATTCATTCTGTTCCACTCACCCTTTTAGCATGTTACCTACCTCCTGCTCCCGATATAACTGTGATGCTTCAAGCAACATCTTCCCACCCAATTTCAAGGCAAGGAGAAAAGATGTCAGTGGGTTCTCTCCTCACGGTTTCCATTTTGTTCTGAGATAGAAATACGTCTCAGAATCCATTCACCTCACATCTCATCACCACAGCTGATTTATATGCCATCTCCTAGGTCAATTACTGGCCAATGGCAATGAAATTACTGTAGCAGCAATAGATCTGTAGTGTTTCTGTCTGCCTTCCCTGAAACAGAGTGTTCCACTGTCTGAGGAATATCCAGTCTGACCTAGCCCAGAAAAAGCCAGACAGATGATTGATTGGGAGGCACTGAATGACATTTGTCAGGGTCAGAAATTACTTAAACACAAGAAGACACTCATAAGGTGAGCAGGCAAATAATGCCAAATTGCCAGCATGCTATGTTTTCTAAAATCCCATGGGTGATTCTTTTGTAGCTAGGGTTTCTCTGTTGCCTGGTACTCTGGCTTTTGCAAGAAGAGACCCAATCCATCCCTCTCATTTTCCATGATAGAAGATCTGTGTAGGGACTGGACATGGGCATACAAACGTGTTAGAAAAATTACGCAGTTCTTTTGACTTCTGGACTAGCATAGTTTCCATGTCATGATAATGGTAGCTTGTATTTCCTGAACACCTTCTTGGCATTGCACTGAGTACTTTGCATGCATTATCTTCAGTTTTTATGACCACTCTGTGATGGACACAGTGTGACACATTATATCTCACTGCTCAAGGTCCTTGCCAAGGTCTGATTTTTCACTTACAAAAAATTGAAAAAAAATAGCCTCTTCTGGCAATGTGAAAACTGTGGAAGGGGAGTTCAACTAACAAAGACTGAAGAGTCGAGAAGAGATGGAGCTAACATTTCATCATCTTTCTTTTGTGCTTCAGTCAATTTCTGCTACAGAACTCCAGTAATTTTAAGAAAATATATGTTCCTTGCACAGAGTAGCATTCTTTGTGTCTCATAAGATAATTAATTAACTGACTTCAAAGAGCACTTTTTTTGTTATTGTGGGCATTGCTGACATGACCCTTTAGATTATGCTTAACTCTAGGATGCATATTTTCTGTGGATACCTGAGTCCTCATCCCCATGGAATTACGGACGTTGTTTTCCTGTAGTTCTTCCACTGACAACCTGTCCAGTTAACTATGCTTGAAGATCCTTGACTGCAGGCACAGTTAACATATTTTTTAAAATAGAAGCAACCACTGTAATTTGCAAAAATAATGAACGCTCCTATCTTTCAGAAAAACAACAAATAGTATAAAGGAGGAAGTGGAGATGGCTAGGGAATGGGTAATGACATGCATGTAAAAAAACCAAGCAACTGAATTGCCTTTGAAGAAAAAAAAAATACTACCCCTTTACAAAATTCTTAAGGAAGTTGTCCTCTCAACTTCCCTTTCAGCATTAGGTGTTTTCCCTGCCCTGCTTTTTCAGCATGATTCTCCCTGTCCCCATTAACTCACTTATGCCTAGTGTTCCATTATTGGAACGCTAAGTACGTAGGAGTTATTTATATCCTACTGCTCAAGGTTATTGCCAAGGTCTGATTTTTCACTTACGCAAAAATTCAAAAAAATTGCAACCTCCGGCATAAAGAGGTTAATTGATTTTGCATTATTTCCTGTTTTCTCAGTTAAGAGCAAAGAATGACGTGCTAACATATTGCTGTCATTTCCCTCGTTGGGTTTTATATGATGGCTTTGACTCTGTCGTCATCATTACAACTCTGTGAGAAGTTCTGAGATGAGAAATGGGGTGAATGTGTCTTGTGATTCAAAAAATCAACCACCTGACATTCAGAGAATGTTCACATTCTAGGCCTTAGTGCCTGTCCATGGAGACAGGATGCAAAGCAACTAAAGGAATTAGTCAAATTACCTGAGCTTCTTAAGCCCCGACATAGAATCACTTAACTCTAGTAATAATGGAAGGGCAATTCTCTTTTACCAAAGACTGCAGGTGATTCCAAATCTGGACACATTTAGGTACTACTGTGATAAGGAGCAGTTTTTTAGAGAGAATCATGAGTGATTTTTGTTTCCCATTTTCAGGGCTAGATGACAAAAGAGAAATATCATGCCCTAGGAAGTAATAGAGTTATAAAATTTTCACCGATTTTTAAAACTTGTGTAAGAAACTGACTTGTTTCTTAAGAAATGTATAGGAGCTGAATAGATCTAGGCAGACATTTGTTGCCCTTAAAAGTAATCATAGGCCGGGCGCGGTGGCTCAAGCCTGTAATCCCAGCACTTTGGGAGTCTGAGACGGGCGGATCACGAGGTCAGGAGATCGAGACCATCCTGGCTAACACGGTGAAACCCCGTCTCTACTAAAAAATACAAAAAGCTAGCCGGGCGAGGTGGCGGGCGTCTGTAGTCCCAGCTACTCGGGAGGCTGAGGCAGGAGAATGGCGTAAACCCGGGAGGCGGAGCTTGCAGTGAGCTGAGATCCGGCCACTGCACTCCAGCCTGGGCGACAGAGCGAGACTCCGTCTCAATAAAAAACAAAAAACAACAAAAAAAAACAACAAAAAGTAATCATAGAATAATGATTCTTTGTACAGATCTCTTTTGTGCATCTACCAGAATTTCTCCTAGGGGTAGAATTGTTCACCCTCAACCATGTTAGATATTGTGAAAATGATTAAAGTGTCAGAAACACATTTGAAATTCTAAAAGTGATTCATGTTGAGTTTTCATTGTTTTGAAACTTTATGAGCACATGATGAAGTCAGACTTCTAATTTTGCCAATATGAAAAGTGTCAAGTGATGTCTGATTGTGAATTTGATTGACATTTCCCCTTACTACTGCTGATGTAGATAATTTTTTATTGGTTATCATGATTTAGACCTCCTCATTGTGAACAAATTACCAATAGTCTTTTGGTCTGTGTTTTGCTTTTTTATCTATTGATTGATATAATTTGAAATATAAAGTTAATACTAATTTATTTTTGTCTTATACATTGCAAGCATCTTTTTTCTTTCTTTGGTATCTTTAGATGTCTTATGCACTTGTTTATGTCAAAGAAGTTTTAAAGTTTAATATACTCAAGTTCTTGAATCCTTTCCTTTCAGATGTGTGCTTTTCATGTTTGCTGAAGAAATACTTCACTATGCTCACAATACAGATATTTAATTCTCCACCTTTTTTTCAAAGTTTAAACATTATTTCTTATGTAGACAGTTAATTTACCTAGAATTGATTGTTCATTATAATGCGGGGTAGAAGTCTTAATTCATATTTTATATATTTATAAGCAACTTTCCCAAGCAAATTTTGAAGTTTTTACTTTTTTGTTGTTGTTGAGACAGAGTCTCGCTCTGTTGCCTGGCTGGAGTGCAGTGGCGTGATCTCGACTCACTGCAACCTCTGCCTCCTGGGTTCAAGCGATTCTCCTGCCTCAGTCTTATGAGCAGCTGGGACTACAGGCACCCGCCACCATGCCCAACGAATTTTTGTATTTTTAGTAGAGATGGGGTTTCACCATGTTGGTTGGGATTGTCTCAATCTCTTGACCTTGTGATCCACCCTCCTCGGCCTCCCAAAGTGCTGGGATTATAGGCGTGAGTCACCACACCTGGCCAGTTTTTACTTTTAATAACTATTTGTTTTATAGTGTCATTTCAGTAATACATCAAATTCTTACATGTTGATGAGTCTGGCTCTGAGCTAATTTTGTCTTCTGACTTCTCCCCAGCCAGCCCCTGTTGAAAATCGTCTACTTGTCCGAGAGCGGTGGCTCATGCCTGTAGTCCCAGCACTTTGGGAGGCTGACGAGGGCAGATCACTTGAAGTCAGGAGTTTGAGGCCAGCCTGGCCAACATGGTGAAACTCCATGTCTACTAAAAATATAAAAATTAGCAGGGCGTGGTGGTGGGTGCCTGTGGTCCCAGCTACTTGGGAGGCTGAGACAGGAGAAACACTTGAACCTGGGAGGCAGAGGTTGCAGCAGTGAGCCGAGATGAAGTCATTGCACTCCAGCCTTGGCGAGCAAGAGTCCGTCTCAAAAAACAAAAAAACAAAACAAAACAAAAAGCAAAAACAACAACAAAAAAAACAAAAACCTGAATTTTGTGATCAATATATCAAGTTTTCTGATTAAATCCTGGTGAGGGTTGAATTGAAATTGCATTCAATTTATAGAATACTTAGAAGAAAAGTGTATTGTGTAATTTTGTTACTTCATGATTACAGCAGATTGCATACATATTTAGAACATTTTTTATGACTTTGGAAAAAAAGTGTAACAGTTTTATTCCATAATGACCTTGGCTAATCCTTTGCTAAATTTCTTCCTAGGTAAACTATAGACAGATTGGTAAAAAGAATTTATTACCTACAGTGATAAACTTTCAGAATACCAGATCAGATGTAATGCGACAAGAAGTATACAATGGGTCTGTCTCAGGTGAATAAAAATACATAGTTATCCAACCTTCATATGTGTTTGCATGGTTCATGAGATGTTTCTGTTTATTCAATTTTCTTTTTTTTCTTTTTTTTTTTTTTTTTTGAGACGGAGTCTCGCTCTGTCGCCCAGGCGGGAGTGCAGTGGCCGGATCTCAGCTCACTGCAAGCTCCGCCTCCCGGGTTTACGCCATTCTCCTGCCTCAGCCTCCCGAGTAGCTGGGACTACAGGCGCCCGCCACCTCGCCCGGCTAGTTTTTTGTATTTTTTAGTAGAGACGGGGTTTCACCGTGCTAGCCAGGATGGTCTCGATCTCCTGACCTCGTGATCCGCCCGTCTCGGCCTCCCAAAGTGCTGGGATTACAGGCTTGAGCCACCGCGCCCGGCCAATTTTCAAAACTGTTGTTGATAACATATAAAATGCTACAGGTTTTTGGATTGATTTCAGACTAAACAAGTACCATTAGTTTAATAGTTTGTAGCTTTCTGTGTAGAAAGTAATATTGCCATAAATATTCTGTTTATTTTCAATCCTAATCACTGTGTGCCTGTGTCTGAGTGTCATAGTGATTTACTTGTGTTGTCAGCACAACACGAACCAGAGACAGGAAATGTAACATCTTTTCCTTGCTACCAACTTCCCAAGAAACACTTTTAAAGTTCTGTCACATAAAGTATATTTGTTGATATTTTTGTAAGCATTTGTTATTGAGATTATGAAGCTTCTTTTTACTCCTAGTTTTCTATATTTCTGAAAAGTCATGAGTGTTAAATCATTTCAATAAATACACTTCAGCAACTGTGGTTATAAATCTATCGTTTTATTTTTAATTGTAATCAATATTGACAAACTTTAATATCCTACATTTAAAAAAGTTTCCAATCTCAATAATTGCTCATTATTTATTTCATAGGAAGAAACTTGTATTTTGCATAAAAATATACAAAACATTTAAAGTTTAAAGTTTTGTATAATGTTTTGTCTCTAATTTTTCTATGTTTCTCAATTCCTAATTGTAAATATTTTCAGTTTTTCTTCATGTTTATCAATACAAACTTATTTATATTAGTACTATTTCACATTTTCAGCCAGTTTCTGGAAAGTAAACATCATTCTTTTGATTCTTTTGAACTAATTTATCTAAGTTATTTTATTCTGGAAATTTATTTGTGTTTCCTCTTCTAACATTGTTGTATAAAACCTAGACTCAGTACTTTTTAATGTGTTTATTTGTTAATTGTATTTTTCAAAGATAAATTCCCCCAACTACCTCTTCATCAGTATTTTATACTTTTGAAATACAGTGCCTTCATTAGCATTTGTTTTTAAATATATTAAACATTTTTGTCATAATAGTGTATAATTTTCAAATGGTTATTTTAAATAAATTGAAATATTCAAGAAGTTTTAAAAATCAATTGTTTCCACTAGGCTTTTAATAAGAAATGAGACTATCATGTTTCAGTTTTTTTTCTTAGAAAATAACGGGAAGCATTCCCTTTGAAAACTGGCACAAGACAGGGATGGCCTCTCACACCACTCCTATTCAACATAGTGTTGGAAGTTCTGCAAGGGCAATCAGGCAAGAGAAAGAAACAAAGGGTATTCAATTAGGAAAAGAAGAAGTCAAATTGTCCCCATTTGCAGGTGCCATAATTGTATATTTAGAAAACCCCATCATCGCAGCCCAGAATCTCCTTAAGCTGATAAGCAACTTTAGCAAAGTCTCAGGATACAAAATCAATGTGCAAAAAACACAGCATTCCTATACACCAGTAACAGACAATCAGAGAACCTAATCATGACTGAACTCCCATTCACAATTGCTACAAAGAGAAAAAAATACCTAGGAATACAACTTACAAGGGATGTGAAGGACCTCTTCAAGGAGAAATACAAACTACTGCTCAATGAAATGAAAGAGGACATAACAAACAAATGGAAGAACATTCCCTGTTCACAGATAGGAAGAATCAATATCGTGAAAATGGCCATACTGCCCAAAGTAATTTATAGATTCAATGCCATCCTTACTAAGCTACCAATGACTTTCTTCACAGAATTGAAAAAATCTACTTTAAAGTTTATATGGAACCAAAAAAGAGCCTGCATTGCCAAGACAATCCTAAGAAAAAAGAACAAAGCTGAAGGCATCATGCCACCTGACTTCAAAGTATACTACAAGGCTACAGTAACCAAAACAGCATGGTAGTGGTGCCAAAACAGATATATATACAAATGGAACAGAACAGAAGCCTCAGAAATGACATCACACATCTACAACCATCTGATCTTTGACAAACCTGACAGAAACAATAAATGGGAAAGGATTCCCTATTTAATAAATGGTGCTGGGAAAACTGGCTAGCCATATGTAGAAAGCTGAAACTGGATACCTTCCTTACACCTTATACAAAAATTAATTCAGGATGGATTAAAGACTTAAATGTTAGACCTAAAATCATAAAATCCCTAGAAGAAAACCTAGGCAATACCATTCAGGACATAGGCATGGGCAAGGCTTCATGGCTAAAACATCAAAAGCAATGGAAACAAAAGCCAAAATAGACAAATGGGATCTAGTTAAAGAGTTTCTGCACAGCAGAAGAAACTACCATCAGAGTGAACAGGAAACCTACAGAATGGGAGAAAATTTTTGTAATCTACCCATCTGACAAAGGGCTAATACCCAGAATGTATGAAGAACTTAAACAAATTTACAAGAAAGAAAAATCAAAAAGTGGGCAAAGGATATGAACAGACACTTCTCAAAAGAAGACATTTATGCAGCCAACAGACACATGAAAAAATGCTCATCATCACTGGTCATCAGAGGAATGGAAATCAAAACCACAATGAGATACCATCTCACACCAGTTAGAATGGCGATCATTAAGAAGTCAGGAAACAATAGACACTGGAGAGGATGTGGACAAACAGGAACGCTTTTACACTGTTGGTGGGAGTGTAAACTAGTTCAACCATTGTGGAAGACAGTGTGGCAATTCCTCAAGGATCTAGAACTAGAAATACCATTTGTCCCAGCCATCCCATTACTGGGTATATACCCAAAGGATTATAAATCATGCTACTATAAAGACATATGCACACGTGTGTTTATTGGGGCACTATTCACAATAGCAAAGACTTGGAACCAACCCAAATGTCCATCAATGATAGACTGGATTAAGGAAATGTGGCACATATACACCATGGAATACTATGCAGCCATAAAAAAGGATGAGTTCACGTCCTTTGTAGGGACATGGATGAAGTTGGAAACCATCATTCTGAGCAAACTATCACAAGGACAGAAAACCAAACGCTGCGTATTCTCACTCATAGGTGGGAATTGAACAATGAGATCACTTGAACACAGGGCGGGGAGCATCACGCCCCGGGGCCTGTTGTGGGGTGAGAGGCGGGGTGGGGAAGGTATAGCATTAGGAGAAATACCTAATGTAAATGAAGAGCTAATGGGTGCAGCAAACCAACATGGCACATATATACCTAGGTAACAAGCCTGCACATTGTGCACATGTACCCTAGAACTTAAGTATAATTTAAAATAAATAAATAAATAAAATTTTAAAAAAGCAAAAAAAGAAAAAATAGAGGCAATATTGTAGTCCTCCTTGTAGTCACCTGCATATTTCTAAATAAAAATCTTTAAGTACCATTTATTGCCTTTTTTCTTCTTTTTCTTTTTTGAGACAGTCTCACTCTGTTGCCCAGACTGGAGTGCACTGGAACAATCTCGGCACACTGCAACCTCCGCCTCCCCGGTTCAAGCGATTCTCCTGTCTCAGGCTCCTGAGTAGCTGGGACTACAGGTGTGTGCCCCCACACACGGCTGATTTTTTGTATTTTCAGTAGAGATGAGGTTTCACTGTGTTTTAGCCAGGATGGTCTCAATCTCCTGACCTCGTGATCTGCCTCTGCCTCCCAAAGTGCTGTAATTTTTGTATTTTTAGTAGAGACGGGGGTTTCACCATGTTGGCCAGGGTAGTCTTGAACTCCTGAGCTTGTGATCCGCCTGCCTCGGTCCCCAGAGTGCTGGGATTAAAGGCGTGAGCCACCGTGCCCGGCCTATTGTCTTTTTAAATATTTGAAAGTTATCTCCTGACTTCTACTTAGAATTCGAGGATGCAGTTCCTTCGCTGTCTCTTCCCCACTACACATGCTTCCTGTCCCCAGAAGGTCATAATGTCATGACTGATCATAAACCATCCTTTGATTACATTTATTACATAATTTTAATCACCTGGAATCAAAAACTGGCATCATTTTCATTTACTCAATAAAGTATTTTATGTTGTCACCACTATTACACTCCCACAGGCAGGCTTCCCTGGAAAACTGCTGAACACATTGGGAAAACTTGGAAGCATCTCATACCCATTTCTAGATTCTATATCCTTATTTCGTTTATTTCCCCTTTTTATTGTAACCCACCTCACAGAAGTTCCTGGAAGAATGTACATAGAATGTAACCTTTTTGAAAACGTGTAGTCAAATATCTCCACAGTTTATTGAAAATTTTGTTTGGTGTTGAGTTCTATATTGGTTTTCTTCAAATATTTGCAGCTTGTTCCATTGTCTAATAGCTTCCTGTGCAATTGAGAAGGTCATATCCACTCTGATACTAATTTTAAATGGTCCTTTTCATATCTAAAAGTTTTTAACATTTTTGTCCTTATTACCAGTTGTCTGAAATTTACTATGGCAAGTTTCGTAGTGCAATTTTATTTGCCTGTATTTATTACACTGGAAATGCAGTGAACTCTTTTTAAAAAATTTCAAACCTCAAACTTCAGTTTTTAAAAATATTAATTTATTCTCACCACATTTTCTATTTTCTTGCTCTTCTCTCACTCCTTTATTGATATTATTTGGAAGTTGGACTTCCTGAACCAACCCTCTGAACATCTTAGTATTTGTTTTCCTGTTCTCTATTTTTACATTTCTTTATTTCTTTTTACATTTCTTTATTTCTTTTTACATTTCTTTATTTATTGGAAGGTTTTCATAAGTTGATCACAAGCCCTTTTCACAAAATTTCTTTCACCATAATTTAATTCCACGAGTACATTTTAATTATGTGATTATTTATTATTTTTATATTCCCATGTTATTTCTCGCCACCATACCATTTCATTTCTTTCTGAGCATGTTAATAACACAGGGTTGGTTGGTGATAACATCCGACATTTCTTTATTTCTAATAAGCCTTTTTTTTTTTTTTTTTTTTTTTTTGTAATTTGGTGCTGCTGTTTTGGACTCTATATTTTATATTAGAGGTATGTTGAAGTAAGAAGTAATTTTTAGTTGTCTATTAATATTCAAAACCCAACTACTGAAATTATAGTGGAATCACTAAACATATGGAGACTGGGACTTGCCAAGTGAAGGATTTTTCAACCGGGGGATTTCACGTGAACCTTGCTTTTCACGGGAGGTGATTATCTCTATTTCCTCCTCATGTTGCTCTGTTTCCCCAGAAGGGGATGCTCTGAGGTAGGGGTAGGTGAATCTCTGTGGCAGTTTGCTAGAGGCAGTGAGAGAAAGATGACTGGAGATGTCTCACATTCAGTTTTCATGTTTTGTTTAATTTTCCTCTTCTCTTGGTATTCATTTTCTCTGGTTCAACCTATTTAGTTAGCAAACTATCATTTTATACTGGAGAAGTAGTCATTTGGTGGCAGGGTGGGAAAAATCACAGTAAGAATCCATCTGCTGCTTTTATACATTTTCAACCAGTTTTCCTATTTCAGCCCCACCATTTGCCCCTTTCGCCTTACAAAGGTACACAATAATTCTGATTTTTGAGCTTTTACCGAGATTCCAGAATGAATCACCCCACTCTTTCCCCTCCCCTCCCCTCCCCTGTTTTCTTCTTTCTCTGTCTCTCTCTCTCTCTCTTTTTTTTTTGTTTTTGTTTTTGTTTGTTTTTGTTTGGGACTGAGTCTGGCTCTGTTGCCCAGGCTGGAGTGCAGTGGCGCGATCTCGGCTCACTGCAAGCTCCACCTCCTGGGTTCACACCATTCTCCTGCCTCAGCCTCCAGAGTAGCTGGGACTACAGGCACGCGATTCCACGCCTGGGTCATTTTTTATTTTCTGTATTTTTAGTAGAGACGGGGTTTCACCGTATTAGCCAGGACGATCTCGATCTCCTGACCTCGTGATCAGTCAGCCTCAGCCTCCCAAAGCGCTGGGATTACAGGTGTGAGTCACCGCGCCCAGCCCGCTTTTTTCTTTTAAATTATCCCTCTTCAGGCTTGAATTCCAGCATACTATATCCTAGAAATTCAGGTGTTCTCTCATAAATCCATGTCACTACATCATAATTTTACTACCATTTTATGTCTGTAGTTGTCTTTTCCCTCATTGCTTTTGAATTGGTGAGCTTATATCTTTTTAAATATAATTAATTTTGGGAGACAGTGTTAGGTTCACAGCAAAAAAAAAAAAAAAAAAAGTGGAAGGCACAGAGTTATCCTCTACACCCCTTTCCATTAAACATTCCTCCATTTAACATTCCTCACCAAAGTGGGACATTGGTTACAGTTGATGAGCCTACATTTGATACGGGAGAGGGGGCAGGAAAGTGCTGGGTAGAGAAAGGTAAGGTCCCTGATGAGGGCTCTACCCTTGGGCCTGTGCCCACGGACCTAGATGAGGACAGGCATTCCTGTTTTCACCTCCAAATGTTGCATTTTGAAAGACCACCCTGGCCGTGAAACCCCCATCTTGTGTCTATACAAGCTCTGAGACCCTAGCAGGCACAAACACAAGCAGCTGGACATCAAGAGGAACACAGCGACAGAAGAAGACACAGACGCCAACAGGCCATCAAAGGTAACAATGCGGATGCCTAGGGAAACTTAGCAGAAGTCAATCGGAGGAGAACCTGGCCACTGAGTGGCTGACTCCAGGGGAAGACTGTCTTCCCACTCCTTCCACCTTCCACCTCCCCATCCATCTGCTGAGTGCTACCTCTACCACTCAATAAAGCCTTGCACTCATTCCCCAAGCCCATGTGTGATCTGATCTTTCTGGTACACCAAGGAAAGAACTTGGGATCCAGAAGGCCCTCTGTCCTTGTGATAAGGCAGAGAGTCTAATTGAGCTGATTAACACAAGCCATGTGCAGGTGGCTAAACTGAAAGAGGGCACTGTAACATATGCCCACTGGGTTTTCAGGAGCTGTAAGCACTCAATCCTAGATGTTGCCTTGGGGTCAGAGCCCACACTCCTCATGACCTGCCCATCTGCATGATTCCCCTAGGGGTCTGAGTTGCAGGGCCCCGAAAAAGCGAGTCATACCCTTATCGCACACACTGTGAGAGGGATAAGGGAACTCTTCCGGTTTCAAATTGACATATCATTATCAACCAAAAGCCGTAGTTTAAATGAGGGCTCACTCTTGGGATTGTACATTCTATGGGTTTGAACAAAACTATAATGGCACGTGTCCACTGGTAAAGCATTATACACAGTTGTCTTACTGCATTAAACATTTTCTATGCTTTGACTATTCATCCCTCCCTCTCCACTATTTGTTGGCAACCACTGATCTTTTTACCTTTCCCATGGTTTTGCCTTTTCTAGAATGTTGTATAGCTGGAATCATACTGTATGTAGCCTTTTCAGATTAGCTTAATTCACTTAATATGCATTTATTTTATATTTTCTTTTCATGGTTTGTAGCTCCTTTTGTTTTAAGCACAGGATTTTATTTTATTTTTTTTCATTTTCTGGATGCCCACAATGTATTCATTTACCTACTGAAGGTTATCTTGACTAAGTCCATGTTTTGGCTATTATAAATAAAGATGCTGTAAACACCCATGTGTAGAGTTATGTATGGATATAAATTTTTAATTTAGGTAATACCAAGAAGCATATTTGCTGGATTTGTGAGAGACTGTCAAACTGTCTTCCATAGTGGATGTAGCAATTTGCATTTCCACCAGCAATGAATGAGAGTCACTGCTGCTTGTCTTTCCATTCTGTTGATAATGTCTTTCACAGAACAAACGTGTTTAATTTTTATAAAAGCCTGGCTTATCAATTATTTTATTCATGGTCTGTGTCTTTGGTGTTCTACTTAAAAAGTTGTCACCATAGCCAATGTCATCTAAGCTTTCTCCTTTGTTGTCTTCTATGGGTTTATATAGTTTTACATTTTACATTTAGGAATATAATCCAATTTGAGTTCATTTGTGTAAAGGGTGTAAGATCTGTGTCTAATGGATCTGTGTCATATTGATTTACAGTTGTTCAAACACCATTTGTCTAAAAGACTTTTTCTTCACTGTATTGTTTTTGTTCCTTTGTCAGTGACCAATTGATCATATTAATGTAAGTCTATTTCATGGGATCTCTCTTCTGTTTCATTAATCTATTTATCTTTCACCAATACCACACAATCTTGATCAAGGTAGCTTTATAGTAAGATGTAGAGTTGGATAGTGTCCATATTTCCACTTTACTCTCTTCTTTTAATATTGAGTTGACTATTCTAGACTCTTGCCTGTCCATACACTTAAGAATAAATTTCCCTGTTCTAGAAAATAACTTGCTGGGATTGATTGGAATCACACTGAATCTATAGATCAAATTGGGAATAACTGACATCTTAACAATATTGTGTTTCTATCCATGAACATAAAAAATCTTTCCATTTATTTACTTCTACTTTGATATGTTTCACTAGTGTTTTTAAGCTGTTCTCATATAGATCTTGTACATGTTTCTATATTTTGTTAGATTTAGATTTATAATTATTGCATTATTTGGTTGCTAATGTAAATGATAATGTGTGTTGTCACTGGTTCATTGGTGGTATATAGGAAAACAGTCAGCTTTTGTACATTAACCTTGTATCCTACAACTGTGCTATAGTTACTTTTAGTTCTAGAAGATTTTTTTGTTTGGTTTGGTTTTTGTTTTGTCAATTCATTTGGATTTTCTATATATATAATCATGTTATCTGTCAACAAGAACAGAGTTATTTCCTTCTTCCAAATCTTATGTCTCTTACTTCTTTTTTCCCTTCCTGCATTAGCTATGACTTCCAGTATGATATTTAAAGAATGGTAAGGGAGGATGTCATCACCTTGCTTCTGATCTTTGTGGGAAAGCTCCTCGTTTCTCACCATTAAGAATGATGTTAGTTTGATTCTTGGGCAAGTCACCCATATGTTAAACAGATGTGTTGGTCTATTATATCTTTCTCCTGACCTGGCCTTCTGTGGTTGTATGATTCCACAAATACCTGTGAGAGATTGAATGTATCTCTAAATAATTATGTTACTTTTTTGTAAGAACCCCTGTTAAAAGCAGACACTGCACCATAATCATCTCTAACAAACCTATATATGATTGGATTAACTACTGAAGTTTTTTTCTGTGTTTGGAGTCTCTCTCAGAACAGATGGTTTGATAACTAAATAGCCCTCTACTGATGATGGCCCCGTGGTGGTCTTGCTATTGAATACCCTAACAAGAATTCATGCACTAATCCTGCCAGCCTCTAACTCTCCTGGCCCAAGATAGTTTATTTTGAATTATACATTGTGGAGCTTAGACCTAGGTAAATGCATTTTGTTGTTTCATTTCATAAACAACATTGTGTTATCTTGTTGAATTATGTAGCTTTAGCAATATGTTTGTTTATAAACACAAAGCCCCATGGGTCGGTCATACAGAATAAATAAGGAAAATATAAAAGGTGTTTTAATAAATGTGCAGTAATTATAACTGTCCTTGTAAGACTTGCACACAAAATATGGCAAACATGTTTCTTTTACTTCTTTTCTGTACTCTATTAAGTTATATTTAAATTCACTATGGAAAATGGAGAAAATGGATTCTTTTTTGAGATCAAACACACTTTCCAATGAATCCCTGGCATCTCAATATAATGATGATGAATGTTACTAATTTAGCTTTCTATGTCCTATTAGTGGCATCTTTATAAAGAAATAGCTCAGTTTTGGAAGTATTTGTTTAGATCAAAAGACACAACTAACCTTGTAAGGTCTTTGAATTATGAGTTGTTTTTAAGACATGTATTTCTTTCTATTGATCTTTCCTATTTCCTCATATATATATACCTTTGCAAATTCAGATGGTAAACATTATATAATGTTTTCTAAAACAACCAGTTCTACAGCAATGATTCAAATGGCTTTTACTTTTTTTTTTTTTTTTAAAGTAAAGAGCTATGATTGTGATTGACCTCTCAAGTACAATCAACTGAATTTAGCCAACAACCACATGCATGCACTTTTGAAGGAAACTTTCCTCATCCAGGCTGGTGCTGAAACCGTATCACTAACCTTGATCGTAGCCTGTGAGAAACCTTGAAGTAGAAGAGCCAGCAAATCCATTCCCTGATAAACTACCCCAGAAGCAACTGTGATATAATAAATGTGCGTTGTTTTAAGCCACCACATCATGTGTCAGAAGAGGTTTAGATGTTGCAAAATGTATGTACACTTGAATGTAACTTTGGGGTTCCTACAAAAGTTTTGCTGGACTCTTATTTTTACTGTCTGCTATGAGAGTTATCTGTTAAAGCAAGCATTAAAAAACCTTCACTGTCTTCATTAGGTTCTTTGGGTGTAAGAGAGAAGGAAGAATATAAATATAAATTGCTTCCCAAGATGAAGTGGGAGTGAGAAGGTAGGTTGAAAAGACTTCAGCAGAACTATTTTGCCCGGAGGCACATAATTAAACAAGCATGATTCTTTCTGGACGTCCCCTGCTTCCAGTGAAACTAGTATAGCCTCAGGAGAAGTTCACTGCCCATGAAGGATTGCTTCTGGGGGTAGTACCTGTCTCTTTCTTTAATTTCTCTTTTATAACATTGAGCCTTTCAAAAACAGAAGTTGTTTTTCATTCATTTTGTATATTTAGTAGCCAGCACAGTGCCTGGCACAAAGTAGATTTGAGTAAATCTTGGTTAACTTTAGTTCAATTGACTTATTAAATTAGATCCAAGGAGTATCTGTGAATGCTTGATAATTGGCCTGCAGCGACCAGATAATAAATTATTTGGGCATGTAATGCTTTAATCAAACACTTTCTGAAATCGGCCCTTGCCAAGTGTTTTCAGTACGTGTTCTCTAGTAATTCATAATGTTTTTGGAAATAAACCACTCTGAATCTTGCAGGGTTTCTTCTTCCATTCTTAGTTCTTCAGTGAGAGGAGCTGGATGCAGCTACAGATCGAAAGAAGAAACACCCAAAGGTGTCACAGGTCAAGCTTTGGATAAACATAACTTGTCTATGTTCCTCGAGGCCCTTCACCAGAAAACATTTCTTGGCCACTGATTCTACTACCCTCAGAAAATAAGGCACACTTGCAGAGGAAAGGGAGTTAGGCTGTGGAGTCAGGTATTTGTGGGCTCAAGACTTAATTCTGCTTTGTATTGGTGTTGCAATGCTGGAAAAGTCACTTGAATCTATAAATGTCATCCTCTTCATTTTTAAACAGCATCATCAGTAATCAACAGAGAGGGTTATTACAATAAACATGCAAGTAAAATAATGGACAGAAAACAATATCCTGTGGTCAGCAGACTTCTAAATACCACCACCACCTCTCTATTCCCAACCTGCTAGTATTCATAGCCACATATAATCTCCTTGTGTTGGGCAACTTGATTTTAGTCATAGAACATGGAAAGGATAATAGAATGGTTACTTGTGTGGTTAGGTTACACAATATTACAATTTCTACCTTACTATTAAATGCTCCCACTCAATAGATTTGATTGAGTAGGCTATCATGTTGGACACCCACAATGAACTAAGGTTGACTTCTAACAAACAGCCAGCAAGCAACTGAGGCCCACAGCTCCACATTCTGCAGTCAACTGACATCTTGCCTACAACCACATGAATGAGCTTAGGAGATAATCCTTCCCCAGGCAAACCTGGTGCTGAGAGCTTAGCCCTGACTGATATTTTGACTGTAGCCTTTGAGAGAACTTCAAGTTGAGAACCCAGCTAAGCCATGCCCAGATAAGTGACCCCAGAAAAAAAAATATGAGAAATGTGTGTTATTTTAAGCAGCATATTTTGAGATAGTTTGTTACATAGCAATAGATAACTTACACAAAATTAAAAGTAAAAATAATTTCTGTATACACATACATATGTACAAAAATATATACATATCAGTCTACACACATCTATATCTATCATCTTTGTATCTATTTATATATATTTGTTGTCTTTATTCACAATGACAGGAGTAGCTCTGCACAATCTGTCCTGATGCTAATACAAAGAAAATTGCAGAAAACTTTCAACAAAAGAATGATGTCAGTAGGGAAATTATGACTTTTCAGTTGTGATTTTTTTATAACAGAGAAGCTGTCTGACCCTTTGCCTTGAGGTTTAGAAATTTCATTTTTAAGTGACTTACAATAAATTGAATTGGAAAGTTGATTCATGTGAAATAAAAATACAGAGTATATAAGATTTAAAAATATGCAAACGAATTGATTGTAATAAACTCCACAAGGTTCTATGTATTAGAAAGTTCTCTGGCCATGTTCCAAATTTCTCTCCCTGCAGGCCTTCTGGCATATCTGGCCCACTGGATGCTTCCACCACTGCATATTTTATTATAAAGCTTAGAACAAATGAAGCTGTCATCCAAGTACATGTGTATACAGGCAACTTCTGGGCAGGCAGTTTCCCTGGTCTCTCTGGTTCTCCATTGCTGAATGGCTCCTATGATTGGCAAAGCTTTTCATTAGGTGATTAAGACCTTGTTCACCCAAGCCTGAGCCCAGGGAGTATTTTATCTCTGAGACAATGTTTGCCCATCTCTGAGCTTATTAACTCTGTGCTAATTTCATAAATCAGTATCCAGTGTCTGTGTTTCCATGTGAATCTGGAAGGTTGCTATGCTGTCTCTTGCATGGCCCACTAGGTAGAGTTTCTGACAAAGTGAAGACAGAAAAACTTGCTTTGAAATTTTATTTCCTAATATTTAATATTTATTGTTTCATGGATTTGTACAAGAGCAGCCATGAATTGTCTATCACAGTGAACAAAGCTTGATGTTCAGTGATATGGTTTGGCTCTGTGTCCCCACCCAAATCTCACCTTGAATTGTAATAATCCCCATGTGTCAAGGGCAGGATGAGGTAGAAGTAAGTGAATCATGGGAGATGGTTTCTGCTTGTAGCCCCTTTGTTTTGGCCAATTTCTCCCATTTGGAATGGCTGTATTTACCCAATGCCTGTAGAATGCCCCATCTATACAATGCCCTATTGTATCTAGGAAGTAACTAACTTGCTTTTGATTTTACAAGATCATAAGCAGAAGGAACTTGCCTTGTCTCAGATGAGACTTTGGACATGGACTTTTGGGTTAATGTTGGAGTGAATTAAAACTTTGGGGGACTGTTGGAAAGGCATTATTGTGTTTTGAAATGTGAGAACATGAGATTTGGGAGGGGCCAGGGCAGAGTGATATGGTTTGGTTCTGTGTCCTCAGTGAATTCTCATCTTGAATTGTAATAATGTCTATGTGTCAAGGATGGGACCAGGTGGAGGTAATTGAATCATGGAAGTGGTTTTCCCTATGCTGTTCTCATGATAATCAGTACCTCACAAGATCTGATGGTTTAATAAGCATCTGATATTTCCCCTGCTGGCACTTCTCTCTCCTGCAACCTTGTGTAGATGGATGTGTTTGATTCCCCTTCTGCCATGACTGTAAGTTTCCTGAGGCCTTCCAAGCCATGTGAAACCATGAGTCCATTAAGCCTGTTTCCTTTGTAAATTACCCGGTCTTGGGTATGTCCCTACAGCAGCATAAGAGTGAACTAATACATTTCAATTCCTAGTACAGCTTCATCTACATTTTCTCACCTTCAGCAAGTTACTTTGTTTATCAGTGTGTCAGTTTACTCACCTACATATATGACATAGTCATTCGTACCTTATAGTTTTAATGTGAGAACTCTATAAGTTAAAAAAATACTAAATTACAACTATTTAAATTCCACAAGTACTCAACTAAAGCCTTTATTTAAGTTTTAAGTTTAGTAATTAAAACTGTTATGATAAGTATAATTATTACTCTAATTTTATTGCTAAGAGAACTAAGGCTTAGATAAGTCAAGTAATTCACCCAAAGTCATAGAATGAATAAGTAAAGGAGCTTAGATCTGAGCTTATGCAGCCTCTCTTAAGAAGCATCTTGATCCACTTTTACTAATTAAAGCTAATTGAAAATAAAATATATTTGGATAGAGAACCTAGAAGAGTTCCTGACATATAGTAGTGTGCCATATATGCTAGGTAATAATTGTTTAGTTCTTACCTAAGATCATTAAGATCCATCTTGGGACATAAATCATTAAACCCCAACCTTTATTGTCAGTCTCAGGTATAATAATAATCTTTATGCCTCTAATTTCATTTTGTTCCAGAAAATATCGAAGAATAGTCAGATGCAGACGAGAACATTTTCCCCCTGCCTTATTCTATTCCCTCTCCCCTTTCTTTATTCCTTCTTTCCTTCTTGCTTTTTTACTAATTCATTTAAAAATGCTTATTGGATAAATGGATAAATAAGGAAATGAAAAATGATGAAAAGATGCAGTAATGCTTTAGAAATGAGGCAGTGGTGAAGTATTCTGCCTTCTGGAACTTACTAGAAGTGAGGTCAGAGGCACATAAGTGAAGCTGTTGTGGAAGGAAATTGGTGAAGAGAATGATGATGTGTGGGAAGAGACTTCATTTTTTAACACAATAACGAGGGCCAGCTTTGTTGGGAAAGTGAAGTCACGCAAAGACTTGAACACCTACTATGTGGCAGGTATGATGCTAGTTCCTGAAAATACAGTCCAGGTTAGACTGAGTTACAGACAATCACATAGATCAGTGTTTTAAGTCCATGAGGGTCTCTTTCAGGTGCATATTATAGGTCTGTCTCAGGTAAGCAGGAAGGACTGTGGTCTCTCCAGATAATGGAGACCCATCTCTGTGTTCCTGTGATGACTGAGGCAAGAAAAAGAGAACATGGCAATATGTACTGGTGCTTAAAGCTTTGCCTGAAAAGGACAGGTGTCACTGTTATGCACTTCGCCTGGGCCAGAGGAGTCCCATGGCCACACCTAACTATAAAGGGGCAGAAAAGTGCAATTCTGTCATTACCTGACTGTCAGACCTGCAGGGTAAACAGCATGGACACTTGGTGAGACAGCTTTACTTATGTGCCTCTGATCTCACTTCTAGTAAGTTCCAGAAGGCAGAATACTTCACCACTGCTTCATTTCTAATGCATTGCTGCATCTTTTCATCATTTTTCATTTCCTCGTTTATCCATTCAATCATTTACTTAATGTATAGTAATGTTTATCATTGGAGATATGGCAGATGATAAAGAAAAAAAGAGAAAATAGCCACCCTCATGGAATTTATGTTGCAAAGGAGGACAAATAAATAAAATATATAATATGTCAGAGTGATGATGGCTTTATAGTGAGAAAAATAAAGCAGAAAATTGGGGAAGAGAATGATGATGTATGGGAAGAGACTTCATTTTTAACACGGTAATTAGGGCCAGTTTTGCTGAGAGAGTGAAGTTATGTAAAGATTTGAAAGAGATGAGGGAGTGAACCTGAGCCCTATTACCTGGGAGAAGATCATTCTGTGGAGGAGCAGCAAACTCAAATGCCCTGAGGCAAAGCAAGCCCAGTAGAAACCCACTTACAGCAAAGCCTAGAAAGATTCAGTGTGAGTGGCCGAGAGAGAGGGAGGATGTGGCCAAGGAAGCTGACTAGGAGCCCGGAGGTTATCAGGGAAACTGGCTTTTACGAGTATTTTGGGGCACTCTTGGTAGGTTTTAATCAGAAAAATAACATAGTATTCCTTATTATTTTTACTTTAAATAATGTTTTTGTAGAGATGGGTTCTCACTATGTTGCCCAGGGTGGTCTTGAACTCCTGGCTTCAAGTCATTCTCTCACCTTGGCCTTCCAAGGTGCTAGGATTACAGACATGAGCCACCATGTCCAAACTTATATTTTAAAATAGATTCTCTGTTATGGAAGGACTAGATCACATGAAGCGATGGTGGAAGCAGAAAGACCTGCAGCTATTTAGTGGGTGATTTCAGAAGATGGTGGTGATAACCCAGTAGGGAGGTTATGGTGGTTTGTTCTAGGACAGTAGCAGCAGATGTAATACAAATTGGTCAGTTCTGAATATATTTTGAAGGAGGGATATAGTATAATATAAAAAGATATATTATGGCTATAAGATTAATGGTGGCCGTAAGGCCCACTCAAGCATCTTGCAGAGCTGACACTATGTGACATTTAGCAATTTAATGCAACCTGGTCTGGAAATTTCCAACCCTGGCCTGAAGATTTGAGGAGACAAGGCCATCTCAGTGCAGATGAAACTTTCATGAACCTTTACCCTTATAAAAATAACTTGGTCAGGCACGGTGGCTCATGCCTGTAATCCCAGCACTTTGGGAGGCCAGTGCAGGTGGATCGCCTGAGGTCAGGAGTTTGAGACCAGCCTGGCCAACATGGCAAAACCCCATCTCTAGTAAAAATACAAAAATTAGCAAATTAGCTGAGTGCAGTGGCAGGCACATGTAATCCCAGCTACTCGGGAGGCTGAATTGCTTGAACCCAGGAGGTGGAGGCTGCAGTGAAGCGGGAACACGCCATTGCACTCCAGTCGGAGCAACAAGAGCAAAACTCTGTCTAATAATAATAATAAGAATAGAATAACTTTATCTCCCTTCATGAAAGAAACATGTAGTAGCTGCCCCCAGAATAATACAGGCATACAAAAGAATGAAGAATCACCCAAACTCTGAGAATAGCTTATGGACAAAAACCTTCCCAGTCAGTCGGTCATCTGTCCTCAGCCTGTACCTCAAGCCACCAGTCTGCTCCTGCTGTCCATCTCATAAGAATGCTGCCAGAATAAACTGCTTGAGCATCAGATGGTGTCTGAAATTCATCTTGGGTGCAAATGGAACCAGAAGGGAGAAGTTGACCATGCAGAGACTAGTCAGCTAGGACCACCCCAAGTCCTGGAACATGACAAGAAGCCAACAGGATTCCTGAGAAATCAGATGTGGAACACAATAGAAAGAGGAATCTATAGTAACAAAGGTGTTTAATCTGAGTATCTGCAGCAATGGATTTGCGCATTGCTAAGTGGAAAAATACTGTAGGCAGAGTTTATTTGAAGGAAAATCTAGCAATTCAGTTTTGGACATGTTCGTTTTAAGATTTCTACAGCGGGCCAGGTGCAGTGGCACACGCCTATAATCCTAGCACTTTGGGAGGCCAACGCAGGTGGATCACGAGGTCAGGAGATCGAGATCAACCTGGCCAAGATGGTGAAACCCCGTCTCTACTAAAAATACAAAAATTAGCCAGGTGCAGTGGTGGGTCCCTGTAATCCCAGCTAGTCGGGAGGCTGAGGCAGGAGAATCACTTGAACCAGGGAGGCGGAGGTTGCAGTGAGCTGAGATAGCGCCACCGCACTCTAGCCTGGTAACGGAGCAAGACTCTGTCTCAAAAAAAAAAAAAAAAAAGAAAAATTGGCTACAACATCATAGTGAAATACTGACTGGGAAGCTTTGATATAAATGTTCTAAATCCCAGAGAGAGATCTGGGTTGAAGGCAGCTGTATGCAGACAGCCCTCTGACACGGTGACAGTGGGTTATGAGTGTGACTAGCCACAGAGTATGAGGAGTGGCTGAGTCGCAGGATACCCCCAACCCTTAGAGAGCGGAACAAAGAGAAAGCAGCAGCAAAGTCTGCTTGGAAGTAGTCGTCAATGGATTAATAGGAAAAGCAGGGAAATATGTCCTGGAGGTCAAGTAAATACAGCGTTTCAAAGAGGAGAGAATGATCCACTTGTTGAATGTGACAGATAGACCCAGGAAGGTGAAATCTGAGGAGTGACAATTACAATTATCTATGTAAAAATCCTTGATAACTTCCGTCTAATGAATGTTAGTGAAATGGTGGGCAAAGCCTGATTATGGAAGCATGAGAAGAAACTGAGAAAAGAGGATTTAGACACAGCAAGACAGATCCAGCTCTGCGTCAGTCTGGGGTAGAGTTGTGTCATTCTTGAAAGAACTTTGTGTCTAGGACCTGGGATAGACATCGACGGTGACTGAGTAGGTGCTCTCCTCCTGGTCTCATAGCAATTATTCTACCCATGGCCTCTGGCCACATTATTTCTCTCAACCGCAAATCCAAGTACCTAAAATCCCACTGTTTTATTCCCTTGGGGTAATGTTTTTAAATTTTCTTTTTTCCTTATTTTTTAATACCAAGCATCTCCTTTTCTAACACTGTTCCTTTAGGGAGTGGCATAAGAAGCCACCACCCCTTGTGGAAAAAGAAAGCAGTGGACTGGGAGCTGGGACACCTGTATGGTCCCCCATAAATCTCTGTCCCTCCCTTAGATGTACTGTCCTCTTGCAAAACTTAAAGAAGAACCAAATGGCCTCTGTGAACCTTTCAAGCTGAGGGGATTGATGTGGGAGTGGGAATTTTGATGGAGAAGAAAAAGGAATGGTTTTGGAGTGAGTATGACTGCCTGGGAAGGTTAAAAAGGGTTCACTTCATTTCATCATGCAGCTTACCAACTCCCAGAATTGCTCTCTATGTTCTAGTTACAAAGATGAGCAAGAAATGGTTTTGTTTGTTTGTTTGTTTGTTTGTTTTGTCTTAATGGTACCACCCAACTATTGTGTGGGTGATGATGGGTCACTTTCTGGAGATAACAAGATGAGATGCCTGGTCTTGCAGTACTGGAAAAAAAAAGAAGTGATGAGAGGGAGGAGGAGTACTTGAAGACAGAGAAGGTTCACTATCACACTCCCTAACTCAAGAAAAGGGCTGCATGATGTACATTCAGGCCCAGATTTTCATACCTTAGGAAAGATAGTTCAAAGGACAATCTTTGGGCTATTGCTATTCCTAAGAAGCACATTCTGCACTCCACAATCAAATAGTCCTTGTATATTTCTCATTAAAAGTTGATAGTAAAGTTGTTTAATCACATTCACCATTGAAAATTATTATTTTACTTTTCACTTATGTTTTGAAAACAAAATGTTGAAGATCTCATTAGCTTGGGAATGAAAATACCCCCTTCCCAAATATATAATCATTAACTTGATTAATGGGCCTGGCTCTACACAACGAGCTGTAGTAACACTGCAATTTTATTGCCTTGGCTGGACCTGGGTATCTAAACCACGAGTTCGCAGCGATTCTCACTTCATCACTTTACAGGGAACTACCGATTTCGGGAATCTGAAACAAAGCCCTTAACAAAGTGCAGTTCGTTTCACACACAATCCACATGTTCCGTCTCCTGACTTTATTGAGTCAGGTTCTCACTGGAGACAGCTTTAGGGCAAAATGTTTTACTTTCAAAAACCATAGGGAGAGGCAAACAATGTGATACAATGTGTTAGAGCAAAGGTAAATGTCTTTATTTCCAATATATGGAGAATGGTTTTCCTCTTTTGAAGATGTTAGGCTGAAAGCAAACAACTTCTTCCACATTGAGCCCATTGAAGTGGCTTTCTTTTGCTTTTTCATTTTTAAATTTGCACAAAATTCTAGTTTTGGGTAGCGTCAATTTTAGCTGATTTTGCTTTTTGTGTGAATTTGAGATAAACAAAAGCACAGTTTGCAAATAATACTCTGCTTGCAAGGTAATGTGAAAGTGACTTCTTTTCTCGTCCTTTCTTTTCTTTTTGTGTGTGTGAAGTCTAAATGTTGAATCCTTGAATCTAAATTATGCTTTGTGTCTCAATTGCTTCCTCTGAAAGTAGGGAGAATAATAATAATAATAAATGAGATACTGCACATAAAGTACTTGGAATAATGCCTGACGTAGAGAGATTGCTCAAATGTGTGTTGTTGTCATGACCATTATTGGTATTATTGTTGATTCTTGCATTTTTTGCCTTTAAGAAGAAACAAGACTGAGATGAATACGTTTGTTTATTTTAATACCTGGAGTTTTGAGGATGAAACAGTGAAACTATGTCAACCACCTCTAATATATGCTTCAGAAATACAATGAACAGGACTAGGTAGGCATTGTAAAAATGAAAGAGAGAAAAAAAGAGCTGGGAGGAAATATATCAGGTTCTCAATTCTGATACCATTGGTCTTTGTGAGGAAATTTGGTAGAACAAACAGTTGTTTGGCATAGATAAATTGAAGTATTCATATCTAGTTCATAAGTAAAACTATGTTTTACAGCTAATTATGTTGAGGAGCAACTTAAAAAATTTACTTTAAAGAGCTATTTGGTGACTTGTGAAAGTCAGTGGTTATTCACCATATATCCTAACCAAACTAAAACAGAAGTGAAACCAAAATAAACATAAATAAAAACAAAAGCAGTATTCAAAAGTAAAAGTACAATATAAGAAGTCAAAAATAGGGTGGAGTAAGTTATAATCAAAATGAGTTGTAAATTTTCTTAGAACTATGTTTGCCACATAGTTGGGAGAAAATAATTATTTCTGAATTATAATTTAGTAAATGCGTATTCACATACTTACAAAATACTTATGTGTGCATAGAGAAGAAAATACATTTTTAAAATGTCAGTCACTATTACCAATTTGAATATACTTCTCTAATTTTTTTTGCATACTTATACAATTAACTGTAATTGCCTAGCATAAACGAAGGTGACTCTCTTTCATTTACATTACATTTTCCATGGCCTTGGATGGTCTTCAGCCACATCTTTTCCTGGTGGATTATAATATACCTTTGAGTAGGCGTGCCATTATTTTGCTTAGGAGCTCCATTCTTATAAGATATTTAAGCATTTTTTCCCACAATTTTCAATATAAAGTTACAATAAAAATCATTTTGTTTGTCTACTAAATATTTGGCAGACTGAAATAGGACTGAGTAGTGAAAAGAAATTATAGATTAACAAGGTCATGTTTAAAATTAAATCAGGGAACTTTTGAGAAATACAGAAATTGAGTAGCTGTGCTTTGACTTTCACTTGTGAAAGGTGACCCTGTTCACCTCCTGGTCCCTCAGGAGTAACCATAGACTCTACAGAATGTAATATATCATAACCATCTCATTGCCATCCTCCTATCAACCAAACTGTGACAGACCACATCAAGTCACACTACAGTCCAGGACATCTATAAACAGATCTGTGACACATTTAAAATTAAGGTGCAGTGATAGATCAAGTTAATTCATAAAGCAGACATTGATGTGTGTTTGTCATTTTATTCTGGCAGATGAAATTCTTTGATACATAAGCATGCCAGTGTTGGGCTATTGCATGGATCAGTGCTCTGTGATTTGTCTATCCATCCTTTAAAGCTAGCTCTAGTGACTCCTCTGGAGAGTTGACAAAGACCAGCCTGGACTTGAGAGATTTCCTACTTAAAAAAAAAAAAATCTCAAAGCTGTGATTGTCTCTATACATCTTTTATTTATTTATTATTTAAATCAATATTGTATTTCTTACTTCACAAAATTAATTCACCATTCTAAAGTTTGTTATGAGACATGGTTTTCCTTTTGATATTGGATACAAAAAAAATCAAAGGTAAAATTTCATCTGAGAACATTTATTGTACATGTATCTTGAATTTAATCCAGTGCTCCAATAGTGAAAAGAGGAAGACGTGTATTTTTATATGTCTAGAGAAGTTATTTTATATCAGGTGTGTGAATACACTACAGATAATACCTACAACAGTAAAATTACTTAGTTTGATTTGGTGATATTTAGGAAATAAATTCTCAAGTTGAAATTATTTTCTGATTCAGTCCTTAACTATTCTGTCTTTTGTACAGTTACAAGGAATCTCTGCAGCCAAATGAGGCTTATATGGGGCTTATGTGGGAAGGAAAATGATCAGGTCATTAACTGAGTTTGTACAGTGTTCTATACTATGTAATAGGGTATATTACAACACATTATTTTAATTTTTTTCTTCTTAACTATTAGATGAAATTATAATTCTGTTTTTCAGGTTCAACTGAAGAGATTAAAACTCAAAGATGTTTAAATTATCTTGTCCACAGAGGTAGAAGTAATTACGTATACCTAACTTACTGGTTATTCAATGAAAAGTATTAAAAGAAACACTGATCTTTATTTGTGCAACACCACTTGAACAGGATAATATTGTACCTTCCTAATAAGTACCGGCAGTTACTCCTTATTTCTAATACATCATGGTGGCCTAGGTGTGAGTCACAGAAATAACCATTCAAACTAGTCAACTAGTGAAGGCAGAAAAAAAGTCTTCACCACTTGCTAGGACCCGTGAATATTCCTAAGGTAACAAAAATTCAAGATAAGGAATGAACTACTACTCTGCTTACAAGAATATTACTAAGACAACAAGGAGAAGAAATGTTCTCATAGCATGCATTAATGGTTTTTAATAAATTATTTTATTAATTATAAACAATTATTTAGTTGCCAGAAAAGCACATGTCCAAGACTTGGGTCTGCCATTCGCTTGTTGAGTAATTTTAGATCAATCATTGTATGACTTTAGGCCTCAGTTTCCTATTTATAAAATGCTGAGATTGGGAGAGATTAGAATTCCTACCATTGGCAAAATACTGTTTCTATTCCTGCAGGGGACAGAAGACAACATATGACTTTATCTTTAATCAAGAAGGTGTCTGAATAGAGTGGAAGGTAGAGGACTGGAGATAGTATCATAGGCCCCTACTATGTGTGAGGTAGAGTGCTAGGTGATTTGCACAGAGGACTAAAATTGATCTTGCCAAAACATTACTAAGTTGGTACTACTATGTACATTTGATAGAGAAGATATTGTTAGAAAACATGGTTGGGTCAGAATTTTTTAACTATGGTGTAAAATAGAAGAAAATACTGAAAGGCATTGGATGAGAATTTTGAGATGACAGGAGAATAAGCAATTAACTCTTTTTCAGAAGATGATATTTTTGTTTTGTTTTGTTTTGTTTCTGTTTTTGTTAGTGAACCCAAGAAAGTCTAGGCTACAAACACAAAAACTTTTCTAAGTCCCTCACTAGAGGGTAGGAAAAAAATAGCTGAGAATGTAACATGGTAATCAGGATCAGGAAATTGATTCTCATTCTCAGTATCTTTGCTCATTCAGCTCCACACTTGGAATGCTTCCTTGGAACTAAAAATATCACTCTAGGCAGTCACGGCTCATTCTACCTAGTAAAACTTCTTTAAATTAATCTTACTGAGAATCAATTAAGAATGGAATCTTAGTCTTTTTCCAACATGTCTATTTTTGCCCTAGTGTCTTTTCTGAAACTAATGAAGTCTTTTATTTTGACCACATCATGCGTATACCCTACTTGACTTTTTGCCAGGAAAGAAAGATCAGTTTGCTGCTACTTACTGCTTTGCAAAGAATCTCTATTCAATTCTGGGTTCATGTTTATTAAACTATGTACCAATTTTTCACATATGGAGATTTAGCTGCCATTCTTAAAAGGAAAAATAACTGATATGATCAGCAAAATATTAAAGACATTTTTTAAGTCTGCAAAATACTTCACTGCCCAATAATTTTCATGGAGTGCACTATTATACAATAGTGAATTCTATAGTCTAATGGTGAACTTAAGATACCTTTTAATGTAAAATGAAATTTAAGCAGTAATTAGAAGTTTGAAACTATTTAAGGAAAAAATTAGCTACTTTTGGTTTTATAGTCTGGAGAGAATATTTAGAGAGCATTTATTCTGATAGATAAAGTAGCATAGCTATTTATGGCAAAGGTTTCCAGAATGTCAGTCTTTGAAGTGGTCAGCAGAGTCAAAGGCAAAATGTGTGAGAAAAAGTCCTAGAAGAGTAGTTCTAAGATTTAAGCCACAAAATTATTATTTGATTGTGGAATTTGAACTTGGAAGATATGTTGGAAGACAGAGTAGAGACATAAGCCCTGACTACAATAGGAGGAACATTATTAGCCAAGCAAAGAAGCTTAAGCTTCTGAGAAAAGCACTGGAAAGCTTTAAAATCATTTGAATGTCAAAAAAAAAAAAAAAAAAGAAAAAGAAAAAAGAGAAAAACATTGGAGAGTCCATTCATTCATTCTATCATCTAGCTCCTCATAAATGGTGACTTCTTCCCCATTCATACGGTTTGGCTCTGTGACCCCACCCAAATCTCATCCAGAATTGTAGTCCCCATGTGTCAAGGGAGGGACTTGGGAGAGGTGACTGGGTCATGGGGGCGGTTTCTCCCATGCTGTTCTTGTGATAGTGAGGGAGTTCTCATGAGATCTGATGGTTTAAAACTGGCAGGTTTCCTTGTGTGCTCTCTCTCTCCTGCTACCATGTAAGATATGCCTCGCTTCCCCTTTGCCCTCTGCCAAGATTGTAAGTTTGCTGAGGCCTCCCCAGCCATTCATAACTGTGAGTCAGTTAAACCTCTTTTCTTTATAAGTTACCCAGTCTCAGGTAGTATCTTTATAGCAATGTGAGAATGAACTAGTACACCCATTATGTATAATACTGATGGGAACCACTGCTTATACCATGAAACAGATGCAGTGCATGCAGAGATATACCCTTTGTTTGATCAAACAGACCCACCATACTGGAGCTTTGACTGTCAATATAAAGACACAAAGATAATGGTATATTTGGGATCCATAGACATTGTATCAGTCTCTACTATTGGTAGCAGCTAGCTAATAAGGTATCAGTGATGACATACAGGCTAGATTGTTCCTCTTAAAATAAGTTATGGCATTGCCTGCTTCTTGTCCAACAGAGAAGCTCTGGGTTTCACCCGTTTTTCTACCTTTCTACCTACCTTTCTTCAATCTCTTCCATTAATTGGATAAGGAATGTATCCAACACTTATCAATTATTGTGTTGTTTAAGCTAGCCAGATTCATGAAACCAAGAACCCTGGGTAATTAGACTTTGAGCAGCAGACTGACAAGATTTGCATTTGAGAAAGTTTCTACCGTAAGGTGATAGACTGAGACTGAGTCAAGTGTAGGACACCGTCACATAGGCAGCAGCATTTGGGAAGGGGGAAGGATGGATTTTTATGTTACTCTATAAGGTTTATTTTCGCCCCAAATAAACTGCTTTAGATTTTAATCTGGGAAATGTTCTTTGTGGCCTGTCATAAACCTTATCTGGTCAAAGGTGTGGCACACAGTATAATATATTGCACATCTGGGCAATCACTTAAGCTCTTTTGACAGGTCTATTGATTCACTAGTTTATGGAAGAACTCATATTATTGATACTCATTTTGTGAAGCCATGACCTGAAATGTATAAGAGTAAGGATGTCTGTATGATTTCAACGGCTTCAGTTTAGTTTTCCATTTGATAGGGTGTTTGTGTATGTATGTGTGTGTGTTTGTGTGTAGGCATATATGATGTAATATAGAAGATTATAAAAATAGATTTCAACAATTTCAGAATAGTAACAAGTAATTATTTTTTCTTAAGAAGCAAGAAAGATCACAAAGCCTGGTGATTTTCCTACCAAGAATATCCTTACCTAATGCTCTTTCATGAATATGGTGGAAAGTTCTTTGTCTGCTAAAGGAAATGCATTCTTCATGCCTTCAGTATAAATGTTGAGTGTATGGATTGTTGCTATAAACTAGAATCATAATTGCCTTTTTTCCCCTGTAACACACAGATAATGAAAAACGTAAGTGAGACACTTTTCCATGGACATATTCAGGCTTATGCAGTGCATCTCATAACTGACTATAACGCTTCCTCAAAGAAACCATATCTGTGTTAGTTCATTATCACATTGCTAATTAAAGACATGTCTGAGTCTGGATAATTTATAAAGGAAAGAAGTTTAATTGACTCTCTGTTCTGCATGCCTGGAGAAGCCTCAGGAAACTTACAATCATGGCAGAAGGGAAAGCAAACACATCCTTCTTCACATGGTGGCAAGAAGTGTGGAGCAAAAGGGGGAAAAGCCCCTTATAAAACCATAAAATCTCATGAGAACTCACTCATTATCATGAGAACAGCATGGAGGTAACTGATCCCATGATTCAATTACCTCCCACCAGCTCCCTTCCATGACACGTGGAGATTACAGAAACTACAATTCAGGATAAGATTTGCAGGGGTGACACAGCCAAACCATATCAGCATCCAAGTATACATTCCTGAGAATGACACTACTACGGTAAACAATTCTGTATTTATCTGTTCATTTGTTTAGTTTTGTATAAAAATAATGTATTCGTGTGACATTCAAAGGAAACAGACTTGTTAACAATAAAACACAGTAGTCCACATACCCTCGTGTCCATGCCCCCAATCCCTCTGTTCAAAAGTATCTGTTATTTATTTAATTATTTTTACTTTTTCTGCTATAATGTTAATAGTAATTTGGGAGAGTTATATGACAAAGTCTCTATAACTTTGTTTTAATTTTCTCACTTTTTAAGTCAGTCATCAAAAATGTCAGTATCTTAACTGTTTTTAGTAAGAAAAGGTTTGTAATTCACCTGAAACCTGATCTCACTACACCAGCATTTTCTGAGTCTAAATTTGAGACTCTGTGCTACTTAGATGCTCTGTATATTGCTGTAGCCCATATTCTGAGAACACGTCCCTCATAAAGGCCAGCAATTCCCAAGAACCCACACACTCTCTGCACCCCACACATCTTGCACTGTCTTACTCTCATGGCTCCGGGTGTGCTTTTCTCTCCACTTGATCAGAATCATCTTTAATTTACTTAAGTAACTTATCCACTCAAAGTCCAAATTAGGCCTATCTCTTCCATGACGCTTCATCTGGCTACTCAGATGTCCTCTAAACTCTCCTTTCTCTTACTCTCTTTACAATAATGTTAATAACAATCACATCTATTAATCACAGTGACTTTGAAGTACCCAATATATAACAGACACCATATTTATATTACTACTCTTATCATTTACTTGTCATACAGTCTCTGAGCTGGACTTCAGTGACTTAATGCATAGATAAGAAAACAGAGAGATTTCAAAATTTTGTTTGGGCCACATAGCTCTGTGATTCTAGGGCTGAGATTACAGGACAAGTTAAAAGGCTCCAGGTCTACAGCTGATACATTCAATATCCTTTGCTCATACTACTTTCCCTTGAGCACTGTTTGCGTATTCAACTACACTGAATATACTGAAGAATTCATACTCAGACGTCTGAGAAACTGCTTCTCAACTTCTCATGTGTGCTTTCCAGCCACTGCCTGGAGGACAGTGGATTCAACCCAATGATTAATATAAAGTAGGGAGCTTGAGAAATATGTATTGAATCAATATTATGTCCACTACGGAGGGCTCTCTGTGGTTCAAATGCAAAATTAAGATTACGTTGACTTGAAAATAAAAGGGCTGATGAGAATTCAAAATTTTAGTAGGCATGACAATTTTAAAGAGGTTACATAAGGCTGTTTCATTGGTTCTTATGCAGCTCGTGAATTTATCCGGGAGTATACTGAAGACAGGTAAGCTGGTAATAATGTTGCTGGTTGTCTAATTCTAGCACCTAGAATCTTCTAGAGCCTGTTCTCAGAATGTTACTCTGAGTGCTTTTCTTTGTCTGTGACTTCCAGTCTTGGAAGACTGCTTTTTTATATTTTTAGCTTAGCTTGGTAAAACTAGAGATATTTTACTTTCAAGAAGAAAAAAATATTTCGAAAGTTTCAACTGTTTTATAAATATTATTCGTTTTGGCTTTAAGAAGATGTTTGCATCATTCTGGGATCTAAAAATGGAAGAAAGAAAGCTCTTTTACAACACAAACACACAGGAGCTGAAGTCCCTTTCACCAGAGAAAGCTTTGTGATTAGTGGAGTGTATACAATTATAAACTGAATTGTTAAATCAAAACACATCCCAATCACCCTAGCATGTCACTTTTAATAGGCAATACATCCCCCAAGAAGGCAAGTTCTCTGCTAGCAATATTGAACCAAATCATCAAAATTCAAAGACGGCTCTATAAAATGTGAAATTCCATCAGCAAAGTGCACAGTGGGCTGCAATGTGTAGATTAATGGGCAGCCTGTCAAGTATTTTAATGTATGCTTCAATCGCTGAAACACATGTGATGATTAGTAAAGTATTTGGCCTGAGCAGTAAAAGATATAAAATAAATTAAAGCCATGACACCTTCTGAATTAATAAAACATTTGGTTAGGGTGTATTGATAAATCACTACCACAGATTAAAAATCCCCGTAACTAGATACATTTCCCCCCAGGCATGCTAAGAACCCACACTGGCCTCTTCCTATCGCATCCTGCTAATTGAGAATCTCTATGAAAGCACAACTGTTAAGTCCCTGAAGAATCTCAGAATATGAACATTCACCATCTTTAATCCTTGAATATAAACCAACATCTGTAATTGATATCACTCATATTTTTGAGTTCCAACTACCAAATGAGATTTCTTTTTCCTGCACCTATTCAGAACTACTTTCACCCCAACAGTAGTTGTCAGTATTTTCTTTGAAACATGTTTCTGGACACACAGAAGCTGTAAAATACACACCAGAGCAAAAGTGCTGAACTAGATAAATTTGCTTTCACTTTGCTTATTGGTACACATTCTGGGAGCTGGGGAGGGAAATGGTGAAGGTTTCTCCAGGCATATTCAACAGAGTATTCAGTACAACTAAGTCCAGATGTCACATTGATGCAACTTGTCCTTTAGTGGTAGGCTTGGGAAGTGCAGCTGCCCCTATCATTTGGTTACATTCTTTAATAATCAATGCCAAGTTTGACTAGTAGGGACACTCATAATTTGGAGAAGTGAAGGAAAATCTTAACTGTTAAATGCTGTCCCCTGGAGGTAGACATTCCCAGGAAGAAAAGCGTGTTATTTTTGTGGAGGGATTGCTTTTTATGGATGGTTTGCTTTTTAAGGCTTGGCACCCATTCCAAAGGTCCATTCCATCAACACCAGGAATGGAAACACATATGAGGTATTTTTGCATAGAAAATAAAAAAGAAAACACATGGATATTGCTTTTGAGGACCTCACAGTTTGAGACTCGACAATCTGACAATTATAATGCAACCTAGCAAATACTATAAAAGGGTGAGAGCTGGATGCTGTGTGAGTAAGTGACTGAATCAGAGTGGTGCATGGACATCAGGGAATCTTTCCTCCAGGAATTAGAACAAAAAACTTGACTTGGACAAGAAGAATGAATATACCCCTGGTTGAAGATACGGAATGAACAAAGTGTTCTCAAACGGAAGAGAGGGTATTTAACTTGGACAGGGAAAGCCACTCAGGTTGACCACTGAGGAAAGTTTTCAGAACATCGGTTTTCAATTATTTAAAGTTGGATGAACCTTTTTGCAAGGATAAATGAGGAGAAATCTATCAGGAGATAACTATAGTTCTTTCTGTAACAGCTATCAAAAAATAAACCTATTTCCAAAGGTAAGGAGCCCTCTATCAACAAAGTTGTTCAGATGTTGAGTGATGGCTTGGAAAAGTTGCTAAGAATTTTAACCTTGTCTGTCTGTATTCCTAGGGAATTAGTTGGATGTTTCAAACAGGAGAACAATTCACTGAAAGTCATCCTTAGAGCAGTTAGAAGCTACAGATTACTCATTACTACTCATAGTTCTCTTTCACTATAGAATTTTCAGTATCCTTTGCAAGATACATGTAAACATCTTGTCACAGGCTTAAAAGCCTTGTTAGATATGTAAACTCCTTGTTCTTGGGCCAGAGTATGCAATAAGTGTTTACATTGCTGTTCCTACCTCTCCTTCTCTTTAGTATATTTGTCTGGATTATTGAAGTTGGTGATTTATTTTATTTGGCCAATGGTTTAGGCATACAAACTTCTGGATTATAAACAAGACAGCTGCCATAGCCTTAGCATCAAATAACAATGTGGTGTTTCGTGTGTGTGTGTGTGTGTGTGTTATTGAAACGGAGATAAATGAGCAGTGCCGAAATGTTGGTAAATGTAAAGAGGATAATACATACAACATATTGTTCTTTTTAGACCCAGTTATGCCATTTTCCTCCACATTTTTAGTTAGAATGACACTGTTTCTATGTTGTTTATATATTACTTTTTTTAAAAAAAAATTATAAACTGAGTATCTTCCCTATGTTACTGGAAGAAGGGATCTCAATCCAGATTCCCAGAGAGGGTTCTTGGATCTCACACAGGAAATAATTCAAGGCAAGCCACAGAGTGCGGTGAGAAGAGACAGTTTATTGAAAGCTCCGTCATTACAGAGTAGGATATCCTCAGGAAGCATGTGGATGAATGCACTGTCTTTGTTTTGTTCTTACATAGCGGTCTTGTCTGTGTAAAGATTAAACCAAGCTGTGGCTACATGAGGGTGAGCAGACAGCATGGCAAAATTTATGATTCTATTGTTTATGTCATTTTTATATTTTTTAAACTTTTTTTGGGCATATCCCTCCCCCCTTTTTTTTAACTTTAAGTTCTGGGATACATGTACAGACGTGCAGATTTATTACATAGGTATACATGTTCCATGGTGGTTTGTCTGCTGCACCAGTCAACCTGCCATCTAGGTTTTAAGCCCTGCATGCATTAGGTATTTGTCCTAATGCTCTCCCTCCCCTTGCCCTCCATCCCCCAGTAAGCCCTCATGTGTGATAATCCCCTCCCCGTGTCCATGTGTTCTCATTGTTCAGCTTCCACTTACGAGTGAGAACACGCGGTGTTTGGTTTTCTGTTCCTGTGTTAGTTTGCTGAGAGTGATGTCATTATTCTATTTATTTAAATAAATTTATGCCTGACAGTTTCATGAGTGAGTACATCAAAGCATAACCATAATTATTTTCAAAGCACATATTAAGGATATTTGGATATCTGGACTTTCTGTTGTTGTAGGAGTGTGTCTCTGCAGGGATTACTAACCGGCTTCCTTAGCTATATACATCTTAGGACTGTGGGTTGTGGCTGGGAAGGAACATACCTCGCTAGTTTTAAGATGGAGTTGATTTCACAATGGTGTCACCCTGCTCTCCTAGGCTCCTGTTTCCCTAATACCTGTAAATATGCATTTTTGAAAATGCAATTTTAAAAGCCAACAAACAGGTTATCTCACACTTGTTCCATAATTTGTTTACAATCAATCCTCATTGTTAAATATTTGACCCATTAGCCATAATCAAAGTTGTATTTCACAGTATATTTTTAGCTCAACCAATTACAAATGTTTTTGTATTGCTTGTATTTCTTTTTACTTTATTCTGTAGAGGTGTTAAATATATTTTTATTGTTAAGACAAAATATTAGGATAACAAAAAAATAAATTCTGTGTTCTTTCCCAGAAGTAACAATTCTTAGGAATTAAATGATCATGTATGCCAACTTTAAACCTGCTAATCTGGTGTAAAGTAATGGAGATATTTTAGATTCACAGAACTATGCCAGCTTGGATGAAAAATCATATATTAGCGTTAGTTAACAGTTTACAGAATAAGTGCATGTTTTTCTACATATGCAAAATTTAAGATAGAATTGTACTTATTGTTGCAAATTATTAAATTAATGGTATTTCTCAAAGAACCTCCCATAATAGAACACATGGCTCAGACTTATTTCTGTTAACTCCTGTGGTATTCACTAATATAGATGGAAAAATAATATGTTTTAATATATTCCTAATTATGGTGTTAAATAAAAAATTTAAAAGGTAATGTAATGATTATCACAGACCTATAAAGTAATAACTTGTCAGAAATTTAATTTAGGTCATCAAGTAATGAAACCACAGAGATGTTACAACTGATTCAAATAATTCAATACACATACATGCACACAACACATACACAAACATGTACACGCACAATAAAATACTTCAAAATAACTGTATAAATATCTAGAAAAATTGGCCAATATAGACAGCTCCAGTGGTCTCAAATCATTTGCATTTCTAAGTAAATGAATCATATCTCGTACTTCCAGTTTTCTACAATTTACAAAATTTCTCAAAGTCAATGACAGGCAGACATAACCTAGATAGTGTGAAAAATAGACTCCCTATTTCTTTTATGTTAATTTCAGAGTCTTTCACAGTTTTTTTTTTTTTTCTTTTTTTCTTTTTCTGCTGATGGAACCTCAGATTATAGTCAGTGTTTTTGCTCTTCTTAAGAATGCTCCAATGGACCGGGCGTGGTGGCTCACATCTGTTATCCTAGCACTTTGGGAGGTCAAGGCAGGTGGATCACCTGATGTTGGGAGTTTGAGACCAGCCTGGCCAACATGGTGAAACCCCGTCTCTACTAAAAGTAGAAAAATTAGCCAGGCATGGTGGTGGGCGCCTGTAATCACAGCTACTTGGGAGGCTGAGGCAGGAGAATCGCTTGAACCTGGGAGATGGAGATTTCAGTGAGCTGAGATAGTGCCATTGCACTCCAGCTTGGGTGACAGAATGAGACTCCACCTTCAAAAAAAAAGAAGTTACAATGAACATTTTCTTATACAAATTTATTTTTGTAAAATAGTTACCTAGAATTGCTGGATGAATGTGTGCTAATTTGCTTTTGTTGTTGTTGTTTTAGAAACTGCCAAATTGCTTCCAAAAGTGTTATTTCAATGTATACTATTGTGAACTATATATAAATATATTATTTTTACATATACAAATACTTGAATTATTCTTTTATTTTTTTTCTTTAATCTGGCCATTGTTTTGATTCTTACTACCTCAATTACTAATGAAGTTGGGCATATTCATATTTACTGGTTAGTGATATTTTATTTTAAAAATAATTATATATTGTTTACATATTTACATTTTAATTCATTGATATATGATAATTTTAAAATATATTTTTGATGTTAGCTATTGCCTTTTATATAAATTAAGATATTTTATTTCAATTTGTCAGTTGTCTTTTTAAAATAAATTTTGCTTATAATATAGTTCCTGTTATTGTGTTGAAATATATATAACAAGATATTTGTAATTTTAACCATTTGTAAGTGTAAAACTCAGTGCCATTGAAACATTCACAGTGTTTTGTAATCATCACCATTATCTCTACCTAAAACTTGTCATTGACCCCAAAATAAAATCTGACCTATCAAACAATACCTCCCCATTTTTAACTTCCCTCATGCCTTGATAACCTCTATTCTACTTAGAACAGGTGAATTTGCCTGTTCTAGGTACCTCATAAAAGTGGAATTAATATGCTATTTGTCTTTACATATCTGGTTTCTTTCACTTAGCATAATGTGTTTAAGATTTATCCATGTTGTAACATATCAAAACTTTATTTCTTTCTATGGCTGATAGTAATATCCAGTTGTCTCTATATGTCACAATTTATTTACCCATTTGTTAATGGACATCTGGGCTGCTTTCTACCTTTTGATTATTGTGAATAATGCTACTATGAATATTGGCATAACATTAGTTCTTCAAGCCCCTGCTTTCAGTTACTTTAGATATGCACCTAGGAGTGACACTGCTGGGCCATAAGGTAGTTCTGAGTATAACGTTTTGAGGAAGTGACAAACTGTTTTCTACAGCAGTTGTGCCGTTTTACATTCCCACCATCAGTGTGTATGTTACAGTTTCTCCACATCCTTACCCAAACACCTTTTCTTTTCTCTTTTTGTAACAGCTATTCTTGTGGGTGTAGAGTGTTATCACACTGAGATTTTGATTTGTATTTTCCTGATGACGAGTGTTGTTAAACATGTTTTCACATGTGTATTGGCCATTGGTATATCTTCTCTGGAGAAATGTCTATTCAAATTCTTCTCCCATTTTTAAACTGGGTTGTTTCTTTGTTATTGAGTTGAAGTTCTTTAAGTATTTCAGTTATAAAACTCTTCTAATATGAATATATAATTTCTAAATATTTTCTTCTAGTGTGTAGCTTGTCTTTTCACTGTCTTGATAACATTATTTGATGCTCAAAGTTCTTATTTTTGATGAAGTCTAAATTACCTATTTTATTTTATTGTTGCCTGTGATTTTGGTGTTGCAACCATAAAATCATTGCCAAAACCAATGGGTTTTTTTTGTTTGGTTTGGTTGGCTTTTGTTTGTTTGTTTGTTTTTTCTTTCTAAGGTAGGGTCTTGCTCTGTCTCCAAGGCTGGAGTGCAGTGGCAGGATGACAGCTCACTGCAATCTTGAGCTCCCCGGCTCAAGTGATCCTCCTGCCTCAGCCTCCTGAGTAGCTGGGGCCACAGGAACATGCTACGACACTTGGCTAACATTTTGGGGTTTTTAAAATTATTTCTTTTTTTTTGCTTTTTGTAGAGGTGAGGTCTTACTGTGTTGTTGAGTTGATCTCAAACTGCTGGCTTCAATCAATCCTCCTGCCTCAGCCTCCCAAAGTGTTGGATTAGAGGGGTGAGCCACTGTGCCCATTCCCAAAACCGAGGTTATAAAGGTGTTTTTCTCACTGTTTATTTCTAGAAGTGTTGTAATTTTTGCTCTTCAGTTTATGTATTTGATACAGTTTGTGTTAGTTTTAATATATGGTGTGAAGTGAAAGTTCAAGCTCATTATTTTGCATGTAGATATCCCCTTTTCCCAGCATCATTTATTGAAAAGAATACCCTGTCTTTCTTTGAATTCTTGTGGAAAATCAATTGACCATAGATGTGAGAAGTTATTTCTGAGTGGTTTATTCTATACACTGGTCTATATGTCTGTCCTTATGTCAGTACTATACTTTTTAATTACTGTGGGTTTTGAGTAGCTTTGAAGTAGGAAAGTGTGAGTCCTAATACTTTGTTCTTTTTCAACAATATTTTACCTATTTTATCTTCCAAATCCATATGAATTTGAAGATCAGTTTTACCATTTCTGTGAAAAAATATGCTGAAATTTTTATAGAAATCACATTGAATCTATAGGTCACTTTGGACAGTGTAGACATGTAAATAACGTAAGTCTTCCTATACGTGAAAACAGTGTCTATGTACTTGTTTTTCAGTTATTTATTATTTTCATCACTCTTTTTTTTTTGGGTGCGGGAAGTCACATGTATTTTTTCCATTTTTTGGTGGTTTGCAGATTTTGTATTATCCTCAGGACATGCTTCTTTATCCATTCTTTGTAACAATACTCGCTATATAATAATTTCGTATAATAAAAAATATATTGCTTTTTACTCCATCTCACTTTTAAAAAATAACAAATATATGGATCTGACTTTTGATTTTTTTCCAAACCCTTACCAGTTGGCTCCAATAATATATTGAGCTGTGTATTTCATATCTACCGTTATGAAATGCCATACTGAACACATGGTACGTTGCCATATATTTGTAGTTTGATTTCTGGGCCCACTAGTACGAGTTCAATTTACTTTTTAATTGTGAGTGAATATTATACTGTTCTCATCACTCTGATTTATAATAGATTTCCATTTCGGGAACAGCAAATCATATTGTTCTTTGTTAATCCCCGCCTCCCAATCTCTTGCTTTTACCTGTTTTTCAGACAGCTTTTGGGTTCAGTTAGATTCCTTTAGGGATTCTGATGTATTTATAAGTGAAATTTTGTTGAATTTCTTGATAATTTTTTGGAGAAATAACATTCTTCTCTAATGGTTTTATATTTAGGAACATTGGAAATTTATTTATTAATTGAGGTGCCAAGTGTTTAAGCTTTAAGTGTGTGTTTGTTGTTTCTTAAAAAATGTGTTCGCTCACACAACTTAGTGGTTGGCACAATTTTTGTTTCTTTTTCCTCCTCTATTTATAGTTTATTTGTTGATCCTCTGTCCCTCTCTCCTCCACTCCTTCCCAACCTTCCCTCCTTCCCTGTTCTCTTCCCTCCTTCCTTCATTCCTTTCTTTATTCCTTCCCTCCCTCCTTTCTTACTGTTCTACATGAAGAGGCTTTTATTAATATATTATTTTATCAGCTAACTTTAATTTCACTGAAAATGTAAAATATATTTTTAAAATTAAATAAATAAAAAGGAGATTTATAGATTTACATGATTTAACATTCCCAGTGGTTGTCCATTTGCAGGCAATGCTGGAATCAGGGTCTTGAGCCTGTTTATCAAAATCTAGTTACTTGTATTCTCATTTTGTCACTTTTCTTACTCATTGTTGTCCCATTTTCAGGTAGCCTCTTTACCCTACTGGTAAAACAGTGACAGTATGTCCTGAGTCTCCATCCTCCCATGTTAAAATTCCATAAATTAGGAGGAGAGGAATGATTTTTTTCTAGAATTCCTAGAAAACATATTGTTGTTTAACTGATTGATTGAACTTAAATTACTGACTCACACTGAAGCAAGTGCATTCTCTAGGAGAATATGGTGGGAAAATTGTTATAGGTTTACATCAATAGCTTAATTTCAAAGGCTGGATGGAGTTAAGAGAGTACAATAACCGAAATACCTTGTACTGACAGCAACACAGAGGTGTATCCCTCTATAATATTCAGGATTGCAGACAGAAAAATACAGAAGGGATGCTGATTAGTCAAAGAGAATTTGTCTAGCAAATTTGTCTTCAGAAAAATAATATTTTTCCTTTTTAAAAATGTTGTATCTGTCCACTTGAACAATTCATTTATCAGAGTTTATTCATTAACTGATGTTAAAACAGTAAGATAGAGGGCTAAGTAACTACACCCTGCTCTATTCATTAGAATAGCAGTTCTACAATTCACTGGTTTTACTACTCCCACTTGGATTCCCTAGTGGTATCCCTATCATTTTCATTAGCATGTTCTTTTTTTGTCTCCGAATTTATTGAGGTATGATTGACAAGTTAAAAAGTATATATATTTAAGTGCATAACATGGTGTTTTAATATAAATATATGTTGTATGATGATTCTGACAAACTAACATATATATCACTTCAAATAGTTCATTTTTTGGCAGTGAAAACACTTAAGAGCTATTCAGCAAATTTACTGGATACAATGCATTGTTATTAACTATAGTTACCAGATATAGTACCTCAGATGTGTAGAATGCATTCATCTTATATCTGAAAGATTGTACCCCTTCACCAACATCTTCCCATTTTCACCACCCCAAGCACTTGGCAACTGTCATTCTAGATTTTGTTTCTCTGAGTTAGGCAGTTTTTTAGTTTTCTCATATAAATGATATTATGCAAAATTTTTCTTTGTGTGCGCTGGCTTATTTAGCACAATGTCTTCCAACTTCTTTTATGATGTTGTAAATGGCAGGATGTTCTTTTTTACAGCCAAATCACAATCCACTGGACATACATATACACCATAATGTTTTATCCATTCATCCAATAATGGACATTTAGGTTATTTCTAAATCTTGGCTATTGTGTATATTGCTTCTATTAATATGAGAATGAGAATATCACACTGAAGTACTGACTTCATTGCCTTTAAATACATACACAGAAGTTGGATTATTGAATCATATTGTAGCTCTGTTTTCATTTTTGATCAATAGCCCCCAAACTGCTTTTCTTAATGACTGTACAATTTACATTTCCAACAAAAATGTAAAAGGTTTACCTTTTCTTCACATTCTCATCAACACTTGCTTTTTCATCTACTTGATAGTAGCAGTGCTAAGAAATGTGATATTTCAATGTAGTTTTGATTTATACTCTAATAACTAATGATGTTGAGCATCTTTTTATATACTTGTTGACCACTTGTATGTCTTCTTTGGCAACATGTAGTTGAGATACTTTGCCCATTTTAATATTAGGTTGGTTGTGTGTGTGTGTGTGTGTGTGTGTGTGTGTGTGCACGCATGCATATGTATGTTTGCTATTGGGTTGTAGGAATTCTTCATATATTTTAGATATTGAGTCTTCATCAAATATGTGATTCACATATTTGATGAAGACAAAATATATAAAGTTTACAATGAATAGAAGACAAAATATATAAAGTTTACATCCTACGTGGCAAAAATTGTTGCGCACCTATTCTAACAAGATGAAAACTCAATCAACCAGAATAGTGAGCTCAAAGTAAGAAAATGAAGAGTATACAAAACAATTATTCTCACAATATATAGAGTATCTAAACATGATAGATAATATAATTGGAAATTTATAATACATTAGTATTTTAATGAATGTAAGAATATATGTGCAAAGGGAAAATTGAATAATAGTTTTACTATATCTGGGAAAAAATAAGCTTTGCAGGAAAAAAGATATGGAATAAATGTTTTCAGATTATCATAAGTATGCATAAAAATGTAGGGAGTTTTTTGATAAGAAGTTCACCTATTATATATTGTAGATTTGTTATCAGCAAAATATCAAGCTGTATGTTACAGTTAAAGAGAAGATGGTGAACACAAGCTGAACAGTAGAGCTGCCAAACTTGTAGACCAGAGTCTAGGTGAGGTGAAGAAATAGTCATTAACAACCCAGGAAAAGTAAGCAAAAGAAAACAAGATGCATAAATCAACACCCTAGAGTAAACTGTTATAAAATTAAAGTAATGGAGGCATAAAGCGTATAGAAAGTTATACAAATGAATGTACAGGAACAGAAATATTTTGTCAAAAGACAAAGATTGTGAGGTTAATTTAAAAATCCGTATGTTTGTCCTCACAAAAAGAGACCAAATAAAAATTTAAAATAGTGGGACCAATTAAAATGTATAAGTAAAATGCCCTCCTCTCTACCCTTCTCAGTAAAAAAACATAAACATGTCCATTTTAAAGGAAGTATTGATTAATTTAAAAAATTTCATGACAACTCACTCTGAGGGAAACAGCAAAGGGGAAATCCAACTCCATGATCCAGTCTCCTCCCATCAGGCCCCTCCTCCAACACTGGGGATTATAATCTGACATGAAATTTGGGTGGGGACACAAATTCAAATCATATCACCTGGACTGAAAAAATTCCACCTAAGGTAGTTGTTCTTCAACCTGGAAGCCTTAGGAAAATTGTAGGGGGCATTTGGAAATGTCTGACCACCTTTTTGGTTTTTATAACACTAATGTAAGGTGGTATTTTCCAGGCTCTGAAGTGTTTTGAGTCCCTTGGCCTCTTTCCCTGACACCCATCCCTTCATTTGTCAAACTGTGAACATGTCAATCACTGTGCTTGTCACTACAGGCATTGAAATGAAATAATTTGCACCCTTAAGGATACCAGAGTGTTGTGAGGGAGGCTGTCTGTGCACAGATTATTATAAAATGAATTTTAAACCAATGAATTGATGAATTTAATATCAAAATTATAGAAACATCCTAAATACGTCAGGGAAAACGTGAAGGTATTGCAACAATGGGTATTAATACAGGTGTAAAAAATCAAATGCAAAACATCCTACGCTCTCCGATAAAGCCAAGTAAATGGGCTTTTAAAAAATGTTTATTTTATTTTATTTATTTATTTTTTTTACCGAGAAGTAACAGTTAAGGAAGATATATTCTATGTTATGTACTGTTCTTACTACTATTCATGTACTGGTTATTTTAATCCCACTAACTCAACGAAAACAGGTAGGATTGCATACCCTCTTCACAGATGAGTTAACAGAGTGGCTGAGGCATTTACCACGCTTCACACAACTAGTAAGAAGTAGAGTCTGGTTTCGTTTTATGGAGTCTTGTTCCGAGGTGGGGCCTTTATCCCTGCTCTGCATGTATACTGCCTCTCAAGGGCAAGCAGCACACGTCCATCGCTTTTCTCTGGGTCAGGAGAAACAGGTCAATAAAAGGAGCTTGCTTGGTATCCCAGACTCGATGTCTTAAAGAGTCAGGAAAAACAAAACAAAACAAAAAACAATAAATGAGTAGTAGGCACTGTCTTGAACATAAAAGAGCCTGCCAGAGGGAAAGTCACTCTTCCTTTATAGTACAGGGTTTTGTGTTTAAATTGGACACAGTGATGTCAGAACTTGCAGTTTGTCAAGTTCAAATAGAAATACAGGATTGGGTATGGAATTACCTGATTTTTATCTGTTGACGTACAGATAATTTTAGCTGTTCACCAATATTTCTCATGGTAATAAAATTTAGTAAGGCACATTAGCTGCTCAGCTATGCCCCCAACTTACCATAAAACTATCCTTTTCTTTCATGTTAAATTGGCAAGCAGAAATATTGAATGATACCACCTTACCTGAAGAAAGAAAAAAAGCGGAAAGTAGAAAATATGATTCCACAAATCCCCGCTCTTTCTTGGAGAGTTCTCATATTCAGATACCTGTAATAATAAGTGCTAATGCATAATTCCGTATTATGTGTTGCCATGCTGCATCCTATAATTGGAATTGTCTCAATCCTATCCACAGTTTGAATGTCTTAAGTCGTATTTTACTTCAGTCTAAGTTTCTAGGAAGGCCAGGGAGCATTCAGAATTTCCCAATTTCTATAGAGTCCGTTGACACCTTCCTTAGTGACAGCTTCTACAAAGGGAATGGGATTCTTGGTCAAAGTTAATTTCAACTCAAGATAATAACGTGTAGTGCTTATTGCATCAGCCTTTGGGTCATAAAAGTATGCTCCTAATTTTGTCTTCTACTTTAAAAAATGTATGTTCTCATCTTTAGTTCTTTCGTCAACGTGTATTTTGCTTTTGTGCAGAATAGAAGGTGAAAACTTATTTTAAACGTCCCCTTGTGAATACCAAAATAGTCTAACATTGTTTATTTGAATAGCCCATTCTTTCTGCTTTCGCCATGATTTCTAAATGCCTCTTCTGACACATACAATATGTTCTGTATGGGAAGATCTACTTTGGGGTTATTTTCTATATATCAGTGTGACCCTATCTTAGTGAACACTGCTTGATATGTAACTATTTATGTCATGTTAATTTTTAAATGACTATTGCTAGAACACTGCTGATTTTTATATTGATCTTGCATCCTGCAAGCTGCAGAGAAGTTTTATTATTTTCAATAATTTGATTCTAAATGATCCTGATAATTATATGTAAACACATTTGTAGTTCAGAATTGATCTCACATAGGTTATTACTTTTCGTTTGTTTGATTTTTCTACGGTGAACCGTCTGGCACATTTTGGCATATGTTTACACTGTTGTACCACCATCCCAGTTTAGGTACGGAGCCCTTCGCTCATACTAGAAATCTCCCCCATGCCTCTTGCCAGTTTATCCTCCTCACTTCAGGCAACAAATGCTTTGCTTTTCATCTCTGTAAATTAGTTCTGCCTATTGTAGAATTTCATATAAATGGAATCATACATTATAAACTGTCTATATCAATATTATAGTTGTGAAGTTTATCTGAGTAGTGTATATTAGTGTTTTTTTCCATTGTTCAGTATTTTTCTATTGTATGGTTGTATCACAGTATGTTTATGCATTCACCAGTTGAAGGACATTTGGGTTATTTTTGTTTTTTGGCTAATATTATAAGAATAAAACAACTCTGGACATTCTTCTTATTCTAATCTTTTGGTGGATCTATGCTTTCAGCGACCTTTGGTGTATGCATAAGGATGCAATTGCCATGCCATTTTGTAGAAGCATATTTATATGTAATTTCAAAAGTAGTTGCCAAAATTTTGACCCAGAAATATATACCAGTTTTCCTTGCTCCACAGTCTCATAAACACTTCCTACTGTCAGTCTTTTAAGTTATAACCATCCTAGTGAGTGTGAAATTGGGTTTCTTTTTGATTTTGATATGAATTTCCCTGATGCTTAATGATATCAAGCACTTTTCATGGGCATAATAGTCACTCACATTTCTTCTATTATAAAATGTCTGTTCAAACTTTGCTTATTTTAAATATTGGACTGTTTTCCAAATCATGTGTTTATTTATTTTCTATATATTATATATAAATTAGCAGAGATTCTTCAGATATCTTAGATATAAATATTTTATTATATAAATGCATTGAATATATTTCCCTCAGTCTGTGGTTTGCTTTTCTGGTTTGTTAACATGTCTTTTGATAAGAGGATACATTTACTGTTGATAAAGTAAAATTTGTCTTTTTTTCTCTTATTTCATTAAAATCATTTGTGTCTTACTTAAGCTATCATTGTACACTCTAGGGTCATGATGGTATACTCCTATGCTTTACCTAAAGGCTTTACATTTAAAGCTTTGATATTATGTGTATCATCCTTCCTCGACTATTTTTTTGTGTATAGTAGGAAACGGGTAAAGATTAATTTTTTTCTTATACATATGCAGTTGTTCCAGCATCATTTGATGAAATTATTTCTTTTTATTGGTCACATTTGTAAAATATCATTGATATCTATGATATCCTCTTTCTGGTTCTTCATTTTTTTCCAATAGCCTATTTGTCTGTCCCTTTACAGTAAGTAACATGATTGTTATTATATGAAATATGATTGTGAAATATTTCATTTTTAAAAGTAACAAGCAATCAATTTTATTTCTTGTAGTTATAGATTCAGGGGCTACATGTGCAGGGTTATTACAAGGGGGATATTGTGTAATGCTGGTGTTTGGGTGAACATAGTATCCAGTAGGTAGTTTTTCAACCCCTGCCCCTGTTTCACTCTCCCTCATTTGGAGGTCCCCAGTGTCTGTTATTGACATCTTTATGGTCATGTGTACCTTTTGTTTAGCTTCTGAGTGTAAGTGAGAGCATGCGGTATTTGATTTTCTGTTTCTACATTAATTCACTTAGGATAAAGGCCCCCAGTAACATCCCTGTTGCCGGAAAGGACATGATCTCATTCTATTTTACGAATGTAGTGTATTCCACGGTGTATACGCACCACATTATCTTTAACCAGTCTACCATTAATGGACTGTTTAGTTGATTTCATGACTCTGTTATTCTGAATAGTGCTATGATTTTGTTTCATTTGGGTAGAAACCCAGTAGTGAGATTGCTGGGTGGATTGGTAGTTCTATTTTTAGTTTCTTGAACAATTCCCATACTGTTTCTTATAAAAGTTGTACTAATTTACATTCCCGACAACAGTGTATAAGCATTCCCTTATCTCTGTATCCTCATCAAAATGTTTGTTTTTTGTTTGTTTGTTTGTTTTGCTTTTTAATAATGACCATTCTGATTGTTGTGAGAGGGTATCTCACTTTCAACTGTTGCCCATTGCATATGATGTTGGCTATGGGTTTGTCCTAGATGGTTGTTAACATTTTGAGGTATGTTCCTTTGATACATGGTCTGTTGAGGATTTCTATAATGAAGGGATATTGGATATTATTGAAAGCTTTTTCCACATCTATAGAGATAATCGTATGGTATTTGTGTTTAATTCTGTTTATACAGTGGATCACATTCATTCATTTGCGTATGTTCAATTGCATCCCTGAAATAAAACCCACTTGATCAGGATGAATTGTCTTTATGATGTGCTCTTGGACTCAGTTTGCTAATATTTTGTTGAGAAGTTTTGTATCTATGTTCATCAGAGATATTGATCTGTAGTTTACTTTTTTTGTTGTGTCCTTGCCAGATTTTAGTATCAGGATGACACTGGTTTTGTAGAATAAGTTAGAAAGGAATCCCTTCTCCTTGATTTTTTATAGGAGTTTCAGTAAGATTGACACCAGCTCTTCTTTGTACATCTGGTAGAATTTGGCTTTGAATTCGTCTGCTACAGGACCGTTTTTGGGTTGTAGATTTATTTTTATCACTGATTACTATTAGTAACTAATTATTTGTCTTTCAGTATTTCCGTTTCTTCCTGGTTTAATCTTGGGAGGCTGTGTGTTTCCAGTAATTGATCCATTTTTTTTCTAGGTTGTCTAGTATGTGTGCATAGAGATGTTCATAGTAATTTCTGAGGATCTTTTGTATTTCTTGATTTCAGTAGTAAAGCCACCTTTTTCATTTCTGATTGTGCTTATTTGAAGCTTATCTCTTTTTTTCCTTAGTCAATCTAGCTAGCAGTCTATCAGTTTTATATGTCCTTTCAAAGAACCGACTTTTTGTTTCATTGATCCTCTGTATTATTTATAACTGTTTTATTTAGTTTGACTCTCATCTTAGTTGTTTCTATTCTCCTGCTAGCCTTGGGTTTAATTTGTCCTTGTTTTTCTAGTTCATTTAGGTGGAACATTGGGCTGTCAATTTGAGGTCTATTTTTTGATGTAGGCATTTAGTGTTATAAAATTTCCTCTTAATACTGCTTTTGCTGTATCCCAGAAATTTTGGTATGTTGCATTTGTATTTGCATTTATTTAAAAAATTTTTGATTTCTGCCTTACTTTTTTTTTTTTAACCAAAAGTTATTAAGGAGCAAGTTGTTTAATTTCCATAAACTTCCGTGGTTTTGAGACTTCCTCTTAGTATTTATTCTAATTTTATTTAACTATGGTCCAAGAAGATGCTTGATATAATTTCCAAGTTTAAAAAATTACTGAAACTTGCTTTCTGACAAAAGATTTGGTCAATTGTAGGGCATATTTCATGTGCAGATGAGAAAAATGTATATTCTGTGGTTCTTTCATGGAATATTTTGTATGTATCTATTAAGTCTATTTGGTAAAGTGTCCAGTTTAAGTCCATGATTTATTTGTTATATTTTTGCCTCAATTTTCTGTCTAATGCTGTAAGGGTGGTGTTGAAGTCCTCAATATTACTGTATGACTGTCTATTTTTATAGATTCAGTAGTATTGCTTTATAAATCCGAGTGCTTTGATATTTGGTGTAAATATTTTAGGATAATTAAATATTCTTGTTGAAGAGTAGCATTTATCATTATGTAATACATTTCTTATTCTTCTTTTTAGTATTGGTGGTTTAAAGTCTATTTTATCTAAGAATAGCAACCCCTGCAATTTATTGTTTTTCTATTTGCATGATAGATCTTTCTCCATTCCTTTACTTTGAACCTATAGGTGTCACTCCATGTGAAATGGGTCGCTTGAAAGCAGCTGAAGGTTGATTCCTGTTTTTGTATCCAATTTTCCAATCTATGACTTTTTAGTTGCATATTTGGGCTGTTTACATTCAAAGTTAATATTGATATGTGAGGTTTATTTCTGTCATAGCATTGTTACCGACTTGCTTTTCGGTTTCAATTATGTAGTTGCTTTATAGGATCTGTGAGCTTTGTACTTTTGTGTGCTTTTATGACAGCAAGTATTGTTATTCATTCCCATGTTTAGAAGTCCTTTGAGCATTTTTTGTAGGATTGGTCTGGTGATGTTGAATATCCTTAGCATTTTCGTGGTTAGGAAAGATTTTATTTCTTCTTCATTTATGAAGCTAAGTTTGGCAAAATATGAAATTCTTGACTGACAATATTTTTATTTAAGGGAGATAAAAATAGGACCCTAATTTCTTCTAGCTTGTCTTTACAAGCTAGAACTTTCTGCTAAAAAGCCTGCTGATAGTCTGATGGGTTTTCCTCTATAGGTAATTTTGCCCTTGGTCTTTTGCACTGACATTGAATAGTCTAATGATTATATACCTTAGGGATGGTCTTCTTGTATACTGTCTTGCAGGAGTACTTGGAATTTCTGGAATCTAGTTGTAGACTTCAGCAAAATTACAGAAATTTTCCTGAATTATTTGCTCACATATGTTTTCCAAGTTGCTTACTACTTCTTCTTCTCCCTCAGAAATGCCAATACATTGCAGGTTTGGTTGTTTTATATAAACCAATATTTCTCGAATGCTTTGTGTTATAAAATTTTGTTTTCTTTGATTGTGTCTCACTGGGTTAATTCAAACTCTGAAACACTTTATTCTCCTTGGTCTAGTCTATTCTTTCAACTTCCCATTGTATTTTGAAATTCCTTCAGTGAATTTTTCATTTCCAAAAGTTCTATTTGCTTTCTTAATGTAGATACCTTATATTCCATATCCTCAATTAATTCTTTGTTTCGATATTAAACTTTATCTTGAATCTTGCTGAGTTCTGGTGAAATCCGTATTTTGAATTCTTTATCTGTCATTTCAGAATTTTCATTTTGTTTGGGATCCATTGCTAGAGAACTAGTATAGTCACTTGGGAAGGGTCAAGGCATTTTTTTGTCTTCATGAGGCTGAAATGCTTGTGTTGATTTATTGTTATCTGTAGAAGCTGTTACTTTTCATTTTCGAATTTACTTTTGTTTGTTTGTCTTATTCTTCAGAGCACAACTATTATGTATGTTGGGTAGAGTCATTTGCCTTTTTTCAATGTGCCTTTAGGGGTTCTGGACACTATGAATTCCTTGATTATAGATAGCTTTAATGTAGCAGTTGTCTCAAATGCTTGTTCTTTGTAGGTTGTAAAATCGGTGAGTTGTGTGTGTGGTCAGGCTCACTGTCTCCTACAGGGATAGGGTGGTGAAAGTCTCAGGAGACATATCTACTTTCACAGTGCTGTGCATTTCTGTCAGTAGAAATTATATTGGATTGTGCAATTCACCCTACAGGCGAGTAGGTGGTGCTTGTGGGTAAGAGCCAATGGAGCACTGTACAATGATGTCGGATGAAGTTGTGATAGACTGTGTAGATTGACCTTTTGGCCTATAGATGGTGCTTGCAGGTGAAAGGAATTTGAGCTGATGGCACTGGAACTTTCACTTGGCCCTTGTTAAAAAGGGGAAGTATCAAGGTGTCCCTGGTGATGAGCGGGACATAGAACAGGGCTCTCAAGAAGTACTGTTCAGTGCTCCAACACCAGGCCGCAAGAAGGGGAAAAGTTGGGCAGGGTGGGATAAGCCCGCAACCAGGCTCTCCAAAGGAACATGAGCATTGATCCTACTAGGATTCCAGGGGGCTTTCTCAAGCCACTGTGACAACCCTCTAGGGAAGGACTGAGGCACTCCTCGTATGCCACAGACATCCCTGAGGAGAAGAGGAGCAACCTTAGGTTTTCAGCCCAGCAGATATCAATGAATCTGGGCCAAGCTCACAGTCCGCCTAGTGAAATCTTTAAATCTTTATATCAGGTATCAGCTTCCAACTACTTTGTTCTTTTTAAATCGTTTTTGCTATTCTAAATCTCTTGTATTTCCATATATATTTTAGATAGGTCAATTTCTAATGGAAATTTGATTTAAATTTTTAATTAGAATTGCATTAACTCTGTAGATCAATTTGAGAAGACTGAACTGATTAAAAATATTAAATATTCTGATTTATACCTATTGCCAAAATGCTAATGTGACATTTCTCACCACACACAAAACCAATCACTGAGACAAGGAGTACTGTGAGGGAGGATGGCTTTAATTTGGTGCTGCAGCCAAGGAGATAGGAGATCAATTCCATAACCACCTCCTCAACCAACTACAATTAGGGGTTTACATAGCAGGGAAAAAGTGTAACTATGTATGGTAAAACAGGAATTAGAGAAGGGTAAGGAAGAGGAGTTGATGATTGGTGACACTGAGCACCTTTACATAGACGTGTTTGCCATTTCTATGTCTTCTTTTGAGCAATGTCTATTCAGATCTTCTACCCATTCTAAGTAAGATTATTAAATTTTTTTCCTATCAAGTTTGAGTGCTTTATATATTCTGGTTATTAATCCTTTGTTGTTCGGATACTTAGCAAGTATTTATTCCCATTCTGTGGGTTGTCTCTTCACTTTGTTGACTGTTTATCTTGCAAAAGTGTTTTAACTTGATGTGATCACATTTTTTCCATTTTTGCTTCGGTTGCCTGTGATTTGGGGGCTCAAGAAATCTTTGCCCAGACTAATGTCCTGGAGAGTTTCCCCAATGTTTTCTTGGAGTAGTTTTCTAGCTTGAAGTCTTAAATTTAAGTATTTCATCCATTTTGATTTGATATTTGTATATGGTGAGAGATATGGGTCTAGTTTCTGACTTCTGCATATAAATAGCCAGTTTTCTCAGCACCATTTATTGGATAGACTGTCTTTTACCCAGTGTATGTTTGTTACACCTTTGTCAAGAATGAGTTCACTGTAGGTGTCTGAGTATTTTTTCTGGGTTCTCTATTCTGTTCTGTTGGTCTATGTGACTGTTTTTATTCGATTAACATGCTGTTTTGGTTACTATAACTCTGTAGTATAATTTGAAGTAAGGTAATGTGGTTCCTTCAGTTTTGTTCTTTCTGCTCAGGATAGTTTTGGCTATTTTGGGTCTTTTATGGTTCCATATAAATTTTAAGATGTTGTTTATATTTCTGTGAATGTCATTGGTATTTTCATAGGAATTATATTACTTCAAGAACATGGAGTATCTTTCCATTTTTTTGTGTCCTCCTCAATTTTTGCATCAATGTTTTATAGTTCTGATTGTAGAGATTTTTCACTTCTTTGGTTCAGTTTGCTCCTAGGTATTGTATTTATTTGTAGCTATAGTAAGTGGGATTACATTATTGATTTGTTTTACAGATTGTATGCTGTCGTCATATAGACATGTTACCGATTTTCGTATGTTGATTTTGAATCTGCAGCTTTACTGAATTTATCAGTTCTAATAGTGTTTTAATGGTATCTTTAAGTTTTTCCAAATATAAAATTATATTGCCTGCAAACAAGGATAATTTTGACTTCTTCCAATCCAGTTAGGATGCCTTTTTTTCTTTCTCTTGTCTGACTCCTCTAGCTAGAACTTGCAGTGCTATGTTAAATAACAGTGGTGAAAATGGGCATCCTTCTAGTATTCCAAATCTGAGGAAAGGCTTTAATTGTTTCCTATTCTGTAAGATCGTAGCTATGGGTCTGTGGTATATGACTTTTACTGTGTTGAGGTGTATTCTTTCTATACCCATTTTATTAATGTTGTGCATCAAGAAGAAATGTTTAATTTTATCAAATGCATTTTCAGCATTGAAATGACCATATGGTTTTTGTCCTTTGTTCTGTTAAAATGTATATCACATTGAGTAATTTGTGTATGTTGAACAATCCTTGAAATCCCACTTGGTCATGCTAAATTATCTTTTTAATTTATTGGTGAATTCAGTTTAATTGGCCTGTAGTTTTCTTTTCTGATGCATCTTTGTCTGTTTTGTACGTGGAGGTAAATCTGGCCTCAGAATTAGTTTTGAAGTGTTCCTTCCTCCTCTACTTTTTGAAATAGTTTGAGTAAGATTGGTATTAGTTACTTAAATATTTTTATAATTCAGCAGTGAATACGTCTGGTCCTGGGCTTTTCTTTGCTGGAAGACTTTATTATGGCTTCATTCTCATTACTTTTTATTGGTCAATTCATGTTTTGTGTTTCTTCTTGGTTTAATCTTCATATGCTGTGTCTAGGAATTCATTCATTTCTTCTAAATTTTACAACTTATTGGCATATAGCTGTTCACAGTGGTGTCTAATGATTATTTGAATTTCTGCATTATCAGTTTGATGTTTCTGTTTTCTCTCTGATTTTATTTATTTGGGTCTTCTCTTATTTTTTTGTAATGTGAATAAAGATTTCTCCGTTTTGTTTATCTTTTTTTAAAAAACACAACTTTTCATTAGATTGATCTTTTGTATTTTTTATTTCAATTTTATTTATATCTGCTCTAATTTTTATTATTTCTTCTACTAATTTTGAGTTTTGTTTACTTTTGCTTTCCCAGTTCTTTTAAATAATTAAATTGTTTATTTGAAGTTTTTTGACTTTTTTGTTATAGGTTCTTATTCCTATAAGCTTTCCTCTTATTACTCCCTTTTCTGTATTGCATAGATTTTGATATATAGTGTTCTCATTTTTATTTATTACAAGAAATTCTTTATTTTCCTTTTTGATTTCTTTATTGACTAACTGGTCATTCAAGTGCATATTGTTTAATTTCCATCTATTTGGATAGCTTCCAAAGTTCTTCTTGATGTCAATGTCTAATTTTATTTTATTGTGGTTGGAGAAGATACTTGCTATTATTTCAGAAATGTTTTGAATGTTTTAAGATTGTTTTGTGGCCTAAAATATGGTCTATCCTTGAGAATTATTCATGTGCTGAGGAAACGAATGCCTATTGTGCAGCGTTTGGATGACATGTTCTGCAAATATCTATTATGTTCACTTGGCATATAATGTGGAGTAAGTTCAATTTTTCTATATTAATTTTCTGTCTGAATTATCTCTCCAATGCTGAAAGTCGGGTCTTCAAGCCTCCCGCTATTATTGCGTTCAAGTTTCTCTCTCTCTTTAGCTCTAATAATATTTGCTTTATATATCTGGGTGCTTCACTGTTGGGTAAATATATTCTCCTGCTGAAATGACCTTTTTGTCACTATATAATAACCTTCTCTCTTTTTTATCTTGAAATCTATTTTGTTTGCTATAAGTGTAAGTATTCTTGATCTCTTTTGGTGTCCATTCACATGGAATATCTTTTTTTCATCCCCTTATTTTCAGTCTACATGTGTCTTTACAGGTAAAGTGAATTTCTTATAAGCAACAGATCACTGGGCTCTTTATTTTAAAATCCAATCAGCCACGCTATCTCTTTTGATTGGAGAGCTTAGACTATATACATTCCATGTTATTATTAATGAGTAAGAACTTGTTCCTGCCATTTTAAAATTTGTTTTCTCTTTGTTTTGTGGTTTGTTATCTCTTTATTCCTTATCTTCTTTATGAAGGTGATTTTCTACAGCAGTATGTTTTAATTTTTAATTTTTCTTTTTTTGTATATATGTTGTAGGTTTTTTGATTTGAGGTTACCATGGGGCTTGCAAATAACATCTTATATCCCATTATTTTCAAGTGATAACAACTTACCACTGATTGCATAAATAAATTTTTAAAAACTAATGAATAAGCAAAGAGACCACTAATAAAAACTCTACACTTTAACTTTCTCCCTTCGCTTTTTAACTTTTTATTGTTTCTATATATACCTTATTGTTACTGTCTATGTCTTGAAGAGTTGTTGTTTTTATTATTTTTAAAGGTTCATGTTTTATTCTTTCCACTTAAGATATGAGGAGCTTATATACCACAATTACAATGTTATAATATTTTCTGTCTATCTGTGTATTTAGAATTACCAGTGTTTTTTTTTTTTTTTTTAACCTTAGATTATCTCTTGTTGCTTGTTAACATTCTTTTCTTTCAGATTGATGAACTCCCTTTAGCATTTCTTGTAGGACAGACCTGGTATTGATAAAATCCCTCAATTTTTGTTTCTCTGGAAAAGTTTTTATTTCTCCTTCATGTTTGAAGGTTATTTTGATGTATATACCATTCTAACATTAAAGCTTTTTGGTTTTCTTTCCTTCAGCACTTTAAATATGGTATAAAACTCTCTCCTTGCCAGTAGAATGTACAGTAAAAAATCTACTGCCAGACATATTGGAACTCCTTTGTATGCTATTTATTTCTTTTCTAAGCTTTTAGGATCTTTTCTTTATCCTTGACCTTCTGGAGTTTGATTATTAAATATCTTGAAGTATACTTATTTGCATCAGATCTTCTTGATGATCTATAATCTTCTTGTACTTGAATACTAATATATTTCTCTCTCTCTCTCTCTCTCTTTTTTTTTTTTTTTTTTTTTTTTTACAGAGTCTCACTCTGTCGCCCAGGCCATGTTGGCCAGGATGGTCTCAATCTCCTGACCTTGTAATCCGCCCACCTTGACCTCCCAAAGTGCTGGGATTACAAGCGTGAGCCACCGCGCCTGGCTGAATACTGATATATTTCTCTAGATTTGGAGTTCTCTGATATTATCCCTTTGCATATGTTTAGTACCCCGCTCTTTCTCTCTACCTCCTCTTTCAGAACAACGACTCAGATTTGCCCCATTTTGAGGATATTTCCTAGATCTCATAGGCATATTTCATTCCTTTTCATTCTTTTCTACTTTGTTTTCTCTGACCATATATTTTCAAATAGCCTGCCTTCAAGCTCACTAATACTTTCTTATGCTTAGATCATTCTGCTATTGTGAGACTCTCATGCCAATTGAATTTTTTTTAGCTCCAAAATTTCTTCTTGAATTTTAAAAATTATTTTAATCTCTTTATTAGGCTTATCTGATATGATTCTAAATTTCTTCTCTGTGTCATCTTGAATTTCACCGAGTTTCCTCAGGACAGTTATTTTGAATTATTTCTCTGAAAGGTCACATACCTTTGTCACTTTTTCATTATTTACTGGTGCCTTATTTAGTCTGTTTGATGAGGTCATGTTTTCCTGGATTGCCTTAATGCTTCTGGATGTTTGTTGATATCTGGGCATTGAGGAGTTAGATATATTATAACCTTCACCGTGTTCTCTTTTTTATAACCATCTTTCTTGTGAAGGCTTCCCAAGAATTTAAAGAGGAGTTAGGTGTTGTGATCTAAGTATTTGGTCACTGCAGCCATGTCTGCCCCAGGGGCAACCCAAGGCCAGTGGCATTGTGGTTCTTGCAAACTTGTAGAGATACCACCTTGGTGGTCTTATAGATAAGATCCGGAAGATGTATCTGGATTACCAGGCAGTGACGCCTGTTCTATTTCCTTAATTTCCCCTGGAACGACAGTCTCTCCATAGTGAGTTGCCTGGAGGCTGGGGGAGGAGTGACACAAACCCCACTGTAGCCACCACCAATGGGATTGCACTGGGTCAGACCTGAAGCCAGCTCAACACCAGGTCTCACCCAAGCCCATGATGATCACTGCCAGGCTACTGCCAATGATCACTCAAGGCTTAAAGGTTATTCATTCAGCAGGTGGTGAATCCACCTAGGGTTGTCTTCCTTTTCAGGGTGGTAGACTGTCTCTTGAGTCAGGGTTGTTCCAAAAATGCCACCTGGGAGGGCAGGGATTGGAGTCAGGAAACGTAGGAATCTACTTCTTGGTACTCTATTACCCTGTGGCTGATCTTGTACACAGAAGACAACATCTTTCCCACTCTTCTCTCTCCTTTCCTCAAGAAATGAAGATTCTGATCATGACCAACACCATCCCAGGCCCACACTGGGTACTACTGCCTGACTATCACTGGTGTTCATTCAAGGCCCAGGGACCAGGGGCTCTTCAATCAGCTTGTGGTGAATGTTGCCTGGCCTGGGACTCTCTTTTCAGGGAAGTGGGCTCCATTCTGGCCCAGGGCAGGTCCAGAAATGCCATCCAGTAGCCAAGGGCTGAAATTCATGACCTTAGGAGCCCATTTGGTCCTTTACCCCACTAGAGCTGACCCCATTAGAGCTGAACTAGCACCCAAGTTGCAAGACTAAGTCCCATTTACTCTTCACTCTCCTTTTCTTAAGCAGAAAGAGCCTCTTTCTATGGTCATTATATCTAGGAATGTGCTTGGTCACACCTGGAACTAGCACAGTACTGGGTCTCATCCAAGGTCCTCAGCAAGTAATGCCTGGCTACTGTTGAATTTTGTTCAAGGGCCAACAGCTCTTTAGTCAACAAGTGATTGGTACTTCTCAGAATGAAGCCTTCCCTTCAAGTCAGTGGTTTCCCTTCTGGTCCCGGGTGTGTCTAGAAATGTCATCCAGGACGTGGACCCTGGAATGGGTGCCGTGGGAGTCCGCCTGGTGCCCATTCTACTGATACCCTGATGTACTGTACCTGAGTATCATCCACGTTGCAAAGCAGAGTCTTCTTTATTCTCCCCTCTCCCCAACCAGAAGGAAGAAATCTCCTGGAGCTGTGAGCTGTACCCCCTGGGGTTGGGGTGGGTGTGACACAAGTGCCCCCTTGGCTGGCACAGCTGGTACCTCACTAGACTGTATGTACCTCAAGTCCACTGGTTCTGAGCCCAACACAATACCAGGTCTTGACCAGATATCGCAGTCCTCATGGACTAGATTGCCTTTCTGGTTTATTTAGAACACCAGAGTACTTTAGCCTGTGGTAGTGGGGCTAGCCAGAACTCAGGTTCCCACTGCTGGGGTGAACCATTCCCCTCTGGCTGGGCCTTGTCTATCATGTTTCCTCCATGGGCACCGGCTGAATTCTGCCCTGTGGTGTTCTCAGGCAGCATTGAGTTCCAATGCAAGGTTCCACAACCACCGTGCTCTCCTTCCCTCAAGAACACAGATTCTCTCCTTGCCCCACGTGGCTACTGGCAGGGCAATTCAAGACTATGTTTCCTACCCTCTTCAGTGCCTCTTTTCTTGCTCTGATGTTAAAACCACGTACTATAATCATTCGCCTGATTTTTGGTTCTTACGACGGTGCATTCGTGTGTGGAGACTTGTTTAATTTGGTGTTCCTGCGGGAAGGGAAAATCATCACTGCCGAGTTCCATTTGGCTTTCTTTCTCCACTTCCTCTTATGATTGTTTGACGTACCAAAACATGGTGCCCTCAAATACTAACTGTTTTATATCTTCATTTCCAACATTTACATTATTTATTTCTTTTCCTTACCTTAATGGAATGACCAGTATTCCAGTACGTATTTGAAAAGATGTTGTGGGAGGACAAAATTGCTTTGTTCTTGGTCATATACTGAAATCATTCAGTCTTTTACCATTAAGTATTATGTTAGCTCTAAATTTTTCATGTTTTTTTTTCTTTTTATTTAATTGAGACCATTTGCTCCTATTTCTTTATTGTTAATATTTTATAAGAAGTATATGTTATATAAATCAGATATATTTGGTGTATCTATTGAAATGGGTATATCATTGTTCTTTAATCTCTTAATGTGATGAATTAGTTTGTTTGATTTTGGAATTCGTAATCATCAGGTGTTCCTGGGACAGGTGTTACTTGGCCATTATGTATTTATTCTTTCTCTATATAGCTGAAATTAGTTTGATTAGAGTTTGTTGAATTTTTTTTACTCATATTTATCTCTTGCAATTTTTCCCCAAGTTTTGGTATTAGTGTTATTTAGACTAAAACAGATTAGATTGTTTTCTTTTTATATATGTTTAACAATTGTTATAAATGTTGGTATTGTTGTGTTTGACAGAATTAAGCAGTGAATTCTGTCAGTTTTTGGCAGAATTAACCAGTGAGCCATCTGGGTGTGGAGTTTTCTATGAGAGAAGTTTTAATTACCAGTTACGTTTATTGACAGAGAACTTTAAATTATTTTCTTGTTTGTTTTGGTAAATTGTGCTTTTTGCATAAATTTTTCTGTTTTGCTTAGTTGTGAATTGTATTGCTATTGAGTTGTTAATAATAATCCCTTATTGCTTTTATCGTGTTTAGCATTTGTGATGTTGCTTATCTTTTCATTCCTGCTATTAGCAATTTGCTTTCTCTCTGTCTCTCTCTCTTTCACACACACACACACACACACAAGCACACACACACACCTTTTTCAGTCTAGGGGTTTTGTCAATCTTACCAGGGGTTTATTTTTACTTAATGAACCATTTTTGCTATTGTTGTCATTTCAGTTTTCTTGTTTATTACATTGATTTCTGTTTTTAATCTTACTTTATTCATTTACCTTTTGGGGGGCTTAATATGCTTTTCTTTTTCTAACTGCTGAAAGTGGAAGCTTTAGCCACTGATATTAAACTGAGGCAGTGACCTCAGGAGAAAAAGAAAGAGAGATCTTAACCAGTGTAGTTCCTGACTTTCAAGAGTGAAAGTCACCCGCTTGTGATTACTCTCCAACATGTTCATGCTGTTCCATCTTGCCCCAGGCTTGTGATTGTCGTCAGCATAAGGTTTCTTCCTGTATGGGTTACTGTGACATTACTCAGGATATACTTTACAAATTCTTACAACATGGCAAACATAACTACCCTATAATTTTAGCTTTTTGTGCTGTATAATTCTTATGTAAAATTATACTCTTTCATAAAATTAATTTGGAATTTTACTTCTTTCCACCCAGGTCTCTGGAATAATTATCTTACTAAGATAGGAATTAAAACTTATAAAATTTACTCTAAAAACATTTGAGTCTGGTATTAGGTGAATGAGTTTATAGGTGAATATTTTGATAGTGAATTATCATTTTTGAATGACCGGTCCTATTCAGTGTCTCACACAGGATGTCTTACCAGTCACAACTGAGGACATGGGCATTACTGCCTAAAAAGTGCAACAAAAGTCCTTAGTATTTAGGTATTAGGAAAAAAAAAAAAAACTCCATCAACACGGTTTCAAATTGTAAGTAGGATTACACTTAATGAGTTAAAATAATAGTGTTTAATGTATATAACTGAAGGTCCTTGAGAAGCTATTTCTTGTAATTTCTCAGTCTTGTGCAGTAAATTTTGATGTCTGATCTTCCACCAGTAATTAATCTCTGACCTTCATACATCACTTAAATGTCCTAGAGCACCAGGTCAGGGCTGAGTGAAACTGAAGCTAGTGCCAGTGCAGCTGTTCACCTTCTTGGTTACTAAAGATAAAAGAGTATTGTTTCTATCTACAAATAGTTACAGAAACTACTTAAAAAATACAATGAACTATTTATTGCATCAAGGTTTCACAGGAGATACTTTATTTGGCATTTTAAAGTAATTTTATTACGATATATCAAAAATACTTGGCAATATCCTTATCCAAAAAGGTATTGACATAGTGAAGGGCAAAGGTGGGATATAGTAGGAGCAAATAAAGAAATTTTCCTTTTCAGAGGTTCTGCCTACAAAGACACCTAAAAATCATATAGTGCCTTTCTCAAATCTTTTTGTTCTTCTCTAACATGTTGTCTTCCAGAAATTATATAAAAGTTCATGTCCTTTGTAGGGACTTGGATGAAGCTGGAAACCATCATTCTCAGCAAACTATCGCAAGGACAAAAAACCAAACACCGCATGTTCTCACTTATAGGTGGGAATTGAACAAAGAGAACACTTGGACACAGGAAGGGGAACATCACACATTGGGGCCTGCTGTGGGGTGGGGGGAATGGGGGAGGTATAGCATTAGGAGATCTGCGTAATGTAAATGACGAGTTAATGGGTGCAGCACACCAACATGGCACATGTATACATATGTAACAAACCTGCATGTTGTGCACATGTACCCTAGAACTTAAAGTATAATATTAAAAAAAATCAATACACTAAAAAAAAATAATAAATGATAGAGTTGGCCCATATATAGTTCTGTGTGTCTATAGCAGAATCCATAACACTGTAAAAGTTTTAAAATTTTAAATGGAAATCAAAATAGTATCCATAAGAATCATCTTTTATAATAAATAATAAGATACTGAAATGAGATTATCAAAGTGCACAAAAGATTGGAAAACCCTCTGTGACACAAAAGGGATGGACAGATATGACTTCTGACTAAACAGACACAATACAACATCTACAAACCCTGAAGATACACAAAGAAGAAAGCACATAGAGTTAATGTCATTCTGTAGAAGGTTTGTGAGGCATAGCTATTTCTATCTCTTTATACAAATGGAGTCCAGACCAATGTGAATGTTTTTCTGGAAGCAATTTCCCTCATGATTACCTGAACAGACATTACTATTAATTTTTCTCTTTCTCTTATCTGTCTCTCCAGAGAGTAAGCCCAGCAGAATTTACCTTCAAGAAGGATCTGCAGTCAGCATATTCATCTTTTAAATGGATAATTAGACCTTAGCCTTGTGCACTCTTACTTCATGAAGCTTTGCCAATGACTCATGATTGTAATAATTGTGTATATAATACCAATTATAGCAGCTACTTCATTTGTATTCAACTCTTAAATATCTGATAATTTGAATTTATTTTCTTACTATTTGATGATGTAGTTACGCATTGCATAATTTAACAGACTATTTATAAATGTCTTACATAGACTCTTGAAAAGTATTAGTAAAATTTTCAAGTACAGAGAGTGCATAAACAATCCATTAATTCTTGTTAATTCATTCATTAACAAGAATTAATCCATCCTGTTGCCACACTTGGTACTGTCTCCCCCAACCTATCTCCACACTTGCTGAAATTTCCCTTTCTTCCCTCATTCCCTGTGTGACAAAGTTCTATTTATATCTTATCTTCCAGCACTAACACAGACACTTCTTCCTCCACTTGTTTTCTGTTCTATGCATATTTTATATTTAAAAATACTTTTTACAGTATTACTTTGGCACAATGTTTCTTTCTCATCACTAAGTCTTCAGCAAATTGAAGCCTATTTTCTAGGCTCCAGTGCCAAAACAGGACTGCTGAATACTACACATATTTTCTTGAGTCTTGAATGATTGCTATCGGTATCTAAACATTCTTAGTTTGGATACCTTGAAATGTTCAATGTCTTTGGAAGATACTGAACAATTTAAATAACATAACTTAGAAAAATATGTTTCTTTCTTCTTAATTAAGAGATAAACTGAAATGAAGCTTCCAAGATTTATTATAAATAAACCCATTAAGAAAGAGAACTGGTTGTACTTTACTTCTTCTCCCTCTAATATTAAGTTAGTGTCATGTCACAAAATCTCCCAGTCTTAAATAATTTAGTATAGTATAATCATAGCTGAACTTTCATTGAACTGTTTCATCAGGTAAGGTAAATCTATGGCTTTTGTTATTTAGTGTTTGGAAGATATATGGGCGAGTGAACGAGAGAATGAAATTATTTCATTAATAACACTCACTATTTTCTTTTTTACAACTGTACCTTACTCTTATCTTCTAATTTATTACCAAATCTCCAAAACAATATATAACTTAACTCTTAATGGATATCCTGAATGCAAGTGCAGACACAGAAATTGGATTCCAATTTTTTTCAAGTCAGACTATGAAACTATTATATGGGAAATTACTCATCATAATATCAAAGTCTGGGGGTCCATGTTAATCAAGTGAAGGCATAACTCAGTTATTCACGATCATTGCGTGAGACACATGTGATCCAAAATCAAGATGAAATAAATGTGGCAGAATGTATATGACTTTGGAAGTTGCAATGTATTCTTTGTGAAACCAGCCTCTTCACTCACTCCTGGCACAACCCTGGTCTCTCTGGACATTCCAATTTCTCTTGCTTTTGTCTGCTATAGTACACCTACTCTTGTTCACCTAATTATTGCCTTATGCCACACAATTATTGCTGTTTTCCTTCAAAGGTTCACCTAACTTTTCAAACACCGCTTTTGTACTACCAAATCCAATAGTAGCTTTTTATATATTATTATACAGAAGACAGTATGATCTTTATGTTATACATATAGAGTAAATTAATTTGATAGAGGTAAATTAATTTGCCCAATGTCAATTAGCTAGTGCACTTGATAGACCCATTTTTTATTTCAAACCTTGTGGGGGGCTTTTCTTCAAAGCTATAGTTTCTCTATGGTTTGAGCTTATAATGAATAAGAACAAGAATTGGATAAGCTAGGACATTTGCATTTTAAATTATGGGCCTATGGGGAATCACAGGTACCTCTCAGAAAATGCTGTTTACAGAGGTGAAGAGATATTTTTAGGTAGGTACAGAATAACTTCACATCAATAAAATTACAGTTTGTAGTTATCTGGCTACTTTACCTCCACAGACAGTCATAAGGCTTCATGCTTATGAAGCCTTGGATTTCATCTTTTCCGAGTCTCCAACATCCGTCTTGCTTCATGTCCAACCGTGTAAAGCTCATATCAATTTCCCTTTTCCCATTAGCATCACTTCTGCAGTTTGACCTTAGTACAACACAGCACACCCTTCTTCTAGTACACACAAGAGACGTGGATCTGCACAACCCTTACCCTGAGTCAAGCTACCAGGTACTGCCCCTAAAAGGATTGTCCCCTGAGGACACTGAATCATTTATAATCTCCTACTTTATAAGAACAATTGTGAACCTCTCGAGAATATCCTGCACATATTTCTGTTTATGCAAGAGAGCTAGAAACACTTTGCAAAAGTGACATCCACAGCCATAAAATCAACTGGATGGAGTAGGAGACACAGATTAATCTCTACATGCTCATTAAGGCTGTTCTGCCCATTGCCTGCCCCCTCTTTCTTTTCTTCAATAAAGACCTGGTATCTAAAAAGATTGATTTAATCCTGGAGCTCTTAAATGTAAACCACCTCCTAAAATGTAATCTTAAAAATGAAAACCCCCTGGAAAAAAAAACAAAATGGAATTAATTAAGCTTAACACTCGCCCTTCCTAGAGAGAAGAGAGAGGTTCTCCCAAAGTAACTGGCATGAAGTGAGCTGCCAGGCTTCTGGAAAATCTTTACGCAAAATGGCAGATGGAGTTAGTTTGACTTTGTCTCTATTCTGCTGCTTAATGACCTTGGAAATCAAGAAAAACTTTCCTGGGAATTGGCAGCTACAGAAAAAGATCAACGCTTGTCATTAAAAAAAAAAAAAGACCGAGCTTATTTCATCCATCTCCTGTTTGATTTCTGTCCTTCGATCTAGCTATTACGCCCACATTTTCAAAGGTCAGAGAGTTCAGCTGCATTTTATCTTCAGTAGGTGGGAGGCATCACTTTTAAAAGGTACCATTTTCAGGACAGGAACAAAACAGTTCTAGAGAGGATGATTACAAAGTCAAACCTCAAAGGTTTGATTTACTTGCCAAAAAAACAGAGAGATAATAGTTATGGAACAGGAACAAAAACAATCATGCAATGAGAATAGCATGATTTTTTAAGTGCCTAGTAATTATCATATATTTGAGACTTAATAGAAGTCAGCATGCAATCCTAATGATTTATGTGGTCCTCTCCTACTGTGAAGTATTTTCACTTTATATGCCAGGAGATATTATTTAATTGTTAACATTTTTATTTTTGTTTTTATTATTTCTTCTTTTTCATGGAGAAAATCGATTTTCTTGGTGTTAAGTTTAGCGAACAAATTAGAAATATTTAATCGTTTAAGAAAAAATTCTTAATAAATCATGCATTTTATGAATAAGGATCTTGAATAGAAATCAGTAATTCAAGGCCCAAGAATCAGTATCTTACTGTCTTAATTCTGAGCCATAAAGGTGCCCATGAAATAACTGGAAGAGAGGTAAATGGAGATGACTTTTCTATGATTAAGAAACAATAATATGATTGTGTACTCATGCATCCTGAAGAAGTAAACCTTATCACATTTTTCGATTTTGAAATCTGTTACATCTCTATTATTCATCAAATACTTACTGTATTCCAAAGCCATAAATCACAATTGTATCATAAACTATTATCCTAATGTCCAAGTTTACAGTATGATAGCTAATATCTACATAATTCTTATTTGTCAGACACTCTGCTATGGTCATATGTGAACTATATTAATTAGTACAAAAATCTCTTTAGATAGGTTCTGGTATTGTCTCTATACTGGAAGAAAGGGAGGAGCATAGAAGTGTAGACACTTGTTCAAGATCACCTAACTAGTACGCAGTTGAGGAGCTGCAGTCTGCCACAAATCTATTTTATCCACTTTGAAATCCCACATATAATCACTACTACCTCCACCATTTAAAAATAAGTTTCTTCTTTCCTTCAAAGAGTTCACAGTTTAGAAAAAAAATATTTCCTTAGGATAACAGTACCTATACCTAAAGGATGAAAGCCACTTAGAGGTTTTATGGATGATTTGCATTAGATTTGTATTTTACAAAAGACATTCTGGGAAAAATGTAGAGAAGGAATGAGGAAATGAGGCTGCACATAAGGAGGTCAGGCAAAGGCATTATCTAAGATGTGCAGGAGAAAGATGACAGAGCCTGAACCAGTCCAGAAATAGCAAAATAAAAGACATGGGGTTACATCTGTGATATCTTTAGAGAAAAATTATCAAGAAGAGTTGACTGAATGAACTCAATAATATGAAAGAGGCAAAAATCAAGAGAAGAGACATTACTGTGAATAAGGCATTTATTTCAAATCATTTTTCCAATATGATTTGGAAAGAGTTTCGGTAGTAATAGTCATCAAATATTCTAGTATAAGATTAACATATGTAAGTACAAAAAACAAATTGTAGGTGAAATTGATCAATTATCATAAATTTTCTGAGTATTCTTTAGAAAAAATACTGTGATATATACCTCATATATTTGTTATAAGAAGTAAATAATGTAACATTCATAAAGAGTTCACAGATAATTAAGCAGAGAAAATGAATTTACTAAATTAGTTTCTTTTCCTTTCACTACTATGGCCACAGTTAGTTCTTATCTAAGAGAGGTAATTTTCATAAACTAGGGTTTCATTTTTTTATTGATGAAAAACTTTTTGAGACTAGACATTGTTCCAGTCTTGCAAATATAAAAATGAGTGAGGTTCCATTTCTTTCCTTAGCACATGTAAAATAGGAAAAGTTAGGCATGGCAGTCCAGAAAACTGCAGTTTACTGAACTCCGTGATAGGCATTGTACAGAGTAATGTTTTTTGGATCAGATTCTTCCTAATTTTTGATAGGGAAAGACTATTGTTACTGTGTTATTTATCTCTGCCTTGAAGTTCTTTTGTCTGTCTTTTCCTCTCTTGCTGTCTTCTTTTGTGGTTTGTTGATTTCTTTTCTTTTTCTTTTTTTTTTTTTGTAGGGACATCCTTTGAGTCCTTTCTCATTTTCTGTGATGAATTTACTATAGACATTATCTTTTTGGTTACCACTGGGCTTTCATAAAACATGCTATACTCAAAACAATCTATTCTAAGATGATAACTTTAATCACATACAGAAACTCTAAGCATCTACTTCTCCACACACTCTATAGTTACTGATGTCGCAAATTATGTTTTTATTTGTTTTGATTTGTTTGTTTTTGAGACAGGGTTTCACTTTTGTTGCCAAGACTGGAGTTCAAAGGCACCATCTTGGCTCACTTGCAACCTCCAACTACTGGGTTGAAGCCATTCTCCTGCCTCAGCCTCCCGAGTAGCTGGGATTACAGGCATGTGCCACCACGCCAGCTAATTTTGTATTTTTAGTAGAGATGGGGTTTCTCCACGTTGGTCAGGCTAATCTCGAACCCCTGACCTGAGGTGATCCACCCTCCTCGACCTCCCAAAGTGCTGAGATTACAGGCATGAGCCACCGTGCCCGGCCAACTTATGTGTTTTTCTATTGTGTATCCACTAACATATTTTAGATGGTTATTTTTATACTTTCATTTTTAAAAAATTATTTATCAGAATTAAAAGTGATTTAAACACCACCATTACAGTATTAGAGTATTCTGTATTCATCTATATATTAACCTTTGACAGTGAGGTTTATGCTTTCATATGCTTTCTTATTGCTGTCTCATGTGTTTTCATTTCAAATTAAATTACTTTCTTTAGCATTTCTTGCATTTGTTTTCCTGTCAAAACTTTGAATATATCATCCAACCACCTTCTGGTCTGCAAGGCTCCTCTTGGGAAATCCACTAATATTCTGATGGAATTTCCCTTAAATGTGACAGCTCGTTTTCTACTTACTTCTTTTAAAGTTATTTTTCTTTGACTTTTGATGAGTTAATTGTAATGAATCTTGGCTTGCACTTGTTTTGATTTATCTTATTTGGAAAGTTTGTGCTTTGGAATTTGGATGTTCATTTCCTTCTCCAGATTTGATAATTTTTAAGCTATGATTTTGTTTAAATCTATTTGTCTCTTTTTCTTTCTCCTCTTTTTGGGATTGTGATCATACATATATTGATAAACTTGATAGTGCCCCTTAAAAGACTTTCTGTATTCTTTTTCTTTTTTTCTTTCTTTTTTTTTTTTTACTTTTTGCTTCTCTGACTAGAAAGTTGTCCATGACCTGACTTTAAGTTCACTGGTTAAATCTGCTTGATGAAGTCTGCTGTTGAGCACTTTTAATGATTTTTATAGATATCTTCTTTTGGTGCGTACTTAATTCCACTTGCAAAATATTTCTCCATAGTATCCCCTTTGTCTAAAATGTATTTCTCTTTCCATGTATTTATTTATTTATTATTTTTATGATTTAAGCTCTGTCTTCTTGTCAGCTTTTGTGTAAAGATATCTTTGGCCGTGCCAGCCTACATGTCTATTTCTTCTCTTTTACCAACAGCACATGTCATAATTTACAATTTTAGTACTTTAACATGCAAACACCATCCCACTTCAAATGACTTACTCATTTGTTTGTGTAACCAAGGAAGTCAGCTTTGAAAAGTGTCAGATTTAACTCCTCGCCACAGGACTGACTTAGAACTGGAACATATTTTGAAAATATATGTCAAGATAATTCAAGTGAACAGATTCTGATAGAATTAGCATGCTATTTGTCCTATTGCCTTTGGTGAGCAGGAACAAGGGGCTGGGAAAGAAGACATATTTCTATATCCTTGAACATTATTGAAGATATCATACATCGCAGATTGAAATGAAGCTTTCTACATTAGTATACTCACACTGGGATGTTTCACACATTATATAATGATGCAGGTTTAGCTATTTTCTGAAATATAAATTGATTTATATGAGTCCCTTTCAGGATGAAGTCTATACTCTTACGCATGGTCTGGCCTCTGCCTCCATTTTGAATTCTTCTGTAAATCCACCCTTTTCTCTAGTCACATTGATACATTTTTATGTTCTTGAACTTGTTATGGTGATTAAATATTTATGTTCCTAGATATATTATTTGCTGTACTTTAGTATCTTATTACTTAAATACTTAATGTATTTCATCATAAAGGACTTCCGTTTATTTTTCCCGTTGGGGATATAACCCCCTTATCCCAATCGGGAATACCATAATGAACATTTTTTTCTTTCTTTATTATTTTAAAGTATATGGCTGAGTTCATACTTGAAGATGACAACATGTGGAGCTCTGCAGACCCCTTCCCCAGATAAACAAGCCAAGCTGGTCGAAACTTAAACAACCATTTAAAGTCTCTGAAAATTGTTCTAAATACATACAATGAATAAATAAAATTTTATTTAACATTAATTACATTTTGGTAAAAATAGAATGTGCAGCATTTGAACCACAGCATGCTTCATCTCCCCCACTTTCCATCCAGCTCACCCTGACAGAAATTGCATTGCAGGCAAGTATAGGCAAGAAGACAGGGCTCTGTCTCCCTTCACAATGCAAATAAAGCTTACTGAGTCTCAGAGGGAGTTGGAAAGAGTAAGATACCAGCAATTTTCATTCCTTAGAATATTGGGACACTGACCTTAGCTCCTCCCACCAGTTCATTCATAGGTCAGAGGTTTCACATAAGGAGAGACAAGTAAGAAGTTCAGAAGCTATAGACCTAACTAGATTAGTAGCTAAGAGAGTCTTGAAAAAAACAAAGAGCCTTTTCAGGATAAATAAAAACTGAGAACTCATTTCTAGTAGATGTGCCTTATAGGAAATACTAAGGCTATTCTGTAAGCTGAAAACAAATAATCCCAGATGGAAATGCAAATACACACACACACACAGACACACACACTCACACATGCACACAAACACAAAGAGCACCAGTAAAAGTAATTATATAAGTATAAGATACAGTATAAATGCATATTTTTCCTTTTCTATAATGGATTTAAAAATCATTTGTATATTCTTTTCAAATATGGTTAAATTATTTTTGAAAAGAGTAAGAAGACCATTAAAGAGGAAAGAACAGTCTTGTCAACAAATGATACTGGGAAAACTGGATATGCACATGCAAAAAACGAAGTTGGATCTTTACACCACATATACAATTAACTAAAATGGATAGAATACCTACATCTAAGAGCTAAACTATTAAACTCTTAAAAGAAAACAAAGGGGGAAACCTATAAAATTGGATTGGGTAATTTTCTTGGATATAATAAAAGCACAGGCAAGAAAGTAAAAAATAGATAAATCGAACTACATCAAAATTCAAAAAAAACCAACTGCATAAAAGTATGCAATCAAAAAGGCAATATATGGAAAGGAAAAAAACATTTGCAAATAAGATCTATCATAAAGGGTTACTATCCAGAATATTTAAAGAACTCATACAACGCAACAATTTTACAAAAGAAAACAATAAAAATGGGCAAAAATTTTCAATAGACATTTCTCTAAAAATGTATTCAAATGACTGATAAGCACATGAAAAGATTTCAAAATCACTAATCATGAAAATTCAAATCAAAAGCACGTTAGGATACCACCTAACACATATTAGGATGGATATTATGAAAAAAAAGGACAAGAACACTGAGGCCCTTATTCACCCACATTGTAAATGTAAAACAGTGTGGAGATTTCTTTGAAAAATCAAAATAAAATTACTAAACCCTCTGGAGATTGTTTGCATGTGTGAATATGTGTAACACTATTGAACTGTACACTTAAAAATGGTTGAGATGGGAATGACATAAGCGATACTGAAATAGAACTTTTCAGCAGTTTTCCCTTTGCAAAAACATGAATTTGAGCACCTATTCATGCACAAAAATACCTTCACAAGAGCTAAGGAAACCAAGTGAGAGATTAGAGCACTTGAGGCTAGCACAAAACTAAGAAAAGATGTGTTCAAGAGGGTAGAAAGAATAGTTTTATATTGTGCAGACCACTCCTGTCCTAACCCCAGGAAGCACAACATGGAGAAAGATACCCTCATAGAGGAAAGGGAATGAAGTGAACACTGAACTTTGTCTTGGACCCCAGTAGTGGGTCAGCCCAAGTAAATGCTATTGCTATTCAGGCCCTCAAAGCCCCAGACTTTAGGCCGGTAGCTGTGGACTGAGCTTCAGGCCCAACCCAATGCCAGGTGGGCCCCTGAGGCTCAGGTTTGTGCCTGCCCCAGCATCAGTCTGGTCCTTACAGCACTAGTAACCAAGTCAGCGTTTATAGACCCAGCCTTCAGGCCCGATTTAATTGACAAACCAGCCTCCATGGTCCCAGGCGGCATGCTGGCCCCACAGACTTGCTATTCATGCCCTCCCAATACAAAGCCAGACCCACAGCCTTAGGCATCAGGCCAACGGCCTGGGACTCAGCTTCCAGTCCCACTCCAGCTCCTTTATGGCCACCAGGGCCTCAGGCACTAGGCTGACACCTGCAGGCCTAGCCTTCAGGCCAGCATTTGTGAACACAGACTTTAGGCCTGCCCAGAGCCAGAACAATCTCCATGATCCCAGGTTCTAGGACAATTCCCCTAGGGTAGGAATGCAGGCTTACCCTGGTGGACCTAGCCTTCAGGTTTACCCCAGAGCCAAGCTGGCCCTGTGGGTCTGGGCCCATGCCAAGTCTTCACAGACCTAGCCTAAAGGCCTATACCCACATACCCAACTTCCAGGCCAGCTCCTGTGGACCCAAGTTCTAGGCCAAATCCTGTGGACCTAGGCATGAGGCCTGTCCACCAGCTGACCCAGGCACTGGGCCAGTTTGCCTACGGAATCAAGCATCAGGATAGCCTGTGGTCTATGCCAGACAGGCTGTCCAGAGCAATTAGACAATAAAAAAAATAAAAGGCATTGAAATAGGAAAGGAAATGAAACTGTCTCCATTTGCAGATGACATGGTCTTGCATATATACACCCTAAAGACTCCACCAAAAAAACTGTTGGAACTAATCAATAAATTCAGTGAATTTGCTAGATATGATGTCAACACACAAATTTTAGTAATGTTAATGTTAATAATGAGAAAAGTGACATTTTATGGTAATGGTGTCAATATATCTGGAAGTTATAATAATTATAGACTTATTTTTCACCTAAAATTTACGCTTTATCATAATGAACAAAGGCTGAGAAAATTATCAGGAGAAATAGATAATTTAACAAGTAGAGTCAGAGTCATAACTGCCTCACTTTCAATAATAAATACAGCAACTATGCAAAGGATTAAGAAATGGAAGACCTGAACATACTATAAACAAGCTAGACCTAACATATATATGTGTGTGTATATATATATCTGTGTTTATGTGTGTGTGTATGTGTGTGGTGTGTGTGCTTATGTATAGAATGTTCCACCCAACAAAAGGAGAACACCCATTCTTCTTGATATCAAATGAAACATTCCTCAGCTTAGGCCATAAATTCAACCATCATATAAGCCTCAACAAGTGCCAAATGTTTGAAATCATACAAAGTATGTTTTCTGATTATAATAGTGTAAATTTAGTTACATTAAAAAATTTGGAAACTCACAAATATGTGGAAATTAAACAACACACTACTATATAAACAATGAAACGAGCAAATCTTAGGATGATACTTTGAGATAAATGAAAATAAAGACGTAACAGACCAGAACTTATATGATGCAGCTAAAGCAGTGCTTAGAGATAAACTTATAATTGAACTTGCTTACAATTAAAAAACTAGGAAGATCGCAGATCAACCACCATATCTTTGACCTGATAACACTTGAAAAGTGAGAGTAAACTCAATTCAGAGAAAAGAGAAGAAAGAAAATAAGAATTAGAGCTGAAATTAAAGCAGAGATAGGAAAAACATGAGATGAAATAAAACCTAAAGATTGTCTTCAAAAAGATAAACAAAATGGACAAATATTTAGCTTTAAGAACACACAAAAAAGTTGTCTTAAATTACTAAAATTAGAAATGAAAGAGGGACATTACTACCAACCTCACAGATATAAGATTGTATGCTAACATATTAGATAAGTTAAATTGGAAAAGGTTTAGAACAACAAAAATATAAAATCTCCCCCAAAATAAATAGAAAGTCTCAAAATATTTACAATAGGTAAAAAAAGAGTACGTCGGTAAAAAAAATAAAAAAATAACTCTTCTCAAAGAAAAATCCATGATCATGTTGTTAAAACTGATTAAAACTGAGGGATTGCATTGGGAGTTATACCTGATGTAAATGACGAGTTGATGGGTGCAGCACACCAACATGGCACAAGTATACATATGTAACAAACCCGCACGTTATGCACACGTACCCTACAACTTAAAGTATAATAATAAATAAATAAATTAAAAAAAAAAAAAAACAAAAAAAAACTGATTAATTCTGGGCGAGGCATGGTGGCTCATGCCTGTAATCCCAGCACTTCGGTAGGCCATGGCCAGCAAATTGCTTAAGCCCAGGAGTTGAAGACCAATCTGTGTGACATGGTGAAACGCCATCTATACTAAAAATACAAAAATTAACTGAGCATGGTGGCACACACCTGAGGTGGGAGGATCATTTGACCCAAGAAGTAGAGGCCACAGTGAGCTGAGATTGTGCCACTGCACTGCAGTATGGGCAACACAGTGAGACTCCATTAAAAAAAAAAAAAAGAAAGAAAAAGTACCTCATGTTCATAGATTGGAAGGCATCATATTATAAATGTGATGATATTGCCCCAATTGATCTGTAGTTCCCTGTCATCCATATCAAAAAACAAGATGATTTCTTGAGGATATATAATATATATGCTGGTTCTAAAATTTATATGAATATTTGGAATTACCAAAATAAATTTGAAAGAGAAGAACAAGTTGAAGAATTTACACTTCCTAAATTGAGCTAATTGTAAAGATACAGTAATGAAGACAGTGTGGTGATGACATTAGGGTAGACATATAGATCAATGGAATAGAACTGATAGCCCAGACATAAACCCTCACATTTATGGGCAGTTGATTTTTAAGAAGAGTACCAAGAAATATAATGGGAATAAAATAATCTTTTCAATAATTTATGCTAGGACAACTAGATATCTTTAAAAAAAATAGTGTTGGATTCCTACCTCGCATCTTATAAAAAATATTAAAAATTTTGACTCAAAATAGGTCAAAGACTTAAATGTATAAGCTAAAACGATAACACTCTTACAAGAAAACCGAGACCTAAATATTTGTGACCTTGAATTAGGCATTGACTTAGGCAGTAATTTCTCAGCTATGACACCAAAAATACAGGAAACAAATGATAAAATAAACTGCATATCATCAAAATTATTTTATGTGTGTGTGTTTCAAAGGCACCATCAGGGCAACTAAAAGATAACACTAAAGAATGGAAAAAGGCCAGGCATGGTGGCTCGCACCTGTAATCCCAGCACTTTGGGGGGCCTAGGCGGGTGAATTACCTGAGGTCAGGAGTTCGAGACCAGCCTGACCAACATGGTGAAACCCCGTCTCTACTAAAAATACAAATAAATTAGCCAGGCGTGATGGTGGGCACCTGTAATCCCAGCTACTCAGGAGGCTGAGGCAGGAGAATCCCTTGAACCTGGGAGGCAGAGGTTGCGATGAGCCAAGATCGTGCCACTGCACTCCAGCCTGGGCAACAGAGCAAGACTCCATCTCAAGAAAAGAAAAAAAAAACCAGGGACTCACCTCTTGGGTATATAAATAATTTTTACAACTCAATAAAAACCCAAACAATTCAATCATTTAATGGTCAAGTAAGTAGACTTTTTTCAAAAAAAAAAAAAAAAAAAGCAAATGGAAATAAGCACGTGAATTGATAGTCAACATCATTAGCCACAGGAAAATGTAAATCAAAACTATAATTAGATACCACTTCACATTGGTTAGCAGGACTATAAGCAAAATGACAGAAAATAAGTATCAGCAAAGATGTGGAAACGTTGGAACTATAACATACTGCTGATGAGAACCTAAAATGGTACAACTGCTTTGGAAAACAGTTTGGCATTTCCTCAGACTATTCAACAGAGTCGCCATGTGCTCCAGCACTTCTACTCCTAGGTATACACCCAAGAGAACTGAGAACATATTTCCATGCAAAAAAAACATATACACAAAGTGTGGCATTATTCATAATAGGTAAAAAGTGGAACAAACCCTGATGTTCATCACCCGATGAATGGATAAACAAAATATACACTTAATAAAGAATGTTATTGGCTGGGCACGGTGGCTCATGCCTGTAGTCACAGCAGTAGGCCATGCTGTGAGTGGGCAAAGCCTGTTGTATTTCGCTCCTTCACATTTTATAGCCATTTCTTTGTTTCATTTGCTTTACCCCAGATGAGCCTTTTCTCCCTAAGTGTTTTTTTGCTGTGATTTCATTTAATTAAAGACCACTGCTTGATGTTGGAATAATCCCTTCTAGAGATGTTTTGGGGCTAGTGGAATACACCATTCCATGAAAACATTTTTTTTTTTTTTGGATATTTTGAGTATTTATTTTCTAGAGGATATAAACTTTAATCTTTTTTTTTTCCTGTTGTGATGAAATAGGTGGTGATAAGTAAATGCACAATATGCTTTTATGGCCATAGGCAAATTTCCTGTGTTAAGACATATTCCAGCCCGTATTTTCACTTAAGAAAATTTCTGAGAAAACAGGTAAATGAGAATGGCATTATTCTAAGAAGAAATTAGTTCACTCTGTTTTTTAAAAAGTATGTATTTGCAAACATTTTTGTCATCATTAAACTTATCAGTTAAGAACTGAGTTAATCTGTAACTTCATCAGCCTCCAGAATAGCACATTCACCAAAGTCAACAGAAATCCCAGCAGTGTAAATGTGGTGAAGACTTTGCGAGTAGCACTCAGAACCAAAACATGTATAGAAAATGCTGATGGTGTCTTCAAGTTATTCTTTATTTTAATTCAAGCACAGTTGCCTAAATTCTTATGGAAGAAAACCCATTTCTAGTATTTGCATCTCATTCCTGGAACAGTATAGCTTCATATTGCCACTGTTTACATGAAATGTACTGTAATATAAATGGCTTTCATAAAAGTTGCCAACTTCCAACCACCTGCTGTATGCTGACAGCAGTAGCAGCAATTCTGCTGCAGCAAAATAATACTCAGTTGCAATACCTCCTGTCAGATCCACAAATCGTTCTCTTAGGTTATGTGGTTTGTTGGAATAAGACCATCTTTACTAATATTCCTTTGCTACCTCTCAGCCTTCCCAGCATTATTTGCTTTGATTGATTCCATGGTAGCATGGGGCAAGCAGAAATGTGATCTTGTTTGGAAACCTCATTTTTCTGCAGTTCATATAGGGAGCGGCAACTGAAAATTATAAGGTTCAGAGAGTTTGCAGATGGAAATAGGCCCAATGACAGTAAGTTCAGTGTGAAATGGAAATGCTCTCCTGCAGCTGTTTCCGTTGCATTTTTCCAACAAGGTCTGATTGCAGCACTTGGAATTTTACAGGAGCTGATGGACTGGGGTATCAGAAAGAAAAGACTTGGGATACCCCTAAATTAATCTGGTGCACAGAAGTACTAGAGTGGATACCAGATATGTTCTCCATGTACTGAGATACGTTGCTATGATTTGGAGAAAATTATCAGAAAATAATAATGGAAGGGTAGGTTTTCTCCAGTAAAAGTTCTAAAACACAAATCATTCATCAGTGGCCACTCAGCAGCAGGTAAAAGAGCACATTCTCAAAGCATCCCAGCAGCCAACAAAAGTGGGTTAAGCGATCCAAGTACATGTGCCTGGTTTTATACTGGAGTGACCACTGAGAACTGTGGGCACCTGGGCAATTCTTGCCCTTTTTAAAAGATACAGCTGCTTCTCCATTCCTGCCTATCCTTGCCATCCTAAATGTAAGCCCACATTTGCCATATTTCAGTTTTGTTTCCAGGAAAAAGTCAGAAATTAAAAGTTTATGTAAAATATCCTAAATTCCAAGTCAGAGGGCAAGGCAGCCTGGGTGATACAGTCTTCATGACACAGGACAGAGTAGACAGCAGCAAGGAACATACCTGGATTGGGAAGTGGGAGGAGCAACAAGCAATGGAAGATACTGCTTTCTCATTCCATCTCCTCACTGATAGACTCCACGTTTATTCCTCAGTCCTCATACTGATTTTGACACAGGTGATTACTTTCTTCTTATGCCATAAACTTCATTTGGCTCATAGAACATTACCTTCTCCTGGTTTTCTTCCATGTCTATTGGCTGTCTGTCTTATGTACTATTTTAGATCCCCCTCCTTCAAGACTTGGTTTCATCTGTGTTGTTCTCTATCATGCAAATCCAAGAGACTTAAATATCATTTATATGGCAATCGTTCCAAATTTATACTAGCATTAACTAATTAGACTTCAAACACTAGGCTGTTACCTACTCAACTTTACTAATTATCTGCAATGATTTTCTCAACCTTAGCATGCTCAAAACCGACTCAGTGTTCATCCTAAACTACTCTAAACTCGTCTTTATTATTTTATTGAATAATAATGATTACTAAATTTTACCAAAATATAATAATTATAATACTAAATATATATGTACACATACATACACATACATCTCCACTTGCTTTCTGTAGTCCCCCTAGAATATAAGCTATATGATGCAAAAGGTAGTTTTGTAAACATATTCATAAGGAATATCTTTGTAAAGATATTCCTTACCAGAAAGTATCTCACACCAAATTACTCACATCTATCTCTTGTCTTTCTGTTGTACTGATTCTCCCCATTGTTTTAATATTCAATTTGGCTTCACCTTTATTGATGTGTATTACCTTACCTTCAGAGACAAATGAACACTTCTTTGTTCCTATACCAAATATATTTTTTATCATTGAATGCCATATATGTTCATAGTTGTTTATATTTTTATCCCTTCTGTGATGTCATGTTGCCATATTAAGTTTTAAACAAAAATTATATAGGTGCCAGATATGAATACAGTAAAATGTATGTATCACATACATTTAGTAATATATATTTTGTTAACAATGTATGTATGCCTGCATCATTTTAGACAATATGCTGTGGGCTAAAGATGAACAAGTCGTAGACATTGATTGGTCTGATGCAGCTGGTTTAAAGTTTCCTTGTTAAACATGGAATCCTCAAGATGGCATCTTTACCTCTGTCTCAAGACCCAATTAAGATCAAAGAAAGGAATGAATGAATCACCTGTGACAACACTGATAGTGTGGTAGACTGAATCATTATTCTTTCTCCCCCCAAAAAGGATATTCTCATTATAATCTGTAAATATATTACCTTATGTAGCAAATAGAGCCTTAAAGGTGTGATTAAGTTAAGAATCTTGAGATAGGAAGATCACTCTAAATTATCAAGGTGGGCCCAATGTAATGATAAATGTCCTTATAATTAGGAGGCAAGATTGTCAGAGGCTTATAAGATAATGTGACAGTGGAAGCAGGGATCAGAGAGAGAGAGAGAGATTTGAAGAGGACGATGGTTTGAAGATGGAGGAAGTGAACAAGAGCCAAGAAGTGCAGGTAACCTTTACCTGCTGTAAAAGGCAAGGGCACAGGTTGTCTCTTAGAACTTTCAGAAGGAACACAGCTCTGCTAACATCTCAATTTTCAGAAATTGAAAAACATGCTATGTAAAATTATACCAGTGACTTGGAGATGAAAGAACAGAAATGATGAAAACAGGTGGCCTCTGAGGAGTGATCCCGGATGGAGTATGGAGAGGCCTGTGACTTTTCCTGCCTTCTGTAAAATGTGCTTATTAAAGTGTGTTATGCATGCATTATATTGATAAGAATTATTGTCACTCTGGGTTCAAATAGTGACTTTCAATCATTGATACAATAGATCTAATGGTCTTGATGGGTCTTGATGCTCTACCTAATATGTATTTTCCTCTTACTTCATACTGATGAATCCCCCTCCCCATTCATCACCCACACACAATTTAAAAACAAATAAACAAACTACATTTGCCAGTAATGGCTAATGAGACACAAGCAGGACTGATTCGGGGCAGGTGTGAGGGCTTTGTTATTAATAATATGCATGATGTCCCCATCATTCGTTCCTTTATTCCTGTGGGGATACAAATGTGAAAGTGGAAATAAAAGAGTCTTCTTGCGAATTCAAGGCAATTCATAGTAGAAAACCACGTACAAAGAAGCATTGAGCGGAAAAATGTAAGAACTTGAGTACCTTATGGCATCATGAAAACTCTATTTCTCTCCATTGGCTGTGTCTGAGTTTCTTATTATGTTAGAGAATAAACACTTTATGATTTCACTTTCCAGATTTTAGTAAACTAATCTGGATCAAATAAAATTTGAAACACCTAGATAATGATAGCTATATCCACTACATTAAGTGTTATATAGAATAACAGAAGAAAGTATGAAATATGATCCCTATACCAAACTGTGTATAATCTTAAAAATATATGAAAATATACTTTTATCTTGCTGTACTACTTAATGTTTGTAGTTGCCAGAAAATCTCCTTGCAACAATTGATTTTGTTTGTTAGAATGTTTTCAGATAAATTACATATCCATTTAATAGAAGATTTACAATAAACTTGAAAATCTGACATTTTTAAAAAGCAGAAAATGAGTCTGTGAAAGTTCAAGTAACTTTCTAAAGAATGTATATACAACGTATTTCCTAACTAGAATCCAAGTGAGGCGGACCTTCTTCCCTCCCTCTGCTCCCCCTCTCTCCCTCCCTCCCTCCCTCCCTCCCTTCCTTCCTTCCTTCTTTCCTTCCATTCTTCCTTTCTCCCTTCCTCCTCCTTTCTCTGTTTTTCTCCCTCCCTGCTTTTCTTTCTTTTCATTCATTCTCTTCTCCTCCCTCCTCCTTTCCCTCCTTTGTTTCTCTTCTTCATTTATTATATATTTCTAGCATAAGATATATGTGATGTAATTCAGTGGCATTAAATATATTCACACTATTGTGCAACTATCAACACTATCCATTTCCAGAACCTTTTTTCTTATCCCAAACAGAAACTTTATCCATTAAATAACAGCTCCCCATTTCCTCCCCACACTCATCCCCTGGCAACCATCATTCTACATTCTGTCATTATGAATGTTAATACCTTAGGTACCTCATATAAATGGAATAGTAGAGTATTGGTCTCTTTGTGACTAGCTTATTTGACAGTATGACCAAAGTTCATCCGTGCTGTACCATGTTTCAGAATGTCCATCTGTTTTAAGGCTGCATAATATTCCATTGTATGTATATATCACATTTTATCTATACATCCGTTGATGAACACTTGGCTTACCCACACCTTTTGGCTATTGTGAATTACACTGCTATAGACATAGTTGTACAAATATCTCTTTAAGGCTATGTTTTCATATCTTTTTGATATATACCCAGAATTGGAGTTGCTGAATAATATGATAATTGTATTTTCATGTTTTTGAGAAACTGCCATATTTTTTTCTATAGTGATTTGCACAATTTCCATCAACAGTGTACAAGGTTCCCGATGTCTTCACCTTCTCTCAAAAATTTGTTAATGTCTGTTTGTTTTAATAGGAGCCTTTCTAATAGATGTGAGGTGGTGTTTCATGGTAGTTTAATTTTCACTTTCCTGATGATTACTATCTTAAGCATCTTTTCATACACTTATGGGAAATGTGTATATCTTCCTTTCAAGTCCTTTGCTTATATTTATCAGGATTGTTGTTGTTGTTAATGAAGTACATACATGTTCTTTATACGGGATATTAACCCCTTATTAGGTATATAGTTGCAAATATTTTCTCCCATTTGACAGGTTGCTTTTCAACCTGTTGTGTCTTGATTCTTAGAAAGTTTTAATTTTGATGTACTGCAACTTGTCTAATTTCGTTATTTTTTTTTAATTTTGGTGATATATACAATAAATCATCGACAAATTTAATTTCAGAAAGTTTTCATCTATGTTTTCTTCTAAGAATGTTGTGGTTTTAGACCTTAATTTATATATTTGATCAACTTTGAGTTAATTTTGACATATGGTATAAATTAAGAATCCAACTTCATTCTTCTGAATGTAGAAATCCTATTTTCCCAGTAGCATTTATTGCAAAGATTGTCTTTTCCCCATTGAATGGCTTTGGCACCTTTGTTAAAAGGTACAAACGTATATGTAGGAGGTAGGAGGTTGTTTTTGGCCTCTATTTTATTTCCTTGTTTTATATGTTTGTGTTTATGCCAGTACCAGAAATTCGATTACTGTAAGTAACTTTATAATAAGGTTTGAAATCAGAAAGCGTAGGACCTCCAACTTCACTCTTCTTTTTCAAGATTATCTTTGTTATTTGGGGTTCCTTAATGTAAAGATTGTTCCATTTGGGGTAGGGGGTTAGAGTGGATTTTTCTATTTCTGAAAAGTAAACATTGTTGAGATTTCATTAGGAATTGTATTGAATCTGTATATCATTTGGGTCATATTGACATCTTAACAACATTCAGTCTTTGAATCCATGCACATGGGGTGTATTTCCATTGCTTTCATCTTCTTTACTTTCCTCCAGCAATGTTTTCAAGTTTTTGATTGTTCAATTTGTTCTTTTCCTTGATTAACTTCATTCCTAAACATTTCATTCTTTTCAATTATATAGTAAATTGAATTGTTTTCTTAATTTTCTTTTCTGATGGCACATTGTTAGGATGTAGAAACACAAACTGATTTTTGTGTATTTACTTTATCTCTTGTGACTAAGTTTCATTTGTTAATTTGTTTCAACATTTTATGTAGAATCTTTAGTGTTTTTTACATATAAGATTATGTTGTCTGTGAACCGATACAATTTGATTTATTCCTTCTTAATTTAGATGACTTATATTTCTTTCTCTTGCCTAATTGCTCTGGCTAGACCTTTAGCTACTATGTTGAGTACAAGTGGTAAGTGCAGGCACCTTTGTCTTTTTCCAGATCTAAGAGGAAAAGCTTTAAATCTTTGTCCTTTGAGTATAATATTGACTCTGAGCTTCTCATAGATGGTCTTCATTGTGTTGACATAGTTTCCTTGTATTCCCAGGTTATTGATTATTTTAATCATAAGAGAGGTTAAATCTTGTCAACCACACTTACTCCATCAATTGAGATACTCATATTTTGTGTGTTTTCATTCTGTTAATGTGTTGTATATTAATTGATTTTCATATATTGAACTAGCCTTGCATTTCTGAAATAATTCTACTCCACTTTCTAATTGTGTGTAATCCTTTTAATGTACTGTTGAAATCTGTTTGTTAGTATTTTGTTAAGAATTTGTGCATCGGTGTTCATTGGGGATAAAGATATATACTTTACTTTACTTGTAGTGTTTTTGTCATGGTTTGGTTTCCGGAAAATGCCGGCCTCCAGAGTGAGTTTTGAAATGTTCCTTTCTCTTCAAACTTTCGGAAGCATTTGAAGAGGATTTGGTGTTAATTATTTCAATGTGTGTGTGAGAATTCACCAGGCTTATCATTGTTTGAGAGGATTTTAATTATTGATTCAATCTCCCTTCTAGTTAAAGGTCTGTCATAGTTCCTATTGATGATTCAGTCTTGCTACATTGAGTTTTCCAGGAATTTACCCATTTTTTCTCGGTTACTCAATGTTTTGGCATATAGTTGTTTATAGTATTCTCTCATAATCGTTTTTATTTCTGTAAAATAAGTTTTTCTGTCACCTATTTTATTCTCATTTTAGTTATATGAGTCTTCCCTCCTTTTTTCTTAGTTAAGCTAGCTAAAGATTTACTAAATTTTGTTACTCTTCTCAAAACATCAACCCTTGCTTTGTTTATTTGAGAACTGTTTTTCTATTCTCTATTTTATGTATCTCTCGTTGAACCATTTATTATTTCCTTCTTCACATTGGCTTTGGTTTTATTTTGTTATTTTTTTTCTAGTTTTATGTTAAAATTTTAAGTTGTGATTTGAGATATTTCTTTGTTCTTAATTTAAGCATTTATAGCTATGAATTTTCTGTAAGCACTGAATTTGTTGCATCCCATAAGTTTTGTTCTTTTACATTTTCAATATCTTTTCAATATATTTTATCATTTCTTTGAGATCTGTTTTTTGATTCATTAGCTGTTTGTCTCTATTGCTTAATTTTTACATATATGTTGATTTTCCAATTCTCCTTCTGCTTTTGATTTCTAATGTCCTTCCATTGTGTTTAGAAAGATACATTGTATAATTTCAAAATTTTGTAATTTATTAAATATTGTTACTTTGGGAGGCCAAGGTGGGTGGATCATTTGATGTCAGGAGTTTGAGACCAGCCTGGCCTACATAGTGAAACTCGGTCTCTGCTAAAAACACAAAAATTAGCCAGTCATGGTAGCATACGCCTGTGGTCCCAGGTACTTGTGAGGGTGAGGCAGGAGAATCACTTGAACCCGGGAGGCGGAGGTTGCAGTAAGCAGCGATCGTGCCACTGTACTCCAGACTGGGCGACAGAGTGAGACTCCATCTAAAAAAAAAAATTGTTTTGCAGCTCACGTATAGTCTATGATAAAGATTGTTCTGTGTGCATTTGTGAAAAATGCACAATCTTCTGTTGTTGGGTGAAGTGCTCCATAGATGTCTCTTAAGTCTAGTTGTTCTGTAGTGTTAGACTGTTCTAGTTCCTTAATGCCTTTCTGTGATTGTTCTATCCATTATCGAAACATTATATAAAAGTTCCTACTATTATGAAGAACTGTCTATATTTACCTTAATTCTGTTGATGTCTGCTTCATTAATCAAGGACTGTTGATGTGTGGTTGATGTGCCTAAATGTTTAAGATTTTTATATCTTTTAATGAATTGACCATTTCACCATTGTATAATGCTCTAACTTGTAATGGAGTCGTGTTTTCCTTTAGGAGTTTTTTTTCCTAAAATATGTACTGTCAAATATTAATGTCATTACCCCTGCTCTCCTTTGGTGACATTTTTATAGCATATAATTATTCACCATTTTACTTTCAACCTACGCTTTTCTTAGATCAAAAGTGAGATTCTTATATGTAGCACACAGTTGTGTTCTGTTTCTTTGTATTCATTCTGCCATTGTGTCTTTTGATTGGGGATTTTAATCCACTTAAATTTAAAGTAATTACTGATAGAAAAGAACTTATTATCATATTTTATTTATTTATTTTCTGTATATCTTAAATAATTTATGTCCTTCTGTTTCATCACTACATGTCTTTGTTTTTGGTTGATTTTGGTAGTATGATCTATTGAAATTTTGTTACTGTGGTTATTAATCCTCCTAAAGCTATAATCATACATTTTAAATTGGTAAGAACTTAACTCAGTTTACAAGCAAAATATTGACTACAGCTATTCCCCTGCCTTCCTTTACGCTATGTATGTCACAAACCATGCCTTTTCTATGTTGTATACCGAGTAACATAAGTTTAGAGTTATTTTTATGCTTTTCTCTTTTACATTCTATAAAATAATAAAATATACTTAGTCACAAAAATACATATGATAATTACGGCCTTTATATGTGTTCATATTTTACCTTTAACAGAGAACCTTATATTTTCATATGGTTTTGCTTACTGTCCTTTCATTTGACTAGAATGATGTCCATTAGCATTTCTTGCAAGTTAGGTTTAGTGATAATACATTCCATCAGCTTTTATTTATCTGGGATGATCTTATTTTCTACTTAATTTTTGAAGGTCAGTTTCACTTCACTAGATATAGCATTCTTGGTTTTCTTTTGTATGTATATATATGTGTGTGTGTGCATGTTCATATTTTTTATCGTAGACTAGATAATTTCAATTGTCTTATTTTCAAGTTGACTAATTCTTTCTTCTGCCTACTCATATCTGCTGTCAAACACCTCTAGTAAGTTTTCATTTTAGTTATTATACTTTTCAACTCCAGAATTTCCATCTGTGCTTTAAAAATTTTATCTCTGTTAAAATTTTTAGTTCATTTGTATATATTTTTTATTTCCTTAGTTCTTCGAAAACTTTTTTCTTAGATATTTGAATATACTTAACACAGTTGTTAAAAAGTATTTTCAATTGTAAGCCTAACATTTTGCCTTGCTTAATGATGGATTTTGTAAATTAATTTAATTCCTTTGAATTAGCCATGTTTTCCTTTGTGTTTGGTTCCTTTTTTAATGCTTTGTGGTTTTTTGTTATGAATTTGACATTTGCCTATAAAACATGTTAACTCTGGAAATCTCCCCATTCCTCATCATTTCCTGCTTTTGCTTTTGTTTTTAACTGTTGAAGACAGAAGTGATATGTTTTTCCAGACTTTTCAAAACTATTTTTTGCAAAGACTCTCTTTGTCATGTGTGATCATTGAAGTTTTTTGTTTCTTCAGCTCATGTTCTGTTAAGGTTTTTATAGAGATTTCCCTGGATGTGAAAAGCTGAAACAAACAAACAAAAAACCCAATATATTTATGAAAGAGAGAATAACCACTTTTCTAAAAGTCTTTACAGATGGGCTCTGTACTGGTACAGTCCTTCTCCACTTAGCTAAGCTTGCTCTTAAGTCTAGGGACCATTTAAGTACAACTTTTTTGTTTGTTTGTTTTTGTTTTTCTTATTTTTATTTATTTTTGTTTTTTTATTAATATTATACTTTAAGTTCTAGGGTAAATGTGCATAACGTGCAGGTTTGTTACATATGTATACCCGTGCCATGTTGGTGTGCTGCACCCATCAACTCGTCAGCACCCATCAACTCGTCATTTACATCAGGTATAACTCCCAATGCAATCCCTCCCTCCTCCCCCCTCCCCATGATAGGCGCCGGTGTGTGATGTTCCTCTTCCCGAGTCCAAGTGATCTCTTTGTTCAGTTCCCACCTATGAGTGAGAACATGCGGTGTTTGGTTTTCTGTGCTTGTGATAGTTTGCTAAGAATGATGGTTTCCAGCTGCATCCATGTCCCTACAAAGGACACAAACTCATCCTTTTTTATGGCTGCATAGTATTCCATGGTGTATATGTGCCACATTTTCTTAATCCAGTCTGTCACTGATGGACATTTGGGTTGATTCCAAGTCTTTGCTATTGTGAATAGTGCCGCAATAAACATATGTGTGCATGTGTCTTTATAGCAGCATGATTTATAATCCTTTGGGTATATACCCAGTAATGGGATGGCTGGGTCATATGGTACATCTAGTTCTAGATCCTTGAGGAATCGCCATACTGTTTTCCATAATGGTTGAACTAGTTTACAATCCCACCAACAGTGTAAAAGTGTTCCTATTTCTCCACATCCTCTCCAGCACCTGTTGTTTCCTGACTTTTTAATGATCGCCATTCTAACTGGTGTGAGATGGTATCTCATTGTGGTTTTGATTTGCATTTCTCTGATGGCCAGTGATGATGAGCATTTTTTCATGTGTCTGTTGGCTGTATCAATGTCTTCTTTTGAGAACTGTCTGTTCATATCCTTTGCCCACTTTTCGATGGGGTTGTTTGTTTTTTTCTTGTAAATTTGTTTGAGTTCTTTGTAGGTTCTGGATATTAGCCCTTTGTCAGATGAGTAGATTGCAAACATTTTCTCCCATTCTGTAGGTTGCCTGTTCACTCTGATGGTAGTTTCTTTTGCTGTGCAGAAGCTCTTTAGTTTAATTAGATTCCATGTGTCAATTTTGGCTTTTGCTGCCGTTGCTTTTGGTGTTTTAGACATGAAGTCTTTGCCCATGCCTATGTCCTTCAACAGCCCTTCATGCTAAAAACGCTCAATAAATTCGGTATTGATGGAACGTACCTCAAAATAATAAGAGCTATTTATTACAAACCCACAGCCAATATCGTACTGAATGGGCAAAAACTGGAAAAATTCCCTTTGAAAACTGGCACAAGACAGGGATGCCCTCTCTCACCACTCCTATTCAACATAGTGTTGGAAGTTCTGGCTAGGGCAATCAGGCAAGAGAAAGAAATCAAGGGTATTCAGTTAGGAAAAGAAGAAGTCAAATTGTCCCTCTTTGCAGATGACATGATTGTATATTTAGAAAACCCCATTGTCTCAGCCCAAAATCTCCTTAAGCTGATAAGCAACTTCAGCAAAGTCTCAGGATACAAAATTAATGTGCAAAAATCACAAGCATTCTTATACACCAGTAACAGACAAACAGAGAGCCAAATCATGAATGAACTTCCATTCACAATTGCTTCAAAGAGAATCAAATACCTAGGAATCCAACTTACAAGGGATGTAAAGGACCTCTTCAAGGAGAACTACAAACCACTGCTCAGTGAAATAAAAGAGGACACAAACAAATGGAAGAACATACCATGCTCATGGATAGGAAGAATCAATATCGTGAAAATGGCCATACTGCCCAAGGTAATTTATAGATTCAATGCCATCCCCATCAAGCTACCAATGAGTTTCTTCACAGAATTGGAAAAAACTGCTTTAAAGTTCATATGGAACCAAAAAAGAGCCCGCATCTCCAAGACAATCCTAAGTCAAAAGAACAAAGCTGGAGGCATCACGCTACCTGACTTCAAACTATACTACAAGGCTACAGTAACCAAAACAGCATGGTACTGGTACCAAAACAGAGATATAGACCAATGGAACAGAACAGAGTCCTCAGAAATAATACCACACATCTACAGCCATCTGATCTTTGACAAACCTGAGAGAAACAAGAAATGGGGAAAGGATTCCCTATTTAATAAATGGTGCTGGGAAAATTGGCTAGCCATAAGTAGAAAGCTGAAACTGGATCCTTTCCTTACTCCTTATACGAAAATTAATTCAAGATGGATTAGAGACTTAAATGTTAGACCTAATACCATAAAAACCCTAGAGGAAAACCTAGGTAGTACCATTCAGGACATAGGCACGGGCTAAGTACAACTTTAAGTTCTTCTTGGGCCTTTTCTGAGCATGCATATTTCCTGGGCATGTGAATGGCTTTCTAATTTCTGCTGTATATATGGTTGCCTTTTAATACTTTAACTTACCAAAGCTTTTCAGTCCAGCTTCTCCTCCAAGCCTTAGATTACATTTTTCTGTCTCTTACAATCTCTTCCCCTAAGCCTCTCTGGGTTTCTAGTCTCCTTACATCTTTTAAAAGCACTGCCCAGTCACTGACCCCCACCCCAACACCCTTTTTTTTTATTTTTTACTGGCTTCCAAGTTATGCGAAACAGAGACATACCTTGTATTAGTCCTTCAGGTATCCTGCAGACAGGTTATAATGAATTTACACAATAATTTGAAAAAAAGGTCTGCTCTGCTGCCTTCACTTTGGAGAGGCGGGGGATGGAACTAAGGACCAGGTTACTGCCTGCCCAGGTCAAAGACCACCACTGTGCCATGGAGGAGATAGGACAAATACAAGTGAAAACAACATGATACTATCTTAACAATTTGCAGATAGCTTTTTTTTAAAAAAATTGAGCATTTGGCTGGTTAATATAAACTTTTGACTGCTTTTCAGAGCTAAAAGTTGGTTTAGCTGCTGGCTATTTTTTTTCCATATTTCTATAGAAGAACAAGAACTTGGAAATCCACAGTCTTTCATTTTGCTGATTAAAATATATTTTAATGGTAATGATTATTCAATCATTTTGTTAATGTTATTATAAGACTATCGATTTAATATATTTGCCATACACAGCACATGAAAATCATCTGAGTCAAAATGTCTCTGGGCATCATTCTGAGTGCCTGATCCAGAACCCATGAGGGTGACATCCGGGATACTTCATGGTAATCATGTAATCACAGGTTCCAATCATAGTTTTATATACACTGCAGTTTGTGAACCGCTGCACTATACCATGCTTTCAAGAGAAGACGCATAGAAAAAGTCTTTGCTATTCAGAATAGAAGCAGAAAGTATTTATTGGGAGATTGAATATTAGTGACAGAATTCAGTAACCCAGTCCTACAATCCTGCTGCAAGAAGAAAATTAACCAAGAAATAAGAAAGTCAAGAGCAGAAGCAAATTGAGAGAAAAGTTTCCTACATTATAAGTGATGAAAACTCTTTGTTCTCTCTCTAAATTTCACAAAATGTGCTTAACGAATGTGTAACAGCCTTCAACAACTTTTCTACTGAAAGATTCATATGTCAGAATTGCTAGAGATCCCTCCTAGCCATTCTCCAGAATTGTTTCATCTCTTTACAAGAAAATACACAGTGTAAGGTTAACTATAGGCCTATGTCTGAAAGAATGGCTTGCCTGTCTACTTGAAATAAATAATACGAGTATTCAAAAGTTCATCTTCTTTTCAGCACAATTGGCTGGTGGCAGCTCTGGCATGACAAACGCTGAGTGTGGAAACACCTGGAATCTTTGAGGGAGTGCAAATAAATCGCATCATGAAGAATAAATCACCAGCACTCTTTTTCCAAATGAATTATGTAATTCAGAAAGAAAAAGAAACCTCATTTTGTGTTTTGCTTTGTTTTAAATGAGACATGTTTATTTAGCCAATGAAAAATACCAGAGCCTAATGACCCTGGGCCGCTTCAAATGACTCTATTTTATGTATTATATTGCCATTCTTTAATGCTATTCTGTCTATAATTAAGATTGAATTTAAGTAGTCAACAGAAGCTTTGCATCAGTTTAACCACTGTGTTTCTTACAACATGAAATATTAATCTTCATTCAAAAAAACAAGACTATACCAATTTTATGTGCGAAGCCACAACAGAATGCATACCTCTCTGCCCATAAGTAACTGCTAGTAATGGAGGTAATCGAGGTTGAATATCTTAATGTGTCATACCATTTCCTTATGTGTAATTTACGGATCATAGTATCAACTCTATGTGGTTGTGAGATTTAAATGAAGCCACATATGTAGAACTTAAAATTAAGGAGTTGCGTGTTTAAGAATTGAGGAAGGGGCAGACTTACTGGCTTCAGGTGAGACATAACACATTCTCATGAGACATTGCCATTCTCAGCTGTAGTGGCTTCAGGGAGAAACTCCTTAAGAAAAGTAGAAGCAAAAGTAAAGGGGACTTTGGCATCATAGGTACCAGCTCTGCTTCATGTGTGTACAGCATCAAACAGACTCTTGGGGTCCCTGATTCCAGGCCTTGGCTTCTGGATGGCATTTCTGGACCTGCTCTGGGCCAGAGAGGAGCCCACTGCCCTGAAGGGTGTGTCCCAGGCCCAGCAGCATTCACCACGTGATGACTGAAGAGCCGGGGGACCTTAAGAGAATATGGGTGGTAGTACTCCCATGGGCCTGTGGAGGCAGTGGCTACAGGGTAAGGCTCCTCTGCCTGTGGAAAAGGCAGAGAAGAGTGGGAAGAACTGTGTCTTGTGGTTTGAGTGCCAGCTCAGCTACAGTACAATAGAACACCAAGTAGACTTCTAACATTTCTGACTCTAGTCCCTGACTCCTGCATGGCACCTCTGGACCCACCCAGGGCCTGGGACCTTGAGGAACTTACCATGCAGAAGGAAAAGACACAGGCTTGGCTGGCTTCACCACCTTTTGACTGTAGAGCCCCAAGCTCTTGAGCGAACACAGACAGTAGATAGGGAGGGGTTACAGTGGGCCTGGGTGAGACCCAGTGCTTTGCTGACTTCTGTTCTGGCCCAGCACAGCCCTAGTCATGGTGGCCACAGGGTGTTTGTGTCACTACACCCCCAGGTCCAGGTGTCTTAGAACAGAGAGAGAGACAGAGAGAGAGACAGAGAGAGAGAGAGAGAGAGACAGACAGACAGACAGATAGACAGACAGACAGACAGACTGTGTTTGGGAGAAAGTAAGAAAATAGAACAAGAGTCTTTCGTAATCCAAATAGTTCTTCCAGATCTTGTCCAAGACTATAAGGCTGTACCTCTACATATCTGCAAGACCCACAGCATTATTGGTGGCCCCTAAAGCAGATGTAGTTTAAATCACAACACCCAAGTCCTTTTGAGTATCTGGAAAGCCTTCCCAACAAGAATGGGTACAAGGAAGCCAAGACTATGAAAGCTACAATACATATCTAACTCTTTATATAATTTGAAGACACACAAAAAAATGGAAATATATTCTATGTTTATAGATTTGAAGAATCAATATTGTTGACATGTCAATACTATCCAAATCAATATACAGATTCAATGCAATCCTTATCAAGATACCAATGACCTTATTCACAGAAATAGAAAAAAAAATCCTAAAATTCATATGAAACCATTAATGACACAAAATACTTAAAGCTATCCTGAGAAATAAAAACTAGAATTACATTACCTGACTTCAAATTACACTGCAGAGCTATAGTAACCAAAACAGCATGATACTGGCATAAATACAGAGACATAGACCAATGGAACAGAATAGAGAACCCAGAAACAAATTCACATACATACAGTGAACTTATTCTCACAAAGATGCAAAGAACATACATTGGGGTAAAGACAGCCCCTTCAATAAATGATGCTGGTAAAACTGGATATCCATATGCAGAAAAATGAAACTAGACCCCTATTTCTCAGTATATACAAACATCAAATAAAAACAAATCAAACACTTAAATATGTTATCTCAAAACTATGAAACTACTATAGGAAAACATTGGGGAAAATCTCCATGACATTGTTCTGAGTATTTATTTATTTATTTATTTTGAGACTCTGTTGTCCAAGCTGGAGTGCAGTGGTGCAATCTTGGCTTACTGCAATCTTCACCTCCCAGGTTCAAGCAATTCTCCTGCCTTAACCTCCCAAGTAGCTGAAATTATAGGCATATACCACCATGCCTGGCTAATTTTTGCATTTTTGGTAGAGATGAGATTTCATCATGTTGGCCAGACTGGTCTAGAACTCCTGACCTCATGTGATCTGCCTGCCTTGTCCTCCCAAAGTGCTAGGATTGCAGGTGTGAGCCACTGTGCCCGACTGGTCTGAGTATTCTTGAGTAATGCCACAAAACCACAGGCAACCAAAGCAAAAATGGACAAATCGAATCACATCAAGTTAAAAAGCTTCTGCACAGCAAAGAAAACAATCTACAAAGAGAAGAGACAGCCCATAGAATGGGAGAAAATATTTGCAAACTACACACCTGACAAGAGATTAATAACCGGAGTATATAAGGAGCTCAAATAACACTAGAGGAAAAAATCTAATCATGGACAAAATATTTGAATAGAATATTTTTCAAAAGAAGACATATAAATGGCCAACAGACATGAAACGGTGCTCAACATCATTGATCATCAGAGAAATGCAAATTAAGATTACAATGATATGTCATGTCACCCCAGTTAAAATGGCTTTTATCCAAAAGTCAGGCAATAACAAAGACTGGGGAGGTTGTAGAGAAAAGGGAATCCACATACACTGTTGGTAGAAATGTAAATCAGTAAATCCACTGTGAACAACTGTTTGGAGGTTTCTCAAAAAAAACAAAAAATGGAGCTACCATATGATCCAGCAATCTCACTGCTGGGTACAAATCAAAAAGATATGAAATTGGTATATCAAAGAGATATCTGCACTCCATGTTTATTGTCACACTGTTCACAATACCCAAAATTTGGAACAACCTTAGTGTGTATCAACAGATGGATATATAAAGAAAATTCAGTACCCATACACAATGGTGTACTTTTCAGCCATGAAAAAGAATAAGATCCTGTTATTGGTAAAAACCTGGATAGAACTGGAGGTTATTATGTTGAGTTAAATAAGCCAGTCACAGAAAGACAAACATCACGTGTTCTTTCTTAGCCGTGAGAGTGTAATATTAAAATTGTTGGACTCATAGAGATAGAGAGTAGAAGGTTGGTTACTAGAGGCTGCGAAGGTGGGAGGGAAGGGAGAACAGTTAATATGTACAAAGTAATAGCTAGAAGTAATAAATAAGACCTAGTATTTGCTAATACAACACAAAGAGTATAGTAAAAAATAATTTAATTGTGCATTTCAGAATAACGAAAAGAGTATAATTGGATTGTTTGAAAAACAAAGGACAAATGCTTGACAGGATAAGCACCCTATTTACCCTGATGTGATTGTTACGTGTTGCATAACTATCAAAATATCTCATGTACCCCATAAACGTATTTATCTACAAGGTGCTCACACTGTGTTAGTCAGGGTACTCTAGGGTGACAAGACTAATAGGATAGATGTATACATGAAAAGGAATTTATTAAGGAGTATTGACTCACAGGATCACAAAGTGAAGTCCCACAATCAGCTGTCTGCAAGGTGAGCAGCAAGAAAATCAGTCCGAGTTTGGAAACCTCAAAAGTAGGAAAGTCAACAGTGCAGCCTTCAGTATGTGGCCAAAGGCATGAGAGTCCCTGGCAAACCACTGGTGTGAATCCAAGAGTTCAAAACATGAAGAACTTGTATACAATGTTGGAGGGCAAGAAGCATCCAGCACAGGAGAAAGATGAAGGCCGGAAGACACAGTCAGTCTAATCCTTCCACATCCCTCTGCCTGCTTTATTCTAGCTGCAATAGCAGCTGATTAGACTGTGCCCACCCAGACTGAGGGTGGGTCTGCCTCTCCCAGTCCACTGACTCAAATGTTAATCTCTTTTGGCATCAGCCTTACAGACACACCCAGGAACAATACTTTGCATCTTTAAATCCAATCAAGTTGACAGCCCATATTAACCATCACACACACTAATTAAAATTTTTTTAAAATAACTGGCTATTACTGGCAGCTAGTATATGTATTGAAAGAAGGTCAGGACTCTGTGAGGTTTGTCAATAAGCACAGAAATATAAGGTAAAGGGAACTGGAATTGTACATTTAAATGGATTAGCTCTGTGACTTTGGGCAAATTAATGGGCAAATTAATTTCTTGCGTATATGCTTTTCTGCTGCCAAGGAGGAACATACTCTGCCATTGTGTGGCTTATTGTGGGGATCAAATGAGAAGGTATGAGAAGATTTTTAGACAAAACGTGGTTCTCCACACATTTAATCTATTGTAAAGATATTGGTATCCATAGAGGATGGATATGTTTTGCAAGGGGATTCTAATATGGTTTTGTGATACGCTCATTTCATTCTTTTGCTGTAAGATTTTTAAAGTGTTCCATCTCAGTTTGAGAAACAGATACAAAGAATATGAGAAAATTGATTCAAATTATGACAATTATACAATATTAAAACCCAAATATTTAATTCAACAGATATATTTATGACTTCTTTTCATCTGCTGTATGTAAAACTGTATCTCAATCACAGAAAAACATCTTATTGAAAATACGTAGTGCTGTGAATAGAGCAACAACATGCCAAATGTTTTCAAAGCATCATGAAGTTCACTGTAGCCTTCAGACATGTGTAGGAGAATGAGCTCTGTTGTCAAAAAGCTTATACTTATAACAAAACACTGTGGTCATGGATAAGATGAAATTTAAAACTTGTGATATTAATCCAAAGGTCAATGGGGAAAAATTTGTATAGAGTGACAATGAGAAAAAAAAAAAAAAGACTTTTGTATAAAAGGGAGAATGTTGTAGGCATATCCCATAGAGTGAGCACACCTTTTAAAGAAAGAGTAATTGGGATCTCTACACTCACATGATACAAGAGAAGCTACAATAAAGGTGATTTCACATTTCTCATGTATAAAAATCTCACTATGGTATGTTATTTTATGATATTAAATTGAATTTCAGTAGTTCTATGTTTACTAATGAAACTTAAAATGAATAACATTTGTTAATTAATTAATACTAAAAGTTCACTTTTAGTATTTTTATCACTTTATCAGAGCCATTGCAAAAATTTTAGTTTCAAATAAGTTTAGTCACATAAGACTGATATTATAAAATTGGACATTATCTGCAGAAATCTGTTTATGGCCTCCTGACTCGCTGTAAAATAAGATGCCAGAAAGATTTCCTGTCTTATTTCAGAGTTCCAGGTGAGTCTCAAACACTGAAAAGATCCTGGGAGGGAGAAGGCGATATATTGCAGATGGAATAAAAGTGTCTTATAATTAAATTATGACCTATGAAATGTCTGTGTTCAAAACTAATAGTATCACCAAATATCAATAATATTTGGACAGTTCTACCTCTTTTCTCCAGATATTTTTATATGCATTACTTCACAGCCTAAACTTATTTGCTTATTTATTTCCTTATAAACTTATTTACTCCTAAGAGAATCTATTAATACATAGTGATGATATTTTTAGAAGTGCTTATATTTCACATTAGCCAATATTTTTCTGCTTCATAGGAAGTATTTTGCCTTAATGTTACAACACATACATGAGGTAGGTGACATAGAAATGTATTCAACCAGATGTTGTGCCAATCCAATTCATAAAGCAGGATCCAGGGATGTACTATTTGAACCCTCTGACATTTATTAGCTATGCTATTTTAGCTAACTCCACTGCTCCTTTGCTACTTATCTTTGAGTGCTGATAGTCTATAGAAATCACATAAGGTTAGAGTGAACACTAATTGAGGAAAATCCATGTAAATTACTTTACCACAATTCATGGCCAGTAGAATGAAATCAACAAATTCAATGTTGATGATGAAGACAAAGATGCTGAAGATGGTGATGATGGTAGTGATGCTGCTGGTGCTGCTAATGGTAGTGATGATGGTGATGGTGAAGACGATGGTAACTGTCATAGTTTTAACGGTTACACATGTGTTTCCCAGTTGCTAAAGACCACTGCCTGAACATGACAAGGATATTACAGACTCTCTTTAGGGATCAAATATTTTGGATTGAGCAGTCAAGACATAGTAGCCTCAAAACAATTTTCAAAGAACATACCGGATGGAATAAAGTAGTATTTATAACATTGTTTCCATTTTAGTCATGATTTCTATTTGGAACAAGATTTTTGTCAATAACGACGAGCAAAATAAAGTGCTGAAAAAAGTAAGTCATTTGAATTATTCTCTGTGTTTACTAAGTATAAATCTCCAATTTGACAAATTTTACTTAAAGAAAGCATTTTATTCAATGATATATCAACAAAGGGAATTTGATACTTGATTATTTCCAGTAAAAGTGTGCATATACATAATTTTAATCTTTTCATATCTAACATAAATCTTGACAAATGTATGCTGACTAGATTTTTTTTGTTTCATTCATTCATAAAATCCAAATTTCTATGAATGGAATTCATCATTCTATCAGCAAACAAGTTTAATATAATTTTGAACTTAACCAGTTTATATAATTTTCTTGAAATTTGTAGATACAGCCAAGATTAAATGGTAAGACATTATAGGACAGGAGTTACCAACTTTTTGCATTCCCATTTTTTTTTCTCATAAACCATAATATAATAGCAAACACATTATAAGTTCTTCTCACTTATAAGTATGGATGGTTTAATGAATATATCTTGAATACACCAGAGAAAGTGGGTGAAAGTAAGTTTTTCTTTTCTTTCTGACTATAAAAGCAATATATTTTTATTTAGAAAAATTTAGATGCTAAAAATATACATTAAAAAAGTGTTACCCTAATTTGCATTGTTAACATTAGATTGTAGTTTATAGTTTTCTTTTTCATGCATATTTTAGCCTAGTTTATGTGTGTGGGTGTGTAGATGTGTGTGTTAACATATATAATTAACATTCAGGTTCCAACTTGTCTTACATTTACTTTCTTGCTTATAAATTCTCTTGTGTCATTAAAAGTTATTTATAAACATTTTGAAGGCAACATAAAATTTCAGTTTGAGATTAAGACCATTATACATGCAGCATTTAGAATGATTCACATTTGTATAATTATTAATAATATTGAGTATTTTTTAGTAATAGCCATTCTGACTGATGTTAGATGATAACTCATTGTGGTTTTGATTTGCATTTCTCTAATGGTCAGTGATAGTGAGAATTTTTTCATATGATTGTTGGCCACATGTATGTCTTCTTTTGAAAAGTATCTGTTCATGTCCTTTGTCCACTTTTTATGGGTTTGTTTCTTGTAAATGTGTTTAACTTTCCTATAGATGCTGGCTATTAGACCTTTGTCAGATGCATACTTTGCAAACATTTTCTCCCATTCTGTAGGTTGCCTGTTTACTCTGTTGATAGTTTCTTTGCTTTCTTTGCTGTGCAGAAGCTCTTTAGTTTAATTAGATCCCATTTGTCAATTTTTGCTTTTGTTGCAATTGCTTTTGGCGTCTTTGTCAAAAAATACTTGTACGCTGTTGGTAGGAGTGTAAATTAGTTCAACTACTTTGGAAGACACTGTGGCAATTCCTCAAAGATCTAAAGACAGAAATCCCATCACTGGGTATATGCCCAGAGGAATATAAACTATTCTATTATAAAGACACATGCATGTGAATGTTCATTGCTGCACTATTCACAATAGCAACCTTGTGGAATCAACCTACATGTCCATCAGTGGTAGACGACAGGAAGAAAGCGTGGTACATACACACCATGGAATACTATGCAGTCATAAAAAAGAATAAGATCATGTCCTTTGCAGGACATGGATGGAGCTGGAGGCCATTAACTTCAGCAAACTGAGGAACAGAAAACCAAGTACTGCATGTTCTCACTTATAAATGGAAGCTAAATGACGAGAACATATGGACACATAGAGGGGAACAACACACACTGGTGGCTTTCAGAGGGTGGAGGGTGAGAGAAGAGAGAGTATCGGGAAAAATAACTAATGGGTACTAGACTTAATACCTGGGTGATAAGGTAATCTGTACAACAAACTCCCATGACACAAATTTACCTATGTAAAATACCTTTACATGTACCGTGAACTTAAAATTAAAGTTAAAAATAAAATACAATCATTCATACAAAACAGAAAAATAATAATGAGTAATTCTGTATCTTATATATAGATTCTCAGAAGTGGAGTTTGGGGGAATAAGTATTTTAAATATCTATATCTATATTTATTATTTTAAACAATACTTCTATCTAAATTGCATCCAGTATATTTGCACCGTTTTACACAGCCAGTAGCAGCCTTTGAGGATGTTACTTTTAGAGCAAATACATTATAATTTTTTTTAAATGTGCACTCAACATAGGAAAAAAACAAAAAATATTATCTTGTGTGCTCATTTTTGAGCACTTAACAAATGAAAGAAAATTGGGGGAAGAGATATTAACAGAGAGAGAGGGAGAGAGAGAGATAATTGCCTATCTATTAGAACTGAAATATGCCTATTCTTTATATGTTCTCTAAATATGTTGTTCTTTACTTTCTTTCTTTACTTTTGTTCTTTAAATATGTTGTTCTTTACTTTCTTTCCCAATTGTTCCTCACTTTGCTCCTTTTTTTTGGAAATATATTTCTATGTATCTTAGAATTAGATACTATTATGTAAAATTCATAATTCGGATTTTATTTTATTTTTTAATCACACAACATCTCTAGGTATGCTGCCTTTATCTTTCAGGTACACTGCTGTGTTAATTTTGCTAAGTAAACTTTCAGCCAGTAATGTGACATCTTTACTTTTCAATTGGCTTTGATTTAATTTATGTAAATATAGAACATAGTGTGGAAATATATAGATGCAAATATATTTCCTCAGTGCTATCAATGTTGAATTTATCCTTTTAAACTAGAATCAGCTATGTTTCAGGCATAAAAGTCAGTTGGTAGAAGTCAATAACAGAATGTTCACAACTTTGACAAATAAATTCACATGTGATGTTTGGTGATTCATCAATCATTTCATTTTCTTTCTTAGTCATAACAATGCCACATTTATAGAGCAGTGTCAGTAAATAAATTATACCATCAAAGTTTATTTTTTCTAATAAATGAAGCTTCATATTTTAGGATACAGAACTTTTGATATTTTCAATGAAAATATTTGTAAATGTATTATAGTTATGTATGTGTGTTTTAATAAGCAGTGTTTTTTTTTTCTGGAGAAGCAGCAATTGACTATAAAATTTATAGGAAATTATAGTCAATTCGACTTGAATTTGTCTTATCTCAATATAAAATGGAAAATGGAATAATACACTCTGAAACCACAGGTTAACATTTTAGAAATACATGTTTTAAAATACGTGCTTTGATTGAAAAAGAAGTTTAGTCAAAACTATGTGAAACAGTTTTATTTTGTAAGAGAATTTGGAGAGATCCCCCAATGTGAAGAAATCAGATTCTTCCTCCCACTTTCTCTACCTGTCATTATAATGGCAGAAATCTGGGAAGAATTGGGAATGACATTTGGAAGCCATTGGATGGAAAAAAAAAAAAGTCCTGAGAAATATGTGTGTCATTTACATTTTCTACAAAAATCATGTAGAGAGGTGTTGGCCACAATGGAGAAAAAAGTAAGAAAGATTTTTAAGGGGGTAATTTGTTTAAAATTCAGGTGATATTTCTGTATTCAGACAGAGAAAAAAATTAAATTGTATTTGTATGAATATTTTCATGCAACATTACTATTGAATGATGTATATGTTAGACCTATCTTGAATATTGTGGTTACTTTTAAACTTGAACTTTTAATGTAACTTTGAGTAAAATATCGTGTTTCTAAAGAAGCCATGTTATGAAAATGTTGCTTTTGTTATGATTTAGGCAATGAAAAGAAGATTTCATAGGCACATAATGACCAGGTCTATGTATTAGAATAATTATTATATGTTAAAACATGTTTTAATGGATGTTGCTCTAGACTCTAGGGAATAGAATAGCATCCCCAAAGGTTAAAAAAAAAGACAGGGTTGAACTCCTTATAAGCAATTTAGAATCATTTGGAGCTGCCCAGCCATGACATTCTATGTCCTGACAAAATTAGCTCCTCATATCTGCTTGAGTTTGAGACAAGGTGATATAACCCATTTTGCAAAATGTTGAAGAAGAGATTGGATAAATGTTAGATGAGTAGTTACAGACAATATGCACTTCAAGTTCCTTCCGTTTATCATAATATGTGAATTTTATGTAGAGATTTTCTGATAAATGTTTTTGGAGTAGGCCATGAGGAATAAAGAGAAATATTTGGACTGGATCACATACTTACTGAAAATCCAAATTATTCCCATGAATGATATGCTAGTTGACAAATGTAATTAACACCAGGGTGAGAAGAGTGACACTCCAGTCAGGGGAAGCCTTCAACCTTTGTTAATTTGTCTGTTCAGATATGACTTTTTCCCTTGAGATGTACTATTTTAATCAAGAGTTCTATTTATCCAAAATTTATTAACCAAATTAAATCAATACCACCATTCATTAAGTGCACTGAAGATGCACAATACTGGATTTGCATATGAATCCACTTTTCATTTCCTTCTCAAACATCAGTGTGCCACCTGCTAATCAAAATATGATTCCTGAGTTCAATCTTTAAAATTACATCAGTACAATCATCACTCCATCCCTCCCCTTCTAAAGTAAGAAACTGGGTCTGAATTTAAAAAAATAAGGAAATAGAAACAAATGGAAGTTTTTAAGAGAGCATACTTCTGGCATCAGCTCAATTAGAATAAGATAAAAAACCTGGAGATGTAGAATTAAGATAGGTTACCATTTATAATAGTATGAAAGATTTATGAAGTGAGTTTCTATTTAGTTGTTCAACAAATGCTGACTGTCCATGAATCACGGGACAATCACTCAGCTCAGTTCTTGGGAGATATTGTCCTCTAGGCAGATAAAGTCTGGTGCGGTACAAAGGCAAACATCGAGTTGTATCAATCATGCATCCTAAAGGTTTTTAGCAGAGTATTAGGAAATAGGGATGCTTAATTGAGACCAAGGAAAGCTGATAAGTAAAACAAAATATTAATGTGGTAAAAAGATGGCAATAAAGAAAAACACAGTTAAATTATAGAAGACAAAGTGTATTTGAATTTTAACGGCTATGAAAATTCAGATTCTTGAGATGACATACTGTAAATATGCCCATCTACACAATACCAAAATTATATGGATTTCTGCCTTAGGCAGCACTGACGTTGAACTTCAGTGCCTTCTGTCATGGAGGGTCAAAAAGGTTGTTTAAACAAAAGATCATAATGACAGATTTATAGAAGGATTTATTTTTGTTTATTTAGGATGAAGAAAAATGATCTTTTCTATCAATCTCTCAACTCCATTTGGTCTTCTTGTTGTCTACAACACGCTCTACTGCAGTAAATCCATCACAGGGTTTGTGAGTTGCTTGTACAAAGCATTGCTGATAACGGTGATTGCATTCACCTCACTGGCAGCTTGAGGAGGAAGGCACTGTGGATTTCAAGTGGAAATGTGGAGGGTGGTCAGGAAGAAAATATGACATATATCTGTGGGAGAAGCGTGTGAGTGATCAGGAAGGATATGGGCTATAGGACAGAGAAGTAACACACACCTGGAAAGTAACCTGGCAGTAAATAACACATTGCTAACTGGAACTCTAGGGGCAGGAAAGAGTAGGCATTGGAATTTGAGTTCAGGTTTTGCGTGAGTGCCTTTGATGGCATTGCATGAGTTGTGGCATGCTTTACCACATATATTTCTGCATTCCAAGAAAAAAATGTAAAATGTTTTTTGGAGTGCCAATCATAGACTCTGATTGATTTGTTGTTATTATTATTATTATTTTTTTACCACTCAACTTGTTTTAAAGGCTAATTTAGTGGGACACATTGGACCGTCTCACTCACACCGCCCACCTCCAGGAGAAAAAAATGGTAGGATTAATAACATTGTCTAACAGCTGGTCCCAACCCTTATGAGTCAGAGATGCTAATAGGAAATTGCAGCATGTTAGAATTGGCTGCAGTGTTGAGAATACACTGTGTCACACTCCTAAAATTCTCATGCTATCTTTATTTTTATTTACCGGGCTGGTTTCCCAGTTTTTGTGATGGATGTTTGTGCATAAACAAATAAATGATTGTTTATGATAGCTGTACCAATTCAGAGGTAGAGACACAAAAATAACTGACTGCTAATAGGAGAACAGTATTAAAGTGAAAATTCCTGTGTTATTTAACTTGTAAGATTTTGAAGTCTCTCTCTAAAATTACAATTGTATTTCTAAACAGAGGTAATAAAACCAAAAACAAGAGACATATGCAGATTAAAGATAAGATTAAACCTAAGAGGTGGAGGGTATCTCTGCATGATCTTTGACATGTTTTCACCTATCTTTGCGTGATTAATAATCTAAATAAAAATTAAATATTAATGTATACACATATAAACTAAATTTGCTCAATATGTATTAACATCTTCTGCCTACCATATAAAATACAAATATAATTACATCACACTTTCTTCCTTTGAAAATGGTATAATCCCATTGATTTACTTATTCTGCAAGTACTTATTTAATTCCATTATGACTCAGGCATGGATGGCATTGCTTAAATAAACTGATCTGCTACTTTCCAAAATCAGCTTGCAGTCTGAGAGGTTAATTTATATAGATAAAACATAAAAATATTAGTACAAATACTAAGGTGTATATTGTAAGAAGAGAAGAATCCAAGAACCTGTATTGAGTTGTGTAAGCAAGGTTTCCTCGCCTGCTGGATGCAGATCTTTACAGGGCATATTCATGCTTTGGAAGGATTGAGAGCATCACCATCTAATTCTAGCCTGAATAATGACGTTCATCTGGCTCTTATTGAGGTGATCTTCATGTGCCCATATCTGAATTGGAGAGTTACAGGAATCCAGATAAGTAAAAATCCATTATGCACAAGTCTTGTTCTGGAGGGCATATATGTTTGATGAGTAGTAAAGGATGGATAAAGTCTGGATAGGCAGAAAGAAGATTACTTTTGCTCAAGAAAGAAAGAAAGTATAAGCAAACCCTAGAGGTAGGAGTGACAGAAAGCAGGAGAAAAATGGAGAGGAGAGCAGCTTGCACCAGTAGATGTTTGGGACTGGGAAATGGAGCTGGAGAGGGGCACTAGCTCTGGGATAGGGAAGACCCTAAATAGCAAGCACAGGGTGCAAAGTTGTTCCACAAAGGTATCCAAATAGGTTTCCTTGAATGCTTAATCTTTCATCATAAACGTTACCAATGAAGAATTGTAACACAGAAAAAGGAACAATGTGAACTATAAACTGAAAGAAAGAGAAAGAGAAAGAGAGAAACAGAGAAAGAGAAAGAGAGAGAGAAAGAAAGACAGAGAAAGAGAGAGAGAGAAAGAAAGAGAGACCAGGATACTTTATGTTTGTTCCTGTCAGCAAGCAACTGATACCACAGTCAAAGTTGATGTTTGATTGATTCCAGGGATCCTCCTGTTCTGTGTTCTATTAGGTTGGAATTAGAACTATTTATTAAAGATGTAAGTATGCAATGTCTTCATGATTATAGTCCAGAGCTCTTTGAACATTAATAGCTACTTCTTTATGCAAAAGCTTATTAGGGGGACTTGGAGATAAACTGAGTATTTGTAACAGGGGTTGGGGATACACATTTAATATCCTCCATCAGTTTTCCAAGAAAGGAAAATATAAGTGTTGCCATATGATAATCAATACAATATAGTCACACACAGAGCCAACTATGTGTGTTATAAATTAGAATCCCAATATAGCTTTGCATGTTTGGATGTAGGTGCATGAAAATGTATACTTCTTAAATTATATTTTAAGTTCTGGGGTATATGCGCAGAAGGTGCAGGTTTGTTACATAGGTGTACACGTGCCATAGTGGTTTGCTGCACCCATCAACCCGTCATCTACATTAGGTATTTCTCCTAATGCTATCCCTCGCCTAGCCCCCCATCCCCCAATAGGCCCTAGTGTGTGATGTTCTCCTCCCTGTGTCCATGTGTTCTCATTGGTCAATTACGACTTAGGAGTGAGAATATGCGGTGTTTGGTTTTCTGTTCTTGTGTTAGTTTGCTGAGTATGATGGTTTCTGCCTTCAGCCATGTCCCTCCAAAGGACATAGGTCCATCCTTTTTTATGGCTGCATAGTATTCCATGGTGTATATGTACCACATTTTCTTTATCCAATCTATCATTGATGGGCATTTGGGTTGGTTCCAAGTCTTTACTATTGTGAATAGAGCTGCAATAAACATACATGTGCATGTGTCTTTATAGTAGAATGATTTATAATCCTTTGGGTATATACCCAGTAATGGGATTACCAGGTCAAATGGTATTTCTAGTTCTAGGTACTGAGCAATCACCACACTGTCTTCCACAATGGTTGAACTAATTTACACTCCCACCAACAGTGTAAAAGTGTTCCTGTTTGTTCACATCCTCTCCAGCATCTGTTGTTTCCTGACTTTTTAACTGATTTCCATTCTAACTGGTGTGAGATAGTATCTCATTGTAGTTTTGATTTGCATTTCTCTAATGACCAGTGATGATGAGCTTTTTTTCATATGTTTGTTGGCTGCATAAATGTCTTCTTTTTAGAAGTATCTCTTCATATCCTTCAACCACATTTTAAATCAAGACAGGAAACTGACACCTCAGCAATTTCTTAACTCAAACATCTAAACTTTCTCTCCTGCTCTAACACCCATCTTTAATTGCATAAGGAATAGGATAGAGTAGAAGAGTGCAAGGGTGTGGCACAACCTAGCCCTTTATTTGCAAAAACACCAAGTACATTTTGATCTTATTCATTTCTACCTCAACTAAAATAATTAACTAAGTTGGGGAATGGACTTAGTAACATAAATGAATAACTACCCAAAGTCGAATATTTACCAGATCACTTTCTTCTGTATATTGTTATCTCTCTGGATAATATACTGTTATTTTGTAAAATTTAAATCAAAAAACATTAAAATGAGCACTTATATAACTATCAATTTCTGTATATATAATAATCAATAAAGTGAAGCACTTTTTTGTTTACTCCTTCCAAGTAATGCGGGAATCCAATATAATTTACAAATCAGATAAGTCCATAGAATGACCTCCCCAGCCCCCAAAAAACAGTGCATGCAAATTCCAAAAACGTGTTCTTTCCCTGAATGAGATAATTTGGCACAGTGGCTGTGATGTCATATAAGCTTGACTGTGAATTCATAGTTACTCCTTAATCTGTTTGAACTTCTAATCTTACCATTTCTAAAGCTTGGCTAGAATTTACCTGACAAGGTAGTGGTAAAGTTTAAATGAGATGCGTAAACAGGGAGGCTTGTACAGAGAGGGGTTTCTATAAGTGTTAGTCCCTCCACAGAGAGTGCTGCGTGGTGACTGAAGTGTCGAAAGATGCAGTGTTTTCATAATGACCAGTTCTTGATCTTTAACCTATCATCACCAAGGGCTGGAGCCAAGATTATAATTCTCACTCACGTTGAACCTCATTTTGGGACTTGCGATGGTCAGTTATACAGTCATTCCTGGTTTGTTTAGAGCCATAAATCATCTCATGCAAGAAAACAGCTGTACTTTGCCAAAATGGTAATCACCATTGAACTTTACCGAATTGAGACAAAGTACACACTGAAGGCTTTTTACAAGCTAGTTTTCAGCCTGAACTGAGCAAAGCATGCCATATTTACCCTGTCAGTGATCTTGACAAGAGTTGACGGTGCCAGAATGTAACATATAAGGGCAAAATTTCAGTCATTGTGACAGGCAGTGGTGAAATACTTGTTAAGCAGCAGGAAGTTCCTGGTAGTTCAGAACTAATGCCCTGCACATGGTGCAGGGATAGCCTAAGACAGAAGGCAGACTTGCTCTCAGTCACATGAATATACTTCATTTGAGGATGACAATCAGTGAGACATGTAGAAAAAATCACATTTTCCAACAAATGAATGCCTCATAAATACATTTGCATGAGTCTTACTGTATAAACCAGATGACCTCTTCAGAATTGTTGGACAGGGGTGTTATTTTATATAAATTCTTCACTGGTGTACCCTCGCCAAGCATCTCTCCCCTACCAAACTTCATGATACTTCTAATAAAGTCCATTAGTAGTGAGAAAACAGTTTGGAACTCAGGAAATTGGTCTAAAGGTGGTGAATAGTTTTGAGGGATATTTTTCTCCTACTATGGACAAAACGAGGAGACTTTTTTCTAGGGACTATATCTCAAGTTCCTCAAAGTGCACATGCCTCCCAATTTCAGATTCTCCAATCCTCTATTTCAGTAACTACTGTCCATGTCAAAGTTAAACTTTGTTTCTTGGGGTCTTCCTAATCTGTGTTTTATTAGAGACTATCCTCTCCTCGGATGATACCTTCCTGGTGGTGTCAATGTAATTAACAGAGTGAAGTAACTGTCCCTGGACTAGAAAGGATAAGCTAGGAGACATCATTATTATACTTATTAAGCTTTGACTTATCAAGTTTGACTCATGGAAACAATCTTATTTTCCAGTTTTTCTTGAAACTGCCTTGCAGAGCAAACACAACATTTGAAATAGTATTTTAATTTGGAATGATGCTGGGGACTGTTAGAGATTGTGAGGGATCTGAATCTGTACCTTGCAACATTTCAGTCCTCCCAACTCATGCTGGCAAGAAATGGTGGGCCTTGATGTGCTTCCGGCTTAACAGTGCTCAATGGAATAGGATACGCTCATAAAAGAAGCTGTTTGCTTAGAGTCTAATCTGAATCTAGACATTCCCATGCGCCCAGTCCCAGCTAAGCTAATTAGGAAGACAGAAGTGGACCAGGGCTGAAACTCAATCTGCTCATAAAGACAAGAATCCACTCAAAACAACTTTTGAACGCGTGTCCCAGGGGTTAGAAGAGAGGAATAGGATTAAAAAAAAAAAAAAAAAAAAAGTGGAGGGGGGTAGAGGTAGTATAAATTAATTGGAAACGGTGATGAAAGTATTTTACATTTGAGGACTTCCAATATGCAGAATGAATATTTTGCACCACATTTCCAGAAAAATATGTCCCAAATGGGTACTTTGAAATTTAAAAAAAAAAAAAAAAATTGTATTTTCTACTCCCTTTTGGGAAACCTGGGGGAGCAGTTGTCTCCTCTGAGAGAGAGACATTCTCCTCCCCTCACACTGTACGAATACTTCTACACACAAAACAAACAAACAAACAACAACAACAACAAAGGAAGAGAATGACTATGCAGGGATTTTATTTATATTTAGGGAATGAGATTGTGGTTCTCTTTCTAGGGCTACTACTGAAGAGTGTGCACAATGCTGTTTGTGATGTGGCACTTATTTCTACTATAGGCCACACAGCACAGGAGATACCTGTGTTACTCCCCAGCTTCTGCTGGAGTTGAGCAATGGTGCAACATGGAGAACCCATAGAGCTCTGCAATGGAGGCTTTATTTTTAGCTTAGACTCAATCAGAAATTGACCTCTTCAATCTGAAAGTCTTTACCCTTGCCCCTGGGTAGGGTGACAGAAGCAATATATCAGTACCTACTCTAATAAGTAACATCTGTAATTAGAGATGCAAAAAGATTTACATAACTCTTTTAATGTTCCCAAAACCATATGAAGGAAGCATTACTCTTTTTCTTGCCATTGGACAGATAAGGAAACTAAGACTTTGAAAGCTTCAGTAAATTTATAGGTAGCTTTGGCCCACAGCAAGAACACCATCACATCATTTTGCAGCTATACCACAGGTTATCAAGTGAAGCAAGGAGATGGCTTTACAAGACCAGGGGAAGAACCTTAGCTCCTTGGCACTTAGGTGCAAGCAATAAGCAGGGTGGAGGACTGTCCAGGCCCAGGGAAGAAGTGAACGTTCCAGTATATACCCTGTGGATCTCAGGTACTAGGATCAGACACTGATAGAAAAAGACACTCCTGAATTTGACTTACCAGTAAATATACAGAAAGACAGATTTTTATTTCAGTGTGTGAGAGCCACAGCTCCTGTTATTGTATTTATTTCTAGAGCCTTATGATAGTCGGGGAAAGAAAAGCTTCAGGAAGTGCTATGCATCAATTCATGAGCTCAGCGAACGTGATCACACTGTTCAAAAGGTAGTATGTCATTAAGAGTGAGAGCTCAGGAAACAAATAGCCAGGTTATTAGGTATTTGAGTTTGAGCAAGTTACTTGCACTTTCTGTGCCTCAATTTCCTCATTTGTAAAATAAGAACAGTAGTACATACCTTTTGGGAGAGTTATGAGTATTCTATGAATCCATACACACAAACCCTTGAAACAGTGGCTGGCACAGACTGAATGCTTAATAAATAGACGTATTGATGTAGTCAATGATTTTGATGCCCAGAATGAATAAGTAGTTCCTCCTCCACCCACCTGAGAGAAATATGTCTTAATCCATTCATTCCTGTAGATACTACATGTTCCACTACTTTTTAAAGGACATATTCTCAGATAGCCAAAGCTTTCAGATAAACCACTGGGATCGAGAGGCTGATGCCACAGTTTCACACCACAGGTGCTTGCCTGACCTGCATCAAATGAACTTTCGGAAGGGAGCTTATCCAACACCGTTTTAATATTTTCAGATGTTTTCTCTACTTTGGCAAGACGATTTCTAGCTACGGCATAGACTGGCTTCGGCTACTCTGCTCGGAGTGAAGGTACCAAAATGAAGAGAGTCCAACACGCAGGGATACAACGTGTTAGGTTGAAAAGATTAACATCTGTGGCTCCTAAGCAAGGTGTTTGATTTTTAAAACATTGCTCAAATTCTTTAAACCATATTCCGCCAACTGCTGCCATCAAACTTTATGCTGCCACCAAAATACAGGTTTTGTACACCTTCAACACTAAAATGCACACACACATACACACACACACACACACTTTGTGAATATTGATTTAACATTTTCCTAAGAATAGAAAATCAAGGTTGAGAGTCTCATTCTTCAACATAAAACAAGAACCTTCTGGAAGGTATGTGATACTATAAATATTTTCGAACCAGTTATTAAAAAATCCAAGCCTTCTTTCACGTGATAAAACTATTGAGCTTACTTTTATTATGGTTCAGCTGAAGCATACATAACCCTAAGGCATGATGGAAATGATAAATTAACATATAGAATCAGATAGAGAGTAAAAGGGAAATCAACAGGGAGCTAAAAGGCAACCAACCAAATGTGAATTGACAAGTGGGCAAGTTTGAGGCACAGTAATAAAAGTGTGTAATGGGGGCATCCTGAAGTCCAAAACAAGATCAGGAATAGTATTTGCAGAGTCCTTCCATGTAACTCAGATTGAAGCGTAATGATTCATTTAGTTGAGATTTGAGTAGATTTAAACCAGAATAAAATAAACATATCTATTCATAATTGTAATTCCAAATTCTTTCCCTGCCTAGAGAGTGAGGCCTGACTTATATATACCAAAGGACCCAAGAAGTATGCTGATTTTATTCCTTTTATTACAATACAGCTCCCTGGGGCAAGGCCAGCTGGTGAAAATTCATGTAGGCTGGTACATTGTGAGCCCTTATTTACAAGGCATTAAAAATACATCAGGAAGACAAAAGAATACTCCAAACAATAAAGACAAACAGCCCGGAACCATGGTGTCTCTTTCCCAGTCCAGGGCACACCATAGTTCTCTCTTGCCGCTGAACCTTTTTTACTTATTCCTCCTGAGCTTCCTCCAGTGGAATGGGACTTTCTGGGAGTCTGCATTGTGTCAAAATTTGAATTGCCTTGATGTGAGCGACTTAAGACAGTATGGTTTTTGTTTTGTTTTACTGTGGAAATATTTACTAGAGACCATCCTTGTTGCTTTTCGTAGACATGTGACTGGAGAGTGTCAGTCAAGTTGACTCAAGAAAACTGCCGGCTAAGTCATCCTAATTTTCTTTGTTCTCAGAGATTTGGGGTATTTTAGGAGATTGATTTGTTAACCAAATAACATGCAGATTTGCAAAGAAAATTGTAAAAGGCAGAAAACTAGGTCTAAAATGACCCTATAGGCAGAAATAAACATTTTGAGGAAGCAATGGGGCATTTTATATGCAGATGAACATTCTTATCATTTTAAGTGAGCATTTTTAAAACAAAGCTGCCTTATGGATTATAAAAATTCATACATGATTTGCACCTATGAAAATGTTTATAGACCATTGCATTGTAGTGAGGAATGTGAGTTTGGGCATCAGGACTATTAGTTTCAAATCACAACTTCCCTTTTGTTAACCTCTCTGTGCCTGTTTTCTTGTATATAAAGCAAGAATATCTATTTCATAGTTTGGTTTTGCCTGGCAAATTGTACGTATTCATAGTTTGGTTTTGCCTGGCAAATTGTATGTATTGGATATTGCAATTTTTGTGTTCTTTCGTTTTGTTATATTTTTTCTCAGTATTAGGATGATTGATTGTCGCATTCAGACTTAAATGATGCTTTATTTTGCTACCTAAAAGGTTTCAGTAAACAGATCCAATAAAGTATTAATCAAAAGGAGAGCCATCAGTAAGCTTTGGACCATCTGACTGTGATATTTTCTACACCCTGAAACATGGCAGGGTGGAGAGCTTTAAAAACAAGCCAGAATTTGAATCCCAAGTTTTTCACTTAACAATTATGTGACATCAGAAAAGTTGTTCTGCTTTTCCTGGGATGGAAAAACACAAAGGTGGCCAGCCACAGTGGCTCACGCCTGTAATCCCAGCACTTTGGGAGGCCTAGGCAGGCAGATCATCTGAGGTCAGGAGTTTGAGACCAGCCTGGCCGACATGGTGAAACACTGTCTCTACTAAAAATACAAAAATTAGCTGGGCATGGTGGCGGGCATCTCTAATCCCAGCTACTTGGGAGGCTGAGGCAGGAGAATCGCTTGGACCCAGGAGGTGGAGGTTGTAGTGCACTGAGATCGTGCCACTACACTCCGGCCTGGGAGACAGAGTAGGACTCTGCCGCAAAAAAAAAAAAAAAAAAAAAAAAAAAAATGCGCCATACCCCAAAAAAAAAAAAAAAAAAAAAAAAAAAAAATCTGCCTCATCCCATGATATACAATAGCAGGAAAGATCAATAAATCCATTTATCTTAAATTGTGACACCTGATAGGGAAAAACTATAGAGACTGACTGAAGCATCACATTTTTTAAAATTAGTCTTTGTCTGGGGTCCCTTGGTAAAGCCCAAGGGATTTAGAAGGAGCTGTCCAGAATCCTTATCCATTCTTCTCTCTTCCTTTCCCTCTAATTCAGTTCATTCTATGAATGTTCTGTGTTTTTTTCTTTAGTAGTTTAACCCTGGGAAGAGTGACAGATACTAAGCTTGCTTAATACCTTATCATGAATTCTTTCCAGCTCCATGATGGTACTTTCACCTTGTATTCAATTATCTGTTTACACATTTTGTATTCTCAGCTAGAATTTGATATGCTCTTCTGCACAAAGTCCATGGCAATTAACACAGTGACAGCCACATAGTCAGAAATTCAACACATATTTATTGAAAAACAAAATCAGTAATTGGTCCCACTGACATCTGAGGAAGAAATAAATAAAAAGAGCTCCCCGCAGTGATTATTTGGGACATGCTGTATGAGTAACTGACATATTAATTCCAGCTTGCATTATTACATAAACGGCTCCAGTAACCAGTCCTGTTCCATGTACAGTTGCCAAATATATGTGAAACATCTGTTAAGTTCTGAGCTTTCTAGTAAATCTAACACTGAAAATGGCCTTTTTACCGAATAAGCAGATGGCAGTAGTTTGCTAGGAGAGTGATATAGAACCAGCACCGTTTTACATTAAGGTCAAAGCAGAAATACAAGAAAATTAATATCAGTCCAAAAGATCAGTGATCATGGCAATAAAAATAGAATATGCAAGGATCAGATTTCTTATGTTTTGATTTAAAATGGAAACAGATAAGATGCAAAGTATCCATGAGTTTCTTTGGTTATTAAAGCAAACAATATGGCCAGGAGCGGTGGCTCACATCTGTAATCCCAGCACTTTGGGAGGCCAAGGCAGGCGGATGACCTGAGGTCAGGAGTTTGAGACCAGCCTGGCCAATATGGTGGCAGGTTCCTGTAGTCCCAGGTACTTGGGAGACTGAGTCAGGAGAATCCCTTGAACCTGGGAGGCGGAGGTTGTGAGTGAGCCGAGATCGCACCACTGCACTCCAGCCTGGGCCACAAAGCAAGACTCCATCCAAATAAATAAATAAATAAATAAATAAATAAATAAATAAAACAAAGCAAACAATAGAAGCAGCATGCTTGGGCTCTTAAATATGCTCATGAATAACCCCACTAATAATCTTTGGCACTGGGAGCCCAATTATTATGTTTTTTTCTGCTTTTTATTTTTAATCTTCTACCTTCATAGAACTGGAACTCAGTAGGGAAATAAGATGGTGTGTTTTTGAAGAATTTTCACTAACTTTTAAAACACCTTCCTGAGTGGAAAAGAAAGCCTCAATAATTAAGTCCTTGTAAGAGTAGCATGGATTTTAGGGTCACAAAACATTGGTTTTCAATACAGCTTTAACTTTATAGCTGCTAGACCTTGGTCATATTAAATAGCATCTTTTTCCCACTCTCCTACTGCAATGTTTAACAGAACAAAGGAAAATGACATAAGCTTTGGATTAGAATAGCCTGGAGTGTGAAGCCTAGTTCAACAGTGACTTGGGAAAATGATATGCCCTTCGTGAAACCCTGCTGTAAAAGGACATGAATAATCTGGCAGGGTTCCTTTGAGCACTGAATAGCATGTAGAAGCACAGGGAGTGCCCACAATGATTACTATATGAATGCCAACTCATTTCATTACCACTTTCTGCCCCTCCATTGCCCCTAATCCCCCACCCGACCTATACGATCTCCAGAGTGAGTATTATAACAAGAGAGATCAAATGATATTGAAGGGCCATGAATTCCTCTGCTCTCACCTGTAGGGGAAGACCACTGGAAGGTAATTGTTCTGTCTGTGTCTAGATACAGATGAGAAAACCATCTGTAAATGGACCTTTTCATGAAGAGAGATCTGACTGTAAAAGTGAATACTGAAATGAGAAGATATGCCTTTCTTGGGAAGACCTCTGCATTCACAACCACCGCCCTGGAAACGCTCACACAGCCTTAGGAAGAGCAAAGTTAAATCAGCACACCCAAAAACACAGTGTGAATTGTAGGCATGTACAACAAATGGGGAAAGGATGAGGCAATAGAAAAGTAAGATCCATAGATCTGTGGCTAACAGTCTGTCTAATTCCTGTCACAAGGTGTTATAAGTGTCTTCAATGCCTTCTCACTCCTCCTGACCACGCTGGCTGTAGACACTCACATAGGTCCCTCTAACTTTAACTCTGAACCTGTAGAGGGCAGCCAATAGCCCAGCACCAAATGGCTCTACTTTTCTTGGTGCTATTTTCACATTTGTATTTCTTTTCTAAAACTTCCTTCTCACTAGTTTGCATTTGTTGCCTTATTATTACTATTAATTTCAATGATGATAATGAAATAACCCATAAAAGAGTGATTTCTTCAATGATATTAAGAGTGATAAATGTCAGCAACAAGAAAGCTGATCTCAGGAGGAATTTTTTTTTTTTTTTTTTTTTTTAACTTTAAGTTCTGGGATACACATGCTGAACACGCAGGTTTGTTACATAGGTATACACGTGCCATGGTGGTTTGCTGCCTCTATCAACCCATCGTCTAGGTTTTAAGCCCCTCATGCATTAAGTATTTGTCCTAATGCTCTCCCTCCCCTTGCCCCCCAACCCCTGACAGGCCCCACTGTATGATATTCCCTCCCCTCCCTGTGTCCATGTGTTCTCATTGTTCAACTCCCACTTATGAGTGAGAACATGTGGTGTTTGGTTTTCTGTTCTTGTGTTAGTTTGCTGAGAATTATGGTTTCCAGCTTCATCCATGTCCCTGCAATGGACATGAACTCATTTTTTATGGCTGCATAGTATTCCACCGTGTATATGTGCCACATTATCTTTATCCAATCTATCATTGATAGGCATGGAAATTGTTTTAAATTTTAAATTGTTAAAAAACACATGGAATATGTGCTTTATCATTATTACTAATAATGAATACAAATGTATTGAGTGACTGACTACTCTCTGCTGGGCTCAGTGAAAAAAATGTGGTAAGAAGCCTTACCTTCATGATGATTCCACACACAGGATATACAACTAACAAATAAGTAACAATATCATATGATGTAACAAGGGGAGGTCCAGGATGGTCCATGATTAACTACTAGAGAAATGGCATAAAGACAATGCTTACCTTATGAATCCACAAAACAAAGAGGCCTGGCATGGCACAGACTGTTCAACACAGATGCAACTTGAGCAGGAGCTTTCAGGTGATTTGCAGGCTGGAGAAAAGTGGGAAGCCATTCCTTTTGGGAAAACTGCATGAACAAAGATAAGATTTCAGAAACAATCTAAGGTGGGTGGATCACTTGAGCCCAAGGGTTTGAGACCAGCCTAGGAAACATGGAAAAACCATGTCTCAAAAAAAACACACACACACACATACACATATATATACACACACAATTTTTGTATATATAATTGTATATATATGTATAAAATTGTGTATATATACAAAAATTGTATGTATATGTACAAAAATTATGTGTATATATACACATATATGTGTGTGTGTATATATATATACACACACACAAAAAATTAGCTGGGTATGCTGACATGTACCTGAAGTCCCAGGTACTTGGGAGACTGAGGTGGGAGGAATGATTGAGCCCAGGTGTGAGTTGCTGCAGTGAGCCATGATTGTACCACTGACGACAGAAAGAAGAAGAAGAAGAAAGAGGAGGAGGAGGAGAAGGAGGGGAAGAAGAAGAAGAAAGGAGGAGGAGAAAAAGGAGGAGGAGGAGGGGGAGGAGGAGAAAAAGGAGGAGGGGGAGAAAAGGGAGGAGGAGGAGGAGGAAAAGGAGGAGGAGGAAAAGGAGGAGGAGAAGAAAGAAAAGGACAATTTAGGTTTATAAAATGGTGGAACTATTTTGTACGCATGAGATAATAATTGTCAATACTTGACCTTGCACATGTGTCAAAACATATAGAACTGTACAACACAAAAAGCAAAACTTAATGTAAACTATAGACTTTAAATAATAATAATAATGTCTCACTATTGCTCCATCAATTGGGATAAATGTATCACACATATGCAAGACGTTAATAACAGAGGAAACTATGAAAAGAGAGCAGATGAAAGGGGATATGGGGGACTCTGTACTGTCTATTAAAACTTCTGTAAATTGAACACTACTATAAACATAAAGTTTATTAAAGAAAACCCATTTAACTGCTGAAACATCACATAAATCTAAAATCTCACCAGAGTCATGTGACCATCTTCTGGTTTCAAAGTCTGCCTGGTCCACTGCTAATTCTCTCTCCCTCAGAGAGTTTTGTAAACTTTTCATTTCCTTTTGACAACATCCATGTTGTTTGCAGTAAGATGCAGTACTTAAGTGTTCATGCTGTTGGTTTTCACAGCTTCCTTTTTTGGCTGTATTACTAAGGTATGTGCTGTGTCTTATTTTTGAGGTTATTAGAACATGTGGATTTTTCTCAATTTTAATAATAATCTAACAAAACAGACATGTGATTTAGCGAGTATTTGGAAAAACACCCATCTAGAAAAGAAATGAACTTACTACCAGTCATTTACATCATTGTTTAGATTTGTATCAGTCAACAGTAATTTTTTTGTGTGTTAAGACCTTTTTCATACTATGATGCTTTTAAAATGCATCTTCCTTTTGAGCCTTAAAAAAAGCCATTATCTAAACTTTGATTAAGATTCCTGTGACAGATTGATTTCCAGAAGTACTTCCTCACGATTTCCCTGAAAGATGACTTGATATTGGTGATAAAGGAAAAGGAGACATTTGTGTTTAAAACAACACAAATATATGATGTTACGATTCTTAAGGTCAAACATTCAAGGTGTAGGCAAGGCTTTCTTCTTTCTGTAGGCTTCAGGAGAGAATCTGTTTTTTGTTCTGTTTTGTTTTGTTTAATTTGTCTAGTTTATATAGATAACTGATATTCCTTGACTTGTAGCCCCTTCCTCCATCTACAAATCACATTATTCAAACCTGCTCTTCACCATCACATGACCTTTTCTGACTACAATCGTCTTACCTCTCTTTTACAAAGACATTTCTGGTGACTATACTGGTTCAGCCAGGGTATTCTAGGAAAAGAGCTCCACATCAAGATCTTTAACTTAATCACATATGCCAAGTCCCTTTTGTCAGGTCTCTTTCCTGAGGATTAGGATGTTGACATTTTTGAAAGTCCAGTGTGCAGTGGGCACAGATGATTTATCAGACTGAGGAATTAAATAGGAGAGTTATGGGAAATACAAGAATTAAGAAACAAGAAGAGAATCCCAATAATGGAGAAGGGAAGAACCAAATGTGTGTCAGGGAAGCTTAAGTATAAAACTTAGTATAGAGGGTTATTTTAATAAAATTTATTATCAAGAAGATTCTTGTAGAGATGTCATTTGACATACAGAAGATATGGGTTTGAGGTGCCTTCATTATGCTTACTTGGCAATTATAATAATTAATATGGAAAATAATTTTCAGTTTGGTTTATCATGCAGCCCTGTTTGTTTTGTGGATTCATAAGGTAAAGGATTTTCAGGGGAAAGGATTAGATATGTGATTTGACTGTAGCATGTAAATTTGCCTTTTGTTTCCTGCCTATGTTCAATTTATGAACAGAAAAGTTGCATGCTTCTTCAAAGGTTCAATGTAAATTTTTTTCTTTCATTTTTCCCCAAGAAATAGTTGATTATAATAAGCATGATAGGGTTTACAGGAAGTGCTCTTTTAACAAATCATAATGTTGTTTTATGTCAAGCAATGAGTTTGAGAGTAGAGACAAACTTAGGTTTATGCCCCTGCAACTTACTAAATATAATTGAAAATTTCATCTGTTTCTCAATTTTATCGTCTAAAATATGGGTATACTAAGGCCTTCCTTTTTAGTATTTTTGATAATAAAATGGGATTATATATCAAAAGCACCCAAGATATTATATTATTATATGTTAAGTATTATGTTGTATATTAAGTGACTCTACTGGCTCAGTAAATAATCATTATAGTTCAATAAATACAGGATATTTATTAATCTATTCATCCATTTTACTGAATACTTACAATATGTTAGAGAGCAGGCTGGAGCTGGTGAAATCCATAATACACGTAAAAATAGAGTGAAGTCTTCTTTGTGGATGCCAAACACTGAATTCCTGCTAAAAGCTCAGTTTCTAATTACTGTGTAACTCATAAATATATGGAGCAATGACACAAAGCATCTTCAATGAAAATTCTGACTCTCTACTTAGTGAGGGTGGGCCGGGGGAGAAAATGAAGAGGTACAAATTGATATGGTGGTGCTTAAAGGCAGCACTGAGAGCTTAGTACTCCCAGAGGAGAAATGCTTACTGGAGAAGGGTTTCTGAATTACTTCCAGAAGACAAAGTGGGAGAAATACACTGCCAGGAACTAGAACATTATATATATGAAGGAAGAGGATAAAAGAGGCTTAACCTGGGAGGTAAGGGAGGTTTAAAAACATTCATCTGGATATCAGATAACTTGGTAGAGTAGACACTTTCAAGAGTCTATTCCTCCTCAGAAGCACCAGAATCAGTAATAAACAATTACAATAACTTCTATCACAACCCTAGAAAACAGGTTTATACCATCCAAGATGACGCCGAATCAAGGAAAGGGCCACTTTAGAGTGGTAGAAAGCTTTGTAGCATTTTTATTTGTTCTTGCCCTACCCTTCCCTGGCTCTCAGTGGTCTTAAAAGGACAGCCCCTACTAGCAGTGTAGGATGGTGGTCACTGGTTCTGGAGGGCGCAAAGCAGACTTTATTTGCAAATATTTGGAATTTCTTTCTTCTTTTCCTTAGAGACAGAGTCTCATTCTATCACCTAGGCTGGAATGCAGTGGCACAAATACAGCTCACTACAGCCTCAAACTCCTAGGCTCAAGCGACCCTCCCACCTCAGCCTCCTGAGTAGCTGGGACTAGAGGCATGCACCACTACACCTGGCTAATTTTTAAATTTTCTATAGAGAAGGAGTCTCACTATGTTGCCCAGGCTGGTCTTGAACTACTGGCCTCAAGTGATTCGCCTCGGCCTCCCAAAAGGCTGAGATTCCGGGTTTTTTTGGTTTTGTTTTGTTTTCTATTTTAACCTATCTGAGGACTACCTGAAAGACTGACACAGGGTGACCTTCTCTATTTCACACAATTCAGAACTCATCTGGGCCAGAAAGGCAAAGTATTTACTTGAGAATACAATCACATATCACATATTGACGGCGATATGTTCTGAGAAATGTGTTGTTAGGAGATTTCATCATTGTGTAAACACCACAGCAGGTACTTACCTAACCCAGTTGGTACAGTCTACCACACACCTGGGCTCTATTGTACAGCTTATGGCTCCTAGGCCTACAAACCTGTACAGCGGATTACTGTACTGAATACTGTAGGCAATGGTAACATAAAGGAAGCAGAGAGGAACAAGACTCCGCATCAAAAAAAAAAAAAAAAAAAACATAGTATAAATTTTTTTAAAAAATTGTACACCTGTATAAAGCACTTACAATGAGTGGAGCTTGCAGGGCTGAAAGTTGCTCTGGGTGAGTCAGTGAGTGAGTGGTAACTGAATGTGAAGGCCTAAGACATTACTGTGCCCTACTGTAGGCTTTACAGGTACTTTACACTTAGATTACACTACATTTATTAAACAATTTTTTACTTCAATAATAAATTAACCTTAGCTTACTGTATAAACCTTTCAATTTTTTAACTTTTTTACTCTGTAAAAACATTGGCTTAAAACAGAATCACATTGTACCCTTATTTCTTTATATTGTTAGTCTACAAGTTTTTGTTTTTTTACTATTTTTAATTTCAGTTTTTTAATACTTTTACAGCTTTTTGTTACAAAGGAAGCCACAAGCACACACATTAGCCTAGGCCTACACAGAGTCAGGGTCTTCAATATCATTGTCTTCCATCCACCTCCACATTTTCTCCCACTAGAAGGTCTTCAGAGCAAGAACACACATGGAGCTGTCATCTCCTGTAACGATACCTTTTCCTGGATCTGCCTGATGATGTTTTATAGTAAACTTTTTTTTTTTAAGTAGGAGTACACTACTAATATATAATGATTAAAAATATAGTAAGTTCATAAACCAGTAACAGCTGTTTTTATATTACCAAGTATTATGTGTTGTACATAATTGTATGGTTTATACTTTTATATGACTGGCAGAGCAATAGGTTTGTTTACAACGGTGTCCCCACAAATAAATGAGTAATGCCTTGTGCTATGATGCTACGACAGCTAGGATGTCATTGGGTAATAGGAATTTTTCAGCTCCTTTATATTCTTACGAGACCATCATTGTGTATACGGTATATTAACTGAAACGTTGTTGTTTGGCATTTAACTCTATGTAAGGCGGAAAAACAATCCAGAGATGTCTGGGACAACCGACTGTGGTTGACTCATACAGTAGAATGCCAAAAACCAAGGAGAAAAAGAAGCGGGGAGAGGTTCCTTGGGAAGCTAAGGTATTCAAAAGCACTCACGTGTACTGGGAGTCTAGAAGGCAACATTCATGTCCAGAGATGGGTGCTGCTCGGAAAAGATCTGAGAAGACCCTAAGCTTTACACATCTGGATGATTTCTAGGCTCAGAGCAAGCAGGTGGTGAAAGTTAAACAGTCCTGCTAGGTGTTGGAGGAATGCCCCGACACAGACTCAATCTGTAAAGACTGGAAAAGGTTTGTCGTTTTTATTTTCTTGTTCCTTTCTTTCATCATTTTGTTTTCTCTCTGTTTTGTGGTTGTTTTGCTTATTTTCTGGCTCCTATTGTTTAAGGAAATTACTCTCAAAATGACAGACATTTCAGAGATGACAAACCAAAAATAGAGACCTTAAAAATAGGAAAAATCAGTAAACAATCCTACAGCTACAGCCTACAGAAAGCAATAAAAACAAACTCTATGGAAGGAGAAGAATCAGATTTATAGAGGTACTGCATTATAGTATGCAAAATGTCCCATTTTCAACAAAAGTTAAGGCCCATTTGCAGATGATATCAACAGAAATTGTCCCTCAGAAAGCGCAGATTTTGGAATCATAGACAAATATTTTAAATCAAGCATTTTAAATATGTTCAAAGTGCTAAGGAAAACTCATTGGTCAGTCTGATTTTTGACAAAGGTGTAAAGCCCATTCAACTGGGAAGAAATAGTATCTTCCAAAATTTGTCAAGGGACAACTGGACAACTGAATACATACACACACACACACACACACACACACACACACACACACACACACACGCAAATGAAGTTAGATTCCTACATCATACCACATACAAAAAGTTAATGTAAATGGGCCAAGGACCTAAATATAAGAAGAGAAACCATTAATTTTTTAGAAGAAAACAGAATTAAATCTCTATGACCTTTGATTTGGCAATGGATCCTTAGCTATGACATGGAAAGTACAAATATTAAAATAAAAAATAGATAGATATCATCAAAATTTCTTATGTATCCAATGATATCACAAAAGTGAAAAGGCCATGTAAAAATTGCAAATCACATAGTTGATAAAGAATTCAGAATATCTAACACATTCTTACAACCCAACAGCAAAAAGACAAGGAATCCAACCGAAAAACAAATAGGCAAAGGCTTTGAGTAGATCTCTCTCCAAACAAGATATACGATACAAATGGCCAGCAAGCATGTAAAAAGATGCTTAACATCTTCATTCATTACGAAAATGAAAATCAAAACCATAACGATCTACTAATTCACAAGAGTAGTATGTCTATAATAAAACAAATAATAAAAGAGAAAATAAGTGTTGATGAGGATGTGGGAAAATTGGAACCTTTGCACTGGTGGAAACAAAATTATACAACCTCTGTGCAAAATAGTTTGGTGGTTCCTTATAAAGTTAAACGTGGAATTACCTTATGACTCAACATACGTACATTTAGAAATGTACTGTAGAAAATTGAAAAGAGGTTCTCAAGCAAATATAAGTACGTGCATGATCATAGCAGTACTTTTCATAATATTTAAATGATGGAAACAGCTCAAATAGCCATTAATGAAGAAATGTTGTGTATAAATACAATGGAATGTTACATCACTGTAAAAGGAATGAAGTGCTCTAGAACCAGAAATACCATTTGACCCAGCCATCCCATTACTGGGTACATACGTAAAGAATTATAAATCATTCTACTATAAGGACACATGCACAACTATGTTTATTGCGGCACTATTCACAATAGCAAAGACTTGGAACCAACCCAAATACCCATCAATAATAGACTGGATAAAGAAAATGTGGCACATATACATCATGGAATACCATGCAACCATAAAAAAGGATGAGTTCATGTCCTTTGCAGGGATATGGATGAAGTTGGAAACCATCATTCCCAGCAAACTAACACAAGAGCAGAAAACCAAACACCGCATGTTCTCACTCATAAGTGAGAGTTGAACAATGAGAATGCATGGACACAGGGAGGGGGACATCACACACTGGGGCCTGTCGGGGGGTGGGGGCTGGGGGAGGGATAGCATTAGGAGAAATACCTAATGTAGATGACGGGTTGATGGGTGCAGCAAACCACCATGGCATGGGTATACCTATGTAATAAACCTGCACATTCTGCATACGTGCCCTAGAACTTAGAGTATAATTTTAAAAAAGATAGGAAAAGAAAAAAAAAGAAAGAAAAGCAATGCATACTGCCATGAACCTCAAAAAACAGGTTAAGTGAAAAAGTCAGACGAAAAAGGTGACATGTTGTGTGATTACACTTACATGAAATGTTCATAACAGGTAACTCATTAAGATGGAATGCAGATCTGCAGTTGCCAGGGCCTGGGAAACCTGGGGGTGGGGAGTATATTCCTAAAAGTACATATGTTGGGTCATGAGGTAAAGGGCACTGGCTTCCTTTGGTGGGTGATGAAGGAAATAATATATACAGTGTTCCATTTCCAAGACAAAGTGCCTTGAATCAACTTAGGTCAGCAAACTATAGAAGAAACAGGATATACTAGGCCCCTACTTGGATAGCTGATGCCTGCTTGTCGTCTTCTCTTTCACTCCTCTCTTCCTCCTTCCACCTTAATTGCTGTCACCCAAACCAAAGTTTAGTCTAAGATAAAAGTCTACTAGTCTGCAAAATAGCTCGTTTTGTCTGTTCTTATCAGCTGGCCAGGTACTTAGGTTGTAAGTCAAATACTTAAAGAGCCCCTGAGCTAGCTGGGAACACAGTGCATTGTGGGATGCAACAAAATGCAGCAGGACAACCCTAAAGAAAACACCTAAAGCCCCTACCCAACAACCAGTAGGTGATGTCCGGGAAGATTGTGACCCCATAGTACTCAGTCCATGAGGAACCGGGGGAGGGACCTGAGTGCTAGGGAATAAATTGTTTGTTGTAAAGGTACTGAGTGTGCCCACGCATCAGACACTCAATCTTGTAAGACAGTCATTAAAAGTCTCACTTTTGCTGTCCTCCAGGTCTCTGAGTCTATTCTTTGGGTTTGGACAGGTGAGTTTGTGTCTCACAACCTGGTGGTCCATTTGCCGAACTCTGTGTCTGCGTGGAGTGGGACTCCAGCTGAGAGGGGAGACATGTCCCACCTGATTTAGGTGGCCCGCTCTGTTTGGGTGTCCTGGCTTCCTGCAGAAGCCAGAGACAAACACGAGACTGTTATGCAGCAGAAAAAAGAAGTGACACAGGGAAAAAAAGCAGGCACTGCAGCAACCAGGCAACCTCGTGCACCAGCCAAGGTAGGAGAATGGGACTGTAAGAACTGCCTTGGTGGCTGGGCATTTTCGGAGGTCTCAGGGTGTGCAAGAAACATCCAGTAAGGGGGCGCTGAGCCCGCAGGGAAAAGCTCAGACACAGATTAACTGAAAACGGGAAACAAGAATTCTAGACCTAGGAAACAGAGGAAAGAAGGAACTAAAGAGAAGCCCTCGGAAATTCCCCCGAATAGTTAGTTGTGGGGAATGCTGCAGGTTTGGGGAGAGAACGCTCGAACTAGGGACAAGCAAAAGCAAAGGATGATGAAGTATTGCTGTTTTATCTGGCCCAAAGAGCCCATTCATCAGCCTTTGCTCTTTTGGCCTAAGTTTGGCTCAGAGGAGGATTAGGTGTGCCAAGCTTTAACTCTCTATGTAAATGATAAAACCCCCTCCTCATAAGAGGAGATGGATTATTCTCTTTGTTGGATTAGTGAGTTAATCCCCATGCTCCCTCTTAAAGGGGAAGAAAAAGAGCATAGTAAAGAGCCCTTGCCAAGTGAAAAGCCCTGGGATCCCCTAACACACTTGCCCTTCCCACATACATCTCAAAATGTAGAGGACAGGGAGATCAGGAGCAACAGGAGAGCCAGAGGAAGAGGAATCTGGGGGCCATAAAGAGCTAAACCCAATGCTCCCTTATATCCTTGCCAAACTTGAAGAAAGAATTAGAACAATGTAAGAAAGACTGAGAATTTTCCTATTCCTTCTAAACAGCAGATGTGTAATATCTGTCCTCTGAGAGAAGTCCCTGTGGACAGGGAGAAGTTGGATTTGTGAGTGCACCTTTAACAAGTACTGAGTTTAGGAATTTTAAAAAGGAAATGAGGCCACTCTTGGAAGACTTCCTCGGCTTAGCACAGCAGCTACATCAACTTTTAGGACCCAGTTTGTATACTTGGGCTGAGATGATGTCAATCATGAATATTGTGTTTACCGGGGAACAGAGGGCAATGATTAGAAGGACAGCCATGACCCTTTGGGAGAGACACCATCCTCCTGAGCGAGGAGTCCTGGCAGCTGAGCAGAAATTCCCAAATGAGGATCCTGGAAGGGATAATAATTATTCTGGGGATCAGGTCCAAATTCAAGATCTTAAGGAGCTAATAATTAGATGGATTTAAGAGTCCACTCCTAGGACATAGAATGTCCCAAGAGCATTAGAAATCCAACAAGTAAAAGAGGAGACTCCCTCTGCATTTCTGCAGAGGCTCAGGGATCAAATGAGAAAATATTTAGGATTAGATCCAGAGGACCCAGTAGGGCAAGGCTTTTTAAAGGTTAATTTTGTCACTAAACCTGGCCTCATATTACTAAGATACTATAAAAGATTGATGCATGCAATAGGAAACCAATTAAGGAATTACTCAGGGAAGCTCAGAAGGTTTTTGTTAGAAGAGAGAGAAAGAGTTAAGCTGCTGACCCTGAAGGCAGGGGAAACCCCGCCATGCACGTGTGTGTGGGAGCTGGCTGCTGAAAGCTGCAGATGAAAGCTGCTGCTGAATCTTTGTCATTTCAGTAGAGCTGACCATCTTTACAGACAGACAGCGGGGAGCCAGGGCACAGCATGGCTGGGCTCCTGCCCAGAGAGAAAGAGAAAGAAACTGAGTATTAGGGAGAAAGGAAACAGGGGATGACAAAGAGAGAGGTAGAAGAAGAAAATGAGTGAGAGAGACTGGAAAAGACAGAGATCAAAGAGAGACACAGAAAGTGAGACTGGGGAGTGGGGTAATGTAAAAGAAAGAGTACAAGAGGAAGAAAGAGAGAGAGAGACCATAAAAGACGGGAGACAAAGAGAAGTGCAAGTTAGCAGTAGCTGCCACAGCCCAGCAGGTAGAGGAGAGTCAGAAGCTAACTTTTGGCAGGGCCTTGGTAGTAAACTCCCCACATCAGGTCAGGAATATATTAAAGAGCTGGGAAATGGTTGACTGATGCCCAAATTTTAAAATATGAGGCCATATTACTAGAAAAAAATAATAATTTGGTCTTAACAACAAATACTTGCTTGAATCCAGCCAGTTTCTAATGTAAAGTAGAGGAGAATGAGGAGGCATCAGACCAGAACTGTTTAGATATCATAAAATACCACACTAAAGTTAGACTGGACCTAGAGCAATCTCCTCATTCGCCATAGGGAATATTAACCAGTCCTTTTGCCTTTGTAGTCAGGGGGCAGAGTTCAATAAGCCCGTGGGAGAACTCTCAACTTGTACCCACATCCTAAACATTTCTGATGAGTCAAACAAAGGCAACTACTCGGCTCCTCATATACCCCAGGGCTGATGTCTGATGGTATTGTGGAATGAGGAACCTCTGTGATCTATTGCTGTCCAATTGGACTGGGACTTGGGCCTTAGTTCAGTTGGTTCAATTGGCCATTCCATTCACCCTGGCATTCCATAAGATTCCCAAGAATCCACATGGCCACTGCAGTCAGAAAAATTTAACAAATTCTTTTGATCCCAACATTTATATTGACTCAATAGGTGTCCCTAGAGGAGTACCTAATGAATTTAAGGCCTGAACTCAACTAGCTGCTGGGTTTGAATCAGCACTCTTCTGGCAGTCAACTATTAATAAAAATGTGGATTGGATTGATTATATCTATTATAATCAATAAAGATTCATCAGCTATACTCTAGATGCTCTCAAAGGAGTGGCTAGCTAGTTAGATGCCACCAGCCGAAAGCCTGGGAGAGCAGACTTACACTAGACATGATCTCAGCAGAGAAGGACGGCATATGTGTCACGCTGGGTGGAAAGTGTTGCACTTTTAATCCTAACAATACTGCCCCAGATGGAATTATCAAAAGCATTACAAGAGTTAACACCTCTAGCCAAAAAATTGACAGAAAATGCCAGAATTAATGACCCGTTTACTGCTTAGAGAGTTCGTTTGGGAAATGGAAAACAATGGTGGCCTCCATTCTAACATTCCTTATAATAGTGGCTGAAGTCCTAACAGCTGTAGGGTGTTGCATTATCCGCTGTGTTAGAGGGTTAACCCCAAAATTAATCAAAACAGCCATCAACAAACAAATGACCATAACATATCAACCATTATTAGAAATGAAACAAAGGATATGAACAGACATTTCTCAAAAGAAGACATGCATACAGCCAACAGACACATGAAAAAATGCTCATCATCACTGGCCATCAGAGAAATGCAAATGAAAACCACAATGAGATACCATCTCACACCAGTTAGAGTGGCGATCATTCAAAAGTCAGGAAACAACAGGTGCTGGAGAGGATGTGGAGAAATAGGAACGCTGTTACACTGTTGGTGGGATTGTAAACTAGTTCAACCATTATGGAAAACAGTATGGCGATTCCTCAAGGATCTAGAACCAGAAATACCATATGACCCAGCCATCCCATTACTGGGTATATACCCAAAGGCTTATAAATCTTGCTGTTATAAAGACACACGCACACATATGTTTATTGCGGCACTATTCACAATAGCAAAGACTTGGAACCAACTCAGATGTCCATCAGTGACAGACTGGATTAAGAAAATGTGGCACATATACACCATGGAATACTATGCAGCCCTAAAAAAGGATGAGTTTGTGTCCTTTGTAGGGACATGGATGCAGCTGGAAACCATCATTCTCAGCAAACTATCGCAAGAACAGAAAACCAAACACCGCATGTTCTCACTCATAGGTGGGAACAATGAGATCACTTGGACCTGGGAAGGGGAACATCACACACTGGGGCCTATTATGGGGAGGGGCGAGGGGGGAGGGATGGCATTGGGAGTTATACCTGATGTAAATGACGAGTTGATGGGTGCTGACGAGTTGATGGGTGCAGCACACCAACATGGCACAAGTATATATATGTAAAAAACCTGCACGTTGTGCACATGTATCCTAGAACTTAAAGTATAAAAAAAATTTTTTTAAAAAGATCTACTCTCTTATGATGAAGAGAGTCAACAGCTCTTGAAACGATTTGAGGACCAAAGGACACAAAAATAAATGTGGAAATGGGACCAATAGGAGTAAAACGAAAAAGAGGAGGGAATTGAAGGAAATAATGTATACAGTGGTCCATTTCCAAGACAAAGTGCCTTGAATGCGGCTTAGGTCAGCAAACTACAGAAGAAACAGGATACGCTAGGCCCCTACTTGGATAACCAAACACCATCTTTTCGTCCTCCCACTTCCTCCCCACCTCCCCTGTAACCTTAGTTGCCCTCCCTAGAACCAAAGAAGTTTAGTCGAAGATGAAAGTTTACTAGGCTGCAAAATAGCTTGTTTTGTCTGTTCTTATCAGCCAGCCCGGCCACTTAGGTCATAAGTCACATTTGAAGAGTCCCTGAGCTAACTAGGGTTGCAGTGTACTATGAGATGCAACAAAATGCAGCAAGACAACCCTGAAGAAACCACCTAAAGCCCCTGCCCAGCAACCAATAGGTGACGTCCAGGAAGACTGTGATCCCATAGTACTCAGCCTATGAGGAACCAGAGGAGGCACCTACACTTGTTGAAACTATGCTGGGGGTGCCTGCCCATCAGACACCTGCAAGCCCATCATTAAGTCTCACTTTCGCTGTTCTCTGGGTCTCTGAGTCCATTCTTTGGGTTTGGACAGGTGAGCTTGTTTCTCACAGGTGATAAAAACATTTTGGGTTTTTATCACAAAGTGATGTTGGGAATTGTCAAAAACTTTTTCTAAATCTATTGATTTGATCGTATGATTTTTGTTTTTGGTTGTGTTTATGTGCTGAATCACATTTATTGACTTGTGTATGTTGAACCAATCTTGCATTTCAACAATGAAGCCTAGTTGGTCAGGGTGAATGAAGTTTTTGATATGCCATTGGATTCAGTTTGCCGGTATTTTGTTGAGGATTCTTGTGTCTATGTTCATCGGGGATATTGGTCTGTCATTTTCTTTTGTGTGTGGTTTCTTTGCCAGGTTTTGGTGTCAGGGTGATACTGGATTCACAGAATGAGTTGGGGAGAAGTCCCTTCTCCTCAGTTTTTTGGATTAGTTTCAGCTGAATTAGGACCAGCTATTCTTTGTGCATCTGGTAGAATTTGGTTCTGAATCCATCTGGTCCAGGCCTTTTTAGAGTTGGTAGGTTTATTATAATTTAAATGATACATTATAATAATGAAATGCTAATGGGTACCACCTCACTCATAAAACCCAGCTTATTTAAATGGTATTACTTCTGAAGAGTGTTTTCTGAATATCCACATCTTCATAACTTATTTCCCTATTCCCTGATCATGTAACACTTTATCTAAACCAGCATAGTCCAACAGGAACCACATATGCAATTTTTAAATATTCTTATAGTCACACTAAAAAATAAGTCATAACAATATGGTATAATTAGTTTTATTGATATATTGATTTAACTTTAACACATTGTTTCCACCTATAACCAATATAATAATATTAATGATATATTTTATATTCTTGTACATAAATTAATTCTTCTAAAGTAGGTGTGTATTTTAAGCTACATCAAATCTCAATTCCCACTTGTGAGTAGTGGCTTCCACAGTTAGACCACTAAAATGATATATACTGAATGAAGTATGTTATTGTAGTTACTGAGAAATTAAAAAGTCATCAACCTATATCTCATCTACCCAATATGAAAATATACAGCTAATAGAAGTGGTCATGAAGTCTTATGCTAACATAGAAAATATATGGCTTAAATTTTAAGTAGAAAAGTTTGAATGTACAGAATAATCATAACCATGACAGCAAAACATGCATTTGCCCCCTTTTCTCCCTTTCTTTCTTTGTTCCTTCCTTCCTTTCTTCTTTTCTTTCTTCCTTCATTGTTTTGTTTTGGAAAGAATTCATAAGTTACTGACATAAATTTACTTCAGACACAGGTGCCTTCTTATGTATGGCATTATGAAAACTGTATTCAATGGCACACTTAATATTGGTTTGTAAATTTACATTCACATATTAAATGTTTTAAAGTACCTATGCCATTATTACTAGTGGGCATCATTTTTACATTTCTTAATGTTCCATTTTAATTTGTGTTATCTCTCAATTATTAAATTATCTTCTTACTATTTACTATTTAATTGCCTTTATTTTGTTGTGTTGGGTCCATTTTTAGGTAGAACATGCAAGAATTATTTGTAAGACGTGTCCACTACTTGAACTTTTTTCTCATTAAATGTTTGATATTTATTTTTTATTATCTAACTGTAGAGAAGATATTGTTTGGTTTTTGTTCTTTTAAAAAATGATATAATCAGTCAGGCACAGTGGTTCATGCCTCTAATCCCAGCCCTTTGGGAGGTCAAGGCGGGTGGATCACGAGGTCAGGAGATCGAGACCATCCTGGTTAACACGGTGAAACCCCATCTCTACTAAAAATACAAAAAATTAGCAGGGCGTGGTGGCAGGTGCCTGTAGTTCCAGCTACTCGGGAGGTTGAGGCAGGAGAATGGCGTGGACCTGGGAGGCGGAGGCTGCAGTGAGCCGAGATTGCGCCACTGCACTCCAGCCTGGGCGACAGAGCGAGACTCCATCTCAGAAAAAAAAAAAAAAAAAATAATAATAATAATAAAATAACAATAATAATATAATCATTTATGTTATTAATATGAGCCAAATGCAGAGCTCATGCCTGTAATCCCAGCACTTTGTGAGGCAGAAGGGGGCTGACTGTTTTTAACCCAGGAGTTTGAGACCAGCCTAGGCAATATGGCAAAACCCGTCTGTACACAACAATAAAAAAAATTAGTTGAGTGTGGTGGTGCTGCCTGTATTCCTAGCTTCCAGGGAGACTGATGTGAAAGGATCACTTTAGCCTGGGAAATCAAGGTTGCAGTGAGCTGTGATCATGCACTGCACTCTGGTCTGGGCTACAGGAGTGATAGCCTGTCTCAAAAAACAAACAAAAAGTAAATAAATATTTATGACTATAAAGTTGCCCCTATATATTTTCTCAGGGGCAAATTTACAGTCATTAATTCTCTCTCTCGAGAGAGAGAGAGAGAGAGCATGTGTGTGTGTGTGTGTGTGTGTGTGTGTGTGTGTGTGTATGTGTATATACATGTTGAGAGAGAGAGCATATTATACCTATTTTATACAGATATTCCTCCACTTATAATGGGATTATGTCCCTGTAAACCCATTGTAATTCAAAAATATTATAAGTAAACTATGCATTTAATACCCACCCATCATAAAATAGAAATATTATGTCAGGGAATTTCTGCACATTACACACACACACACACACGTGTTCTATATCACACTTGTTTTTTGCTAAATGGTATATTATTGATGGTTCAATTATTTTGTAATTCTTTACGAAATAGGTAAATATTAGTATCCCCATGGAGCTTGGATTCTGAAAAAGATAGACAATAAAATAAGTGTTGGAGCATGCTAGGCAGTGATAAGTACTGTACAAAGGAACAAAAACAGGCTCTCTATGAATATATGAATGGGGTACTGGGGTACTGCTTGCAGTGATAATTAGGGTGATTATGGTATGCCTCACTGGGAAGTTGAAATTTAAGTTAAAAAAAAAAAAAAAAAGAGCAGTTCAGGTAGAGAACAGTAGAGCAGAGACCTTAAGGCTGCTGTGTTCAAAGAATACTCAGGTCAGTTGCTGGAGATGGCTGAGCATGACAGAATCACAGAAGAGCGGATACAAGCAGATGAGATGGGCTTCCTCTTGTAAGACTTTGAAGCCATCATAGTGGCGCTCACTTTTACTCTGAAGTGAGGACTGGTATCAGGGGCTGTGTGTAAACGTAAAATGACCTGACTTCTATTTTAAAGGATTCTCTTATCAGATGTGTTGGGAATACACTTGTAGTGGGTAAGACTAGAAACAAGGTGCTTTAATAGACGTGCACAATAATCCTGGAGACAGATGATGATTCATAAGAAGGCATAAAGAATGGAGGTACACAAAAGTGCTTGGATTCTAGATACAGTTTAAAGGTAGAAATGGCCATAAAATATGCTCTATGTTGTTTCTGACTTTTTAAAATTAATAAGCTGTTGCTTGAGGGAAAGTTTACAGTAAAAGTTCTACAGACACTTGAAAAAATGTAATTTTGTATTGATAAAATGTAAAATTTAAGAATTTCTATTATTTAATCTTATTTATATTATTCAAATACTCTGGGGCCATGTTTAAATTTTATCTTCTTGGTTTGTTATAAACAAAAGCTCATTTATTAATCACTCTGCTATGTAGTATTCTTGTTGATTTCTCCATGCATGCTCACCAAATTTTGCTTCACACATTTTAGTACTATGTTATTTGACACAAAATAGGTTTATGAGTTGTGTTTTCTTTGTGGTTTCTAGCTTTTATCAACATAAAATTCTACTATCCACTGTAAATATTTTTATTACTTTTTGGAGAATTTTGTTCAACTTCATCTGATATATTTCCTCATACTTTATTTTTAGCATTTTTTATTTCAGGTATAGCACTGGCGAGAAACATACAGATTACCTTGTTTAAAATGCTCCATAGGCATGCTTACCTCAGTATAAAACATGAGTCACAGAATTTTTAGCACTTGTGCTTGTAAGAAGGTGGGCTATAAAATAACTCAACAACATGTGGACCACCACACCAGGTATAATTACTAGTACAAAAACATTGGTTAACATTTTTGAAAGAATAGTGTAAAAAAATTAAAATAACTTGTGATGGCTGATATTGAGTGTCAACTTGATTGAAGGATACAAAGTATTGTTCCTGGGTGTGTCTTTGAGCGTGTTGCCAAAGGAGATTAACATTTGTGTCAGTGAACTGGGAGAGGGGGACCCACCCTCAACCTGTGTGGGCACCATCTAATCAGCTGCCAGTGTGGCTAGAATAAAGCAGGCAGAAGAACATGAAAAAACTAGACTGGCTAAGCCTCCCGGCCTACATCTTCCTCCCATGCTAGATGCTTCCTGCCCTCGAACATCGGACTCCAAGTTCTTCAGCTTTGGGACTCTTGGACCTTCGACCACAGACTGATGCTTCTCTGTAGGCTTCCCTACTTTTGAGATTTTGGGACTTAGACCAGCTTCCTTGCTCCTCAGCTTGCAGACAGTCTATTGTGGGACCTCATTTTGTGATAGTGTGAGTCAATACTCCTTAATAAACTCCCCTTTATGTATACATCTATCCTATTAGTTCTGTTCCTCTAGAGAACCCTAATGCATAACTCCTCGTCAGAATTCTCAGAAAGTGATTATAATACATGACCACAATAGTCCTCAAATTATGAACTCTTTGATTCCATGGATTCGGTAGCTGGTCTAAACTTTGTAGACTATTTTAAGAAAAGACCATAATTATTATACCCTGTATTTAAAAAAAAATCACTCTGTCCATATGACTCATACCTTTCTTTTCAGCTCAAATATTCTGAATCCATTCGGATTTTGATCACAGATAATGTATATTTTGATTGTCCTGATTTCCTTTAATAATATACACATATGTGTATACAGATGTACACATATGTATATATAAATTACAGTCATATATGTGTGTGTATATATATGTGATTGTAATTTCCAATGTGATGATTATATTTCTTAAACTGATTAAATCACACTTGGGCATACACTTTTCTTTGGTCAATAAGTATGAATAGAACTAACATATAGTGCATCTAAGCAGAAGCTTTAAGTTTCATTGCATAAATACAGCATTTTTTACTCCTCTCTTACCATATTAACCTTTTCCACATTAGGGCAGTTCCATAGCTTACATCCCAGGATGAAGAATATATATGTAGCTTGACCACAATGGACACATGATATGAGAAAGAAATAACGTTATTTTTATAAGCCATCAATTTTTGTGCCTGTGTCATTTTGTTTTGTTCTACTGCTTTGGCACAAAGTAGTGAAGCAAATATGGAAATTTTTGCCAGAAGTTGGGTTCTCTATAATAACAAAGTAAAATGTGCAATTTTTGTTTCAAGGTCAGGGAATCCATGCTTAAAAAATATTATTGTAGACTAGAAAGAAGATAATTCATATTATGTGGTGACAAAATGTTTGGATATCACTAACAATCTTATGGAAACCAAACTATTTAATGTGCTAAATAAGTTTGTGGCTGTTGGTGAAGAGTTGGAGAAATTACTGATGTGAATTGAATGCTTCTGATTGCGTTTAATATGATTAATCAAGAAGTGGAACTCACAAAAGGAACTGGTACATACTAAGCAGGGACTAAAGGGAACACACACGCTGGACTTGCAGAGTTGAAAGATATGGCTGATATTCATTTACAGTTGGGGAAAGACAAAACCATAAAGGTCTTTAAGCAACAAAGTATTATTAAAACCCAGATTATTGTATAGGACCAAATATACTGTGTTGCAATCACAGCCTTTGTTAAAATACCTGAATAGATTTACCTGTGAAAAAATACCACTCAGGAAAAAAAAAAAAAAAAGAAGCAAAAACAAAAACTAACGTTTGGCTGTCCCACAAAATCCTGGTAAGTTCAGTGTGCAAGTTACGACTAAACTTGGAGTGAGAGGCATGTATGGAAAAGAACTGTCAGTAAAACAGTCACACAGAATGGATTGTAAAGAATCAAGTAGACAAAAGACCAACTGTGTTTTGAGAGGCTTCTACCATCCAATGAACCACAAATCTGAATCAGAAGATACAGTAACAATTCAAGACATAATTTCCCTGGTAGGACACTAATTTTCTTACTGAAAAGCATCAGTCTGAGAAAGCTTCTTATCCACCTATGCCTCAATGTCCTCTTCAGATGTGAACAAGAATAACAGGAAGGGAAGGTCCTCAGATAGGGTAGAGACATGGTCCGTGAAGTACAATGGCAGAGGAGCTACACTGGGGAGAAGACGCTTAATCAAAAAACATGGCCCATCTCTGTAACCTCTCAAAATCTGCTCATCAGAATTTCATAAGCACTATGGACCAGTGATTTCCATATGGTTTGCCTTATTTTTATAGTGGCTGTGGTAAGTATAACTAGACTGTCTCTAGTCTACTATTTGATGCTGGAAGAGTAGGGACACATAGCTAGGAACCACATCTGAGCGAGATGATAAGACCACTTGACTTTGAGCCTGGCTCCGTGATTGGATGACATTGTTGAATTTATTTTTTCTCTTGGGTAGAAGGGGTGAGTACAATCTGCATGTACTTGTGGTGAACAAGATGGACCATTTTTAGGTTGTAGTGCAAATTCCAGGTATTCTTTGCTTCTAAGGGTGGATTTTAACTTTCTGGACTGTTATCTTCAGTATTTTCATGTGACTTTCTTTGGATCCACAAATTATTACCAAAAAAATCACATTCTACTTGCAAGCAAAAGTTTTAAGGACAAGTCCATGCTATCTCATGCCGTTTTAATTGTAAGCTCCAGACAGACGCTGTTCTATGAATCTGGATTTCAAAATGAAGACCAACTATAATGAAATGTGACATGAAAAATAAACTTTTGTTTTTACAATCCAATTAAATGTAGGGATTCTTGATAACCAAAGCATAGTCAAGTAAAAGCTAACCAGTATACGAGCCCACCACAGACTCCAATTCATTTGACTCATCCAAGGGAAAAATAATAAACCTTAAGAAAATGTCTTTTTGATTTCTTCCCAAAGATGTTTGATTTGAAGCATCTTTATTTCCCTTCTCTCTCGACATATTCTGAAAAATTAGGGAAACCAATTAATTAAATAAAAAAAAACTAAACCTAATAATTACATGACTAGAATGCTAGAACCCCATATTACAGATTCACTTAAAAGTAAGTATTAATGTTCCAAAGTCAACTCACTGACTATTTAACTCATAGAATTGATCTGAATAGACTCATAGGCCAGGACCCTCGTGGAATTCCTCAGGACACATGGACTTGGAGAAGTTATGAGTGAGAGCACACTCAGCCTGGCTTCCATCACTGACCTAGCTTCTCATTGAGAGAGCATGACAGGAGAGAGACAGGTTGGGATAAGGGGGTTTTGATGGTGAGAGTGCAGAACAGAGTCTGAGATTCACTGGCAGCAAAGTAACAACCGAAGAAATACAGTGGGCAGCATACAGAGGGACACAGTAAAAATGAGAAATAATACAGATGTAAAATTAATATTTAGAGAAATTAAAGATACAAAAGACAACAGAGATTCAAAATACAATTAGTACTTTTGATGAAGAGAACAAAGATAACTGATACACAAAGAGATATATGTAATCATGTCCATTGAATGTAAGATACAGGTATTTCTGAGGTAGTAATTTTGGTGATTTTTCTTTTCTTTCTTTTACTTACCTTGTTTCATTATTTCTGCTTTGGCTATTCTCTTTTATAATGAATATGAATCATTTAAAAATTAAATCATCCTTCTAAAATGAATTGACTGCTTTGGAAAGGAGTGAAGAAGCAAGATTATCAGAAAAGCCTAGGGGCTGCATGCTGGCCCTCTCTTCGTGTCTGGGTGCTCTTCCACTCAGCAGGGGCTCACTGGAGGCTCTCTCTGGACCTCACATTCAGCTGCGAAACAAATGGCTTTGCCTAGTTGATTTCTGAACTACCTTAAGGCTCTGTGCTCTGTGGTTCTAACTAGATTTCCAGTGGCTTGCAGAATTAAATCGTGGTTGAAATAAAAAGAAAATGCACTTTGGAAATTGTGGAAGACAAATAGTCAAGATTAAAAAATATATATATATTTTGGCTGCCTTTCAAAATTTATATTATTATATTGATTAAAAGAGAACATATGAATTGTACTTTAATCAGTGCCCAGTGAACATTAAATTGACCTTGGAATCATGGCCAACATCGGAGTGTAGGTCTTCATCAATTTGATTCAGCAGGCAGAGAAGAGCCAAACGGAGGAGCTATGCTTGTGCCTGAAGGCTGGAATTTATTATATTTTCAGTAAAAACAATTTTTGAAGTAAGATGATGGTTTTCCTCTGAATTGTTTCATTAAAATTTGATCAGAGAGAAGAATGTTTCTATTTAACTCCAGAAAATGTGATTTTGGCTTCCACCCACAGAGAGAAGTTTTCTACAGGGTTGCTCTTGGTTGTGGAGAGAGGCTATATAAATTATATTTCCTTGTGAAGAGCTATTCCAAAAATATAGCCATCAGGAACAACACAATGTATTCCTCAAACGTATTTGCCTTAGAAAAAAACTACCTTCTTGTGGTAAATTATAGTCCATTTATAATACGTGCTTGCATGCCACTTGAGATGTCCTCAAGTATTTGGTTACACTAAACAGCAGCTGTGCTTAGCTTTGGACCCTTCACTGGGTAAGAAATGTCATTTTCAAACAAATCTTTCTTGTCCATTAAATATTGAGGCTTTCCTACTCTAAGGCTAGAAGCACACTAAACGCACAACTTCCCTATTTACACATGTTTGAGAGAGAGGATCTGTCCATGGCTTAGTATTTCGTTCTGCTGCAACAAGAATGGTCTAAATTACCTAATTTCAAAAAATGTTTGTTGGTTTTTGAAAGGCAGACTTTCTTTTTAAATCTTAAAGGGTGATACCAGTTCAATTTCATGCATGTTATTTCTAGCAACAAAACATCATGGGCAGTAAGACTCGTAATATGTTAAAAGAGCAGTACAGAATTCCGTAGGAACCATTATGAGTAAAACTATATATTTCTCCCTCTCTCACAGGCTAGCAACAAATCTCAGTGTGTTAAAAAAACACAGAGTAGCAACAAGCCACACTGTGTTAAACCAACAAATGTACAAATAAAAACACTCTTGGCATGATATCTAATGAACACAAATGATTCCATTAAAAGACAAACTTGCATTAAACTTGTTTAATCAGAGCTGGAAAGTTAATGCTAAGGGTGTGTGGTTTAAAATGTAAAACTTTTTTTTTTTAACATACGGTCTTCCCGCAATCTAACCCCACACACACACACGCACACATACACAGAGAGCCACACACAAACACACACATACCATGAACAAACAACAAGTAATTGAGGTACCAAAGTCAGAATATTGGCCCCCATCATCCTCTTCCCCTTGTGTTACTCCCCTGACTATGTAATGCCATGTGCCAAGAAGAAATCATCTAGGTGAATACAATCTAATCAGCCTTTTAAATTAGGGGAAAAAGATCAGAGATATCTAAAAAGAAAGAAGGAATCCATGTACCATTACTGACTTTGAAGATGGAGGGGCCATGAGCCAAGGGATGTGGACAGCATTTACAAGCTCAGAACAACACTGGCAAATAGACAGTAAGGGAGTAGGACTTCATTCATTCTACAACTGCATGGAATTGAATTCATCTTGAATTTGCCTGAAAGTAGATTTTCCCCCAGAGGCTCCGGGTAAGAGCCTGAAATGGTCTAAGTCTAGATTCTCACCTTGTGAAAACCTGACAGAGAAGCCAAATGAGCCATACTATGCCTGGACTTCTCATGGGAGATGGTGAGATAAACGTTTGTTGTTTTAGGCTCATAAAGTTGTGGTACATTTTACAGAGCAACAGAAAATGAATACAGGAGGCAAGTGACTATCTAATAAATACAAGGACATCTTGTTTTCAAAATGAAACTAAGTAATATCACCCATGAGGGTTTTAACATCACCAGCAGCTTTCTACTGCCCAAAATATGATTTGGAAGTTTTCTTAGTTTTGTTTTTAATAAAACGAACACATTAGCTTTATTTATATTTACTAAACTCTAGTAGAAGTTGCCTTTTGTTGATGAAGGAGATGGAGGATTATAGAATGAGTAAAAAATAAAGGAAAATAAAAAGGAAAGAGATAAATATGGGATATATAAAGACTCCATTTGTATAACATTTTTAAAATGACAAAATTATGGAAATGAAGACTATATTACTGGTTGCCAGTGCACAGGGGTGGTGGGTGCAGTGGGTAAGAGGGGAGGTGTAGATATGAAGGAGGAGCATGAAGGGGTTTCTTTATGGTGATGGAACACTTCTGTGTCTTTATTTTAGTGGTAGTTACAAAAATCTATACCTTGGAAAAAACTGCATAGAACTATGAAATCATTTGTATGCATGCGCACACGCACACACACACACACTCAAATGAGTTAATGTAAAAAATGATAAAAACTGAATAAAGTTTGTAGTTCAGTTACCTGTATTACACAAGTGTCAATTCTCTGATTTTGATATTGAACAGTGGTCATACAGATGGCACCATTTGAGGACGCTGAGTGAAGGACACCTGTACTTTATGTATGACCTTGTGAGTCTGTAATTATTTCAAAAGTGAATAAATAAATAAATGAATGGTCAACAGCAATATAGATGTATTCATTTTCTGGTAAATCTTTTGAGTAAGGTGAACCCGAAAGCTGACCCATCTCACAGATGTGCAATACAGCAGTTGATTGAACTCCCAGTGAATTCCTGAACTAAGGCACCTAATTTAATCTCCCTACCAATGATCGGAGATGGTTATCAATATGTTCTGATTATAGACAAGATGTATGAATCTTAGGGAAGTGAAATGGCTTATCCAGAATCACAGGTTCACCTTGAACTAAAGGTAATGAACAGAGGACCTTCCTTTGGCACATCGTTGCTACTTTGGTGAGCAGTAGAGAAAAATTAAGGATGATGTAGAAGAACTGGGACATACTAGAGTCTCAGAATTCTAGGACTTTGGTAACTACACAGATCATTTTGTCTCTACTCCCCAACCGAGAGTAGGCATAAGAAAAATCAATATATTTATTGAAGGTCATTGGTCTCCCAAAAACTCCTTATGGAGTTGGACTTAGGTGAAAAGTCGTTTGGATGATAACCAGAATGTTACACTGATTCATAAAAATGCCCAAATAGCGGAGCAAGATGGCCGAATAGGAACAACAGTCTCAACTCGAGCAGGCGACACAGAGGCCGGTGATTTCTGCATTTTCAACTGAGGGCTGGGGTTAGTCTCACCAGAGTGCGGTCGGTGCTGGTCAGCTGCTGCAGCCGACCAGCGGAAGGCTGAAGCAGAGGCCGAGGCATCGCCCTCTCACCTGGGAGGCGCAGGGAAGGGAATCCCTTTTCCTAGCCAGGGGAACTGAGACACACAACACCTGGAAAATGCGGGTAACTCCACCCCAATACTGCGCTTTTAAGCAAGCAGGCACACCAGGAGATCATATCCCACCTGGCGGGAGGGTCCCAGCCTTACGGGCCTCCCTTCATTGCTAGCACAGCAGTCTGCGATGCTCGGCGGCAAGGCAGCAGCGAGGCTGGGGGGCACCCACCATTGCTGAGGCTTAAGAAGTAAAGGTAAACAAAGCTGCTGGGAGCTCGGGTGGGTGGGCTCACGGCAGCTCGAGAGCCCTGCCTGTCTCTGTAGACTCCACTCTGGGGACAGGGCACGGTAAGCAATAACAAAACAGCAGAAACCTCTGCAGACTCAAAGCGACTCTGTCTGACAGCTTTAGCAGAGGCAGTGGATCTCCCAACACGGAGGTTGAGATCTGAGAAGGGACAGGCGCTCCCTGCTCAAGTGGGTCCCTGACCCCTGAGTAGCCTAACTGGGAGACATCCCCACGAGGGGCAGTCTGACACCCACACCTCACAGGGTGGAGTATACCCTGAGGAGGAAGCTTCCAAAGCAAGAATCAGACAGGTACACTCGCTGTTCAGCACTATTTTATCTTCTGCAGCCTCTGCTGCTGATGCAGGCAAACAGGGTCTGGAGTGGACCTCAGAGCAATCTCAACAGACCTACAGCTGAGGGTCCTGACTGTTAGAAGGAAAACTATCAAGCAGGAAGGACACCTACACCAAAACCCCATCCAGTGCATCACCATCATCAAGACCAGAGGCAGATAAAACCACAAGATGGGGAAAAAGCAGGGCAGAAAAAGCTGGAAATTCAAAAATAAAATAGCATCTCCCCGGCAAAGGGTAGCAGCTCATCGCCAACAATGGATCAAAGCTGGATGGAGAATGAGCTTTGACAAGATGAGAGAAGAAGGCTTCAGTCCAGTAACCTTCTCAGAGCTAAAGGAGGATTACGATACCAAGCATAAAGAAACTAAAAATCTTGAAAAAAAAGTGGAAGATTGATGAAACTAGAGTAATTAATGCAGAGAAGGTCCTAAACAGAAATAGAAAGAGATGCAAAGAAACCATGACACGAGAAATAAAGTAGCCGAATGCAAGCTTCCAGAAGTACGACTTCGATCCAACTGGAAGAGAAAGAGTATCAGCGATTGAGGATCAAATAAGATGAAATGAAAGGAAAGAGAAACAAAAGAAAGAAAAAAGGAAATAGACAAACCTGCAAGAAGTATGGGATTATGTAAAAGATAAATCTACGTCTGATTAGGGTGCCCTGAAAGTGAGGGAAAGATGGAACCAAGTTGGAAAAGAAACACTATTCAGGATATCATCCGGGAGAACTTCCACCTAGTAGGGCAGGCCAACATTCAAATCAGGAAATACAGAAGCATGTACAAAAGATATACTCCTCGAGGCAACTCCAAGACACATAATTGCCAATTTCACCAGAAGTTGAAATGAAGGGAAAAAAATCTTAAGGGCAGCCAGAGAAAAGGTCGGGTTACCCACAAAGGGGAAGCCCATCAGACTGCAGCTCCTGTGAGAATCTTGAGAAACTCTCAGAAAGCCAGAAGAGAGAGTGGGGGGCCAATATTCAACATTCTTAAAGAAAAGAATTTTAAACCCAGAATTTCATATCCAGCCAAACTGATTTCATAAGAGTGAGGAGAAATAAAATCCTTCCACAGATAAGAAAATACTTAGAGATTTTTTGTCACCACTAGGCCTGCCTTACAAGAGAGACCCTGAAGGAAGCACTAAACATGGAAAGGAACAAGCGGTACCAGCCATTGCAAAACATGCCAAAATGTAAAGACCATCGATGCTGGGAGGAAAATGCATCAACTAACGAGCAAAATAGCAAGTTAATATCCTTAATACTTGGGATCAAGTTCACACATAACAATCTTAACCTTAAATGTAAATGGACTAAATTGCTCCAATTAAAAAGACACAGACTGGCAAACTGGACAAAGTCAAAGACCCATCAGTCCTGCTGTATTCCAGGAGACCCATCTCCTGCCAGAGACATACATAGGCTCAAAATAAAGGGATGGAGGAAGATTTACCAAGCAAATGGGAGAACAAAAAGCAAGGGGTTGCAATACTAGTCTCTGATAAAACAGACTTTAAACCATCAAAAGATCAAAAGAGACAAAGAAGACCATTACATAATGGTAAAGGGATCAATTCAACAGGAGGAAGAGCTAACTATACCTAAATATATGCACCCAATACAGGAGCACCCAGATTCATGAAGCAAGTCCTTAGAGACTTACAAAGAGATTTAGACTCCCCATACAATAGTAATGGAGACTTCAACCTCCCTGTCCAACATTAGACAGATCCTTGAGAGACAGGATTAACAAGGATATCCAGGAATTTAGAATATCTCTGCAGCAAGCAGACCTAATAGACATCTATAGAACTCTCCACCCCAAATCAACAGAATATACATTCTTCTCAGCACCATTACTTACCCCAAAATTGACCATGTCATTGGAGTAAGCCTCCTCAGCAAATGTACAGAGCAGAAAATATAACAAACTGTCTCTCAGACCCACGGTACAATCAAGCTAGAACTCAGGACTAAGAAACTCAAATCAAAACCGCTCAACTACATGGAAACTGAACAACCTGCTCCTGAATGACTACTGAGTACATACTTGAAATGAGAGGCAGAAATAAAGATGTTCTTTAGAAACCAATGAGAACAAAAGATATACCAGAATCTCCTGGGACACATTTAAAAGCAGTGTGTAGAGGAAATTTATACCACTAAATGCCCACAAGAGAAAGCAGGAAAGATCTAAAATTGGCCTCTAACATCGCAATTAAAAAGAACTAAGAAGCAAGAGCAAACACATTAGAAGCTAGCAGGAGGCAGAAATAACTAAGATCAGAGCAGGGGAACTGAAGGGAGATAGAACTAAAAAACCCTCAAAAATCAATGGGAATCCAGGAGTTTGGTTTTGAAAAGATCAACAAAATTGTTGACAGACCTCTAGCAAGACTAATAAAGAAGAAAGAGAAGAATCAAATGTAGCAATTAAAATGATTAAAGGATATCACCACTGACCTCACAAATACAAAACTACCATCAGAGAATACTATAAACACCTCTACGCAAATAAACTGGAAAATCTAGAAGAATGGATAATTTCCTGGACCTTACACTCTCCCAAGACTAAACCAGGAAGAAGTTGAATCCCTGAATGAATAATGCTTAGGCTCTGAAATTAGAGGCAATAATTAGCCTACCAACCAAAAAGTCCAAGGACCAGATGGATTCACGGCTGGGAATTCTACCAGGTACAAGGCGGAGTTGGTACCATTCCTTCTGAAACTATTCCAATCAATAGAAAAGAGAATCCTCCTAACTCATTTTATGAGGCCAACATCATCCTGATACCAAAAGTAACAGCAGAGACACAACAAAAAGAGAATTTTTAGACCAATATCCTGATGAACATCGATGCAAAATCCTCAATAAAATACTGGCAAACCCAGTTCAGCAACACATCAAAAAAGCTTATCCACCATGATCAAGTGGGCTTCATCCTGGGATGCAAGGCTGGTTCAACATTCGCAAATCAATAAACATAATCCAGCATATAAACAAGAGACCAGAACCAAGAACCATGATTATCTCCAATAGATGCAGAAAAGGCTTTGACAAAGTTGGCAACCCTTCATGCTAAAAGCAGCTCAATAAGAATTGTTATTGATGGAACGTACCTCAAAATAATAAGAGCTATTTATGAAGCAAACCCACAGCCAATATCATACTGAATGGGTAAAAACTGGAAAAATTCCCTTTAGCTGGCACAAGACAGGGATGCCCTCTCTCACCACTCCTATTCAACATAGTGTTGGAAGTTCTGGCTGGCTAGGAGCAGTAAGGCAGAGAAATCAAGGAGTATTCAGTTGAAAGAAAGAAGTCAAGTGGCCACTCTTTGCAGATGACATGATTTGTATGTTTAGAAAACCCCATTGTCTCAGCCCAAAATCTCCTTAAGCTGATAAGCAACTTCAGCAAAGTCTCAGGATACAAAAGAATTAATGTGCAAAAATCACAAACATTCTTATACACCAGTAACAGACAAACACAAGAGCCAAATCATGGAAAGGAACTTCCATTCACAATTGCTTCAAAGAGAATAAAATACCACAGGGTCCAACTTACAAAGGGATGTAAGGACCTCTTCAAGGAGGAAGAACTACAAGCCACTGCTCAGTGAAATCAAAGAGGACACAAACAAATGGAAGAACATACCATGCTCATGGATAGGAAGAATCAGTATTGTGAAAATGGCCATACTGCCCAAGGTGGTTATAGATTCAATACCATCCCCATCAAGCTGCAATGAAGGTTTCTTCACAGAATTGGGAAAAAACTGCTTTAAAGTCCATATGGAACCAAAAGGCTATCTCCAAGACAATCTAAGTCAAAAGAGAACAAAGCTGGAGGCATCACATTACCTGACTTGGGGAAAGAACTATACTACAAGGCTACAGTAGCAAAACAGCATGGTACTGGGTACCAAAACAGAGATATAGACCAATGGGAACAGAACAGAGTCCTCAGAAATAATACCACACATCTACAACCATCTGATCTTTGAGAAACCTAGAGAGGAAGCAAGAAATGGGGAAAAGGATTCCCTATTTAATAAATGGTGCTGGGAGAAAATTGGCTAGCCATAGAGTAAGAAAGCTGAATCTGGATCCTTTCCTTACTCCTTATACGAAAATTAATTCAAGATGGATTAGAGACTTAAATGTTAGACCTAATACCTTAAAATCCTAGAGGAAAACCCTAGGTAGTACCATTCAGGACATAGGCATGGGCAAAGAGACTTCATGTCCTAAAACACCAAAGCAACAGCAGCAAAGCCAAAATTGACAAATGGGATCTAATTAAACTAAAGGCACAGCAAAGAAAGGAACTACCATCAAGAGTGAGGCAGGCAACCCTACAGAGATGGGAGAAAATTTTGCAATCTACTCATCTGACAAAGGGCTAGCAATATCCAGAACCACAAAAAGAGCTGAAACAAATTTACAAGAAAAACAAAACAAACTACATCAAAAAGTGGGCAAAGGATATGAGACAGACATTTCTCAAAGAAGACATTCATACAGCCAGCAGACACACATGAAAAAATGCTCATCATCACTGTAGCCATCAGAGGAAATGCAAATCAAAACCACAATGAGATACCATCACACCAGTTAGAATGGCGATCAAAGTAAAAATTCAGGAAGCAACAGGTGCTGGAGAGGGATGTGGAAGGCCAGGAACACTTTTACACTGTTGAGGTAAGGATTGTAAACTAGTTCAACCATTATGGAAAACAGTATATGGCGATTCCTCGAATAAACTAAGGTGTACCATATGGCCCAGCCATTATTGCACAGGTGATTATATACCCAAAGTTATAAATCATGCTGCTATAAAAGACACGTAAGCGTGTATGTTTATTAGCGGCGCTATTCACAATAGCAAAGACTTGGAATCAACCCAAATGTCCATCAGTGATGACAGATTAGTTAAGAATATGTAGCACATATACCATGGAATACTATGCAGCCCTAAAAGTTAGGTTTGTGTGTCCTTTGTAGGGACATGGATGCAACTGCAAACCATCATTGCTTGGCATAAACTATCACAGAACAGAAACCAACCAAACACCGCATGTTCTCTCACTCATAGGTGGGAACTGAACAATGAGATCACTTGGACTCCAGGAAGGGAACATCACACGAGGGGCCTATCATCCGGAGGGGGAAGGGATTGCATTGGGAGTTATACCTGATGTAAATGACGAGTTGATGGGTGCTGACGAGTTCATGGGTGCAGCACACCAACATGGCACAAGTATACATATGTAACAAACCTGCACGTTATGCACATGTACCCTAGAACTTAAAGTATAATAATAATAAATTAATTTTTAAAAATGCCCAAATAGATGGAAATAACCATTGTATTTATTGCCTGTTGATTAAAAAAAAAAAGGCTTCATAGGGTTCCTAAAAACTAACCGGCTCTAACTAGAATTGTAATTGGGAATTCTACATTATTCTGATTCACTGATGGAAACAATTTTCAAGAGTCTTTTCCCATGACCTTCAATAAGCTTTTCTCATCTGTTTCCCAGTGAAGACAAGTTTCTGCAGCCTACAGATTTGGTGCGCTCCTCCTTTACAGTCTCAACAAGTGGCAGAGGACAGCCTAGTGTTTGGCAGGTATTTAATCAATGATTTGAAGTCAATAAATCAGTATGGAATTCCCATAATTTCATAAAAATTAATCTTAGTATTGTGCTTAGTAAAAAAATATGACAGAGAAATATGGTTGCAATCTACTGAAATAATTTTGAAAACAGCATACTTAAATATATAACCAAATGCAGGTCTAAAGGACGCAAAAAGGAATTGCATGTTTACACCCCCAAAAAATCAGTATTACTTTAAAAAGAGAGGAAAAAAGAAAGCAGAAAAGAATCAGGTGCAAAAGTTAATTTTGCAAAGGTGTGAAAGAGAGATGCATCCTGTTACCCAAGTTCATTTTACGTATTTGGATTTTATAGAAGAGGTTAACCCACAATGAAGAATAAAAAAGGCCATTTAAACACAAATTTACATATGGAATGTGTTACTTCTAAAACCAACTGAATATATGTAGATGAATGTGTATGTTTAAGAAGTATAATATTAAATAATAGATGATAAAGTATTATTGAGAAGACGGGTAAAAGTTTTCTGGAGTTAAATCTATCGGTTTTTGAATTTGACATCGTGAAATTTAAGATAACTTTCCATAAACTGCCTTTGTATTTTCTTGGTTTTATTTTTTGCTGAGAGAGAGCTTTCAACCTCTGCAACCTCCCTTATAACAAAGAAAAAAGATTTTAAAGAGGCAAAGTCAGTTCAGATAGCAAAAGAATGGATCAAAGCATTTGTTAACATGAATGGGCAGGAGAGAAACTGGAGACCCAAATAAGAACACCTACAAGACAAAGTGGGTTGCATATATTCTGCCTGCAGAGTTCATATATACATGCATTGCTCCTCTGTGCCACTTAGCAGACTTCCTGGAGAAAGGGATGGATGCGAAGATGTTCAAAAAGAGACCAGTCAATGTATGAAGTGAAATAATAAAACTGTAAATAGACATCCATTTTCAATTTTCAGCATTGGGGATTTCATATTGTTCAACTGATAGTATATGATAGACAATTAAACACATTCAGAAAAATATGATTCTTTTGCTTTGCAAGTAGCAAGTACATGGACAATACTTTATCACCATGTATATATTGGAAAACATGGACGTTTTGAAAGGAAACCTACCTAAATTCACATATCAAATCAGGATGCTTGCTTCCCAGCGCCAGCAACAAGATTTGTCCCTCCAAAACTAACTTTCTCATTCCTACCCTGCACAAAGTTCATGAAACAGAGAATTGTTTTAACTTTTTGGGGGGAAGATTATTGCACCATTCACTAGTTCTCATTAAAATATTTTTCCTCATGATTCCCATCTTAAATTTTCCTTTCATAAATTTCTTCCATTATGACCAGTCATACCCAATTTTATGTGAATATATGTGCATTGCTCTTTAAAAATAACCTACCAGATTATTTTAGAGAACAGTATTTGATTACAACACTGGAGGAAGCACAAGCTTTGTAATGATATCCAAGTGGCAGATTCATACTAACGTTTAAAGTGTATTCATCATAAAAAAAACCTTTTTATTTTTAATATGAAAATTTTTAATTGTTAATTAAAATTTCAGTAGCATATATCTTGGGAACCGGAAATTCAAAAGGTCTGATAAAATGTAAATGATTTTATATAAATGCTAAAATGGAACCAGGTGTCAGGCAAAATTTATCACTGTCACAACTAATCATGGGGATTGTTAATATGCAACAGGAAAATCAAGATCATTTTATTTACATACATCAAAATATAGCGATGTTGATAAGCATAGAAACATGTTTTTATTGTTCGCATCTTCACAAATGCAGTGGTCCCTCCTTGTACACAGGGGACATGTTCCAACATCCCCAGTGGATGCCTGAAAACACAAATAGCACCAAACTCTAGGTATTAGTCCATTGTCATGCTGGTGATAAAGACAGACTTGAGACTAGGTGATTTATAAGGAAAAAAGAGGTTTAATGGACTCACAGTTCCACATGGCACATCTTACATGGCGGCAGGCAAGAGAGAATGAGAACCAAGTGAAAGGGGTTTCCTCTGATGAAACCATCAGATCTCATGGGACTTTCACTACTGTGAGAACAATATACTCAGATACACTGTTTGGGACACAGTGAAACCACAACACTCTACGGATACTGCTTTTCCGATACATACATGCCCATGACAAAGTGTATTTTATAAATTAAGCACAGTAAGAGATTAACAGCAACACCTAATAATAAAATCAAACAATCATAACACCATGCCAGCATCACTACTCTTGTACTTTGGGGCCATTATTAAGTCAAATAAGGGTGATTTGAACACAAGCACCGAGACAGCACAACAGGTAATCTCAGATCTCATAACTTGATTACCAAGAGGGCTGCTAAGTGACTCACGGGCTGAGAGCTCTGTCTCTGCTGGACAAGGCTATGATTTACCTCTTGGACCAGACGGAGCAAGAGAGTGGGAGATTTTATCACCATGATACTCAGAACAACACACAATTTAAAACTTATACATGGTTTATTTGCGAAAATTTTCCACTTAATATTTTCAGAACTCAGAAACCTCAGAAAACCACTGGTAATGGGGGCTACTGTAACCCTCTCTTTACCTTACTTGTTGCAGCTACCAGTCCATGTCTCTCCTTCCCTTTTAAAAATGTTTCCTCAAGGACCATATATGCTGCCTCCAGTTGTGCTTGTTTATTCTCTACTGACCCCACTCCAGTCAGGCAGTAGTCCTCAGAATGCCACAAAAACTGTTCCTATCAACACACTCATTACTTCCACATTATTAAATGTAGTGCTTACTTCTTCTGTCAGCTGAAATGGACATTATCCATCGTTCTCTTCTCCCAGAAAGACTGTCTTCACTTGTTTTCCAGGATACCATAATGTGTTAGTCCCCTTACCCCCAGTATATGGTCACACCTTTGCAGTTCCATCCTCATCTCTGACCATTAAATGCCGAAATTAAAAACTCAGTCTTTGCAGCTTTGGCCTCTTCTATCTACTCAACTCTCAGTGATCTTATGACTGTAATTGCAATCTACATGCTTATACAAGGTTTCTATCCAGGTTTCTATCTCCAATCAGACTTGTTCGCTGATCTCCAGACCCTGCATTCAAATGCTCACTTAATGCATCCACTTAGAATGTCTACAACTGAAGTCCTGCTAGGACCACAACCCATAACTCTTCCCACATCCCTTTAGAGTCAATTAATGACAATGGAACTTAATGCTCGAGACAAAATTCTATAATCAATCTTGACTCCTCTTCTCATTTATTCCACAGTTATCTCTGTGATTCAAACCACCATTACCTATACCTGGTTTGTTTAAAACACCTATTTACTGGTGTTTTACCTTCCATGTATATCTTTCATTAGTCTATTTTATTTTAATGTCCAGATCTAATTTGTTAGACATAAAATGTAGCCATGGTGCTTCTCTACTCAGAAATACTCCGGCGAGTTCTGCCTCAGCATTCAAATGCTCCTTGTGCATCCACTTAGAGTGTCTACAGCTGAAGTCCTGCTGGGACCCACTCTGCTCTTCCACATCCTTTACTTAAAGTCAGTGTGACAATGGAACTTAATGCTCGAGACAAAATTCTGAAATCAATCATGCGGCTCTCTTCTCATTTATTCCACAGTTATCTCTGTGATTCAAACCACCATTACCTATACCTGGTTTGTTTAAAACACCTATTTACTGGTGTTTTACCTTCCATGTATATCTTTCATTAGTCTATTTTCAACACAATATCCAGATCTAATTTGTTAAAACATAAATCAGCCATAGTGCTTCTCTACTCGAAATACTCAGCGAGTTCTGCCTTTTGGAATCCAAGCTTACATCCCGATTGGGACCAAGACTCCATCTGAAAAGCCCTCACTTCCCTTTCATTGCCTCTCTGAGTTAATCACTTCTCTTTCCTTGCGTACTGGCTCTCTAGACTCCCACTCTTCCTCATAGAGGCCAGGTTTACTCCTGCATCACAATGTTTTCATTTGCTGTTCTCTTTGCCTGGCATGCACCAATATGAACACATAGAGCATCAGAGCTCATGACATCACTTCCTTTGGACCATTTCCAGAATGTCACCTTCAGAATAGGATTATCCCCTGACCATCCTAGCTACATTCCATATACCTTTCTCCTATGCCTTGTATATCTGTTCTTGCTTTTTCTCTTTTACACACGCCACTGATATGTTTACCATTAATGTTATTTTCTGATTTATCCTCTAGAAAGAATTTAATCTCCATGAGAACAGAGATTTGTCTACTGTCTTTACAGCCACAATACCCAGTGGAGAGTTTAACACATAATAGAAATGCAAGAAATATTGGTTGATTGACTGAACTAACTGATGATAACTTATTGTTATTATTATTATGATAAAAGAACTTCTAAATAAAAGCTATATGCTTTTGTCTTCAATAATATCCAAATAAATATTTAACAATGGAAAACCTATTACTTATTTGGCCATTTAAGTAGTAATACACTTTTTATTTAGCAACACAAACAAATGCAGCCATCCTTTGAATAGGTGACTTTGTCTATTTATTTCACTGTCATTCAGAAAATGCATTTATGCACCAATTTAGCATTAAGAAATTGGGTAATACTACCTTTTTAATTATAATCACTATAGACATAAACATATTTATGCTATTTTCTTTGTCCATAGGTTGTTTGCTTTTTTCCCTCTCAACATTTCTGTGAATTTTTCAGAAGAAGCCCAAATAGAAAGAAATTTGCCTAAGAAATCACAGAAAGCATTTGGTATATTTATTAATTTTCCAATTTTAGATAACATTTTGGACTTGTTAGACTAAAATTTCTTAGTAGTCCCATAATATTTTAATTTTATATATGATACATTATACATCCATTTTGCCCTGGTGTTTTTCAGAGCTCTCTTATTATTTAGAATTTTGCCTTTGGACTACAACATGTACTTGCCAAGGCCTCCATTAACCAAATTAGTGTTTTGCTCTTAGATGATTCTGGTTACTGGCAAGATTATTTCCTGTGGTAGACAATAACGATGGGGGGAACTTCTTTTTTGTCTGAAAAGTTGTGACTTCATGAATTCAAAAGAATAATATGAAAACAAATATAATCTTTAAATTTCATATCAGGTAAAAGAACAATATCTCCTCAAGTCAGAAACCCACTTGGAAGTATTTTACCATGAATCTGATTGAAAAGAGAGGGGCACAGATTGTATTTTCATATTCTTAATATGTTAATGTTATGACTATGGGAGGTGGAATGAGTCATTTTTTTAAAAAAAACTTGATAACTGTAATTGTGTAAATAGGAGTGCAACTGGAATTTGATAGGCTGGGGCACATAACCTGAAAGTACATAATATCTAATACTTTTAGTTTAAACAGCTTAATCAAGTCCTTTTTTCTAATCCCTACCTCGTTGAGTCAACATGATTTTATAAAAACATATTTCACATATTTTTAATGTTTCTGTTAACAATTTATATTTAGTATATATAGACACAGATGGTATTAAAACTAAGTGCCCCTATTTAGCTACTCTGCTCACATAAGGGGTATAGTTTGCCTGCAAATGCTAGTTCAAATCAACTGATTGAAAGTCATCTCTGTGTATTAAATCTGGACAAATTATCTAATGTGGTCTGTGACAACAGTGTGAATAGAGTTATAAGAATATACATACAGTATATTATAAAACTGGTATCATTTACTTAAATAAAATTTTATTTTTTCTCTCTGTTACTACATCTTTTAAAAGTATTGATTTGAAGTTCTGTACATTAGAAAGCATTTAAAGATCTACAACTTAAGGTCTAGGCCATATGGAATTCGTGAAATTCATTTTGAGAAATTTGTTTCTGTTCAGAAAATTCTTTCTGTCCCTCTGTTCAAGGGACACCTTGAACAGAGAATAGAAAGGGTGATTTTACATTGAGGCCCAAATTTGAAGCCACAATAAAAGATACTGATGATAGCCATTGTTTTGGAATTGATCTACTTCTTAAATTGGCAACTATCCTATTTAGTGTCAGTTACAGTTGTGATAATGAGTTGCCTGAGGAATACTGAGAATCAGCTATTATATTTAAAAACAGACACAATACAAAAAAGCAATGATTTGATGTTAATTTATGTTCCTTCTTGGTTAAGACACTTAGATATACTTATAAAATCTGTCCCTACTCATGTCATTTCACTGTCCTTTGTAATACAAGGAAACTCAATGTTCTTTTAGTTCCTCTGCTTATCTCTACTAACAAAGCTGTTTTTTGATATGAAAAATTTTATATCAATTGCTTATATCAATTTTTTTGATTTCTGTTTTCAATCATTTATGTTATCCATTTGACTCTATTTTTTTTTAGCATACTTGCTTGATCCTAGTCCCACTGTTTTGCATTTTTACATCCGTGAATCTGAGGTACATAATTTCTTTGGTATGTTTATCTCTAAAAAGATTTGGGTTATGCTACCCTGGAGTAAAAAATTAGATAAAATTGATTTAATTTTTTTCTTATGGTGGATCACATCTTGAAATCAAGTAAACATGGCAAAGGAGAAGTAATATTTTCCACAGTGACATTTTGGAAATACCGATTGTCTATTTAAGACCAGGAATTATTTTCATTTGCCATTGGTCGCAAATCAGTTTTTCTATCTTTCACAACTCAATGGAATTGAGATATGATTATTGATTTCAAAGTCGTTGGACTTTTTGTCAGGAGGATTCCTTTCAAGGCTATATCCCAAATAAAAAATAATGCTACTTCTATCTGAAAAGTTTTAGTGTCTTAATACTACTATGTAACATTATTAAGTACCTCTACTCTCAAAGAGCTGTACATTTTATGGTTTTCTGACTCACACTTGTGGATCTAGACTGGACTGGCATATTTCATATAGTTCAGAGTTAGAATCTTGGCTCTGAGCAGTTGCTTTGATTGACCACATATTAATTTCACTACACCCTATGGAAATCAAAGAAAAAATACATTCTTAATAATCAATTATTATAATTATTCATAAAATGCCCAGGGGGAAATAACCTATTATTTAATTTTCCCATCTTCTCCTGTGTGTTTTTAATATTTCATATAAAACAAGTCATTAAATATTTAGCCAGGATTAGTTGCACAAGCTGAACCTATTGAAAGAGTTTGATTAACACAGAGGAACATACTTTTGGTAAAAACAATTCCAGGTTTATTGACTATAGCTAGTTTTCCAAATGTTCTGCTGTGAATGAGCCAATTTCTGTTTAAATGGATACTTATTTTCTTCCATATAGCAAAAGTATTCATTTGGTCTTGACAGAAGCAAGATGAATAAAGATGTGTCGGCTTTAAGTGCCTCCAGACACTTGCATTAGGAGGGGTCCGTAAAAAGAAATACAGATAGGATTCCTCAGTTTTCCTCTATGTGCTATAATTAATATTCTCACCAAGTAACAGGACTCACATCTGAATGGAGCCGTCTTCTGTGATTAAGCTCTGAACTAAGCCCCAGGACAGCCTCAGCTATTCCTATTTGGATGTGGAATCACGTGGCTGACATTTGCAGTTTTCATCAACCATTTTGGTGTTAAACATGAAAAAGAAGTAGACCTTTTCTAAGTATTGCTAATTAGTGCTCTCTGACTGTGTCTTATCACAGGCCAGTGTTGGGAATTCCAATTCATTTTCCCCTTAAAATCCTAATTGTCAGTATTGTTATAATGTCTGATTCTGTTTCCTGACTTTTCCTTAATTAAGTACGTGTTGTGTCTGGTGGCAAGTAGAATTTTCAGCCTGTTTCTTTAAATGTCTTCCTCACCAATTAAATTAATTTTACTACTAAGCTCAGGACGAAGCAATGTCTTATTCTTTACAGGGTTTAAAAATATTTAAAGGTGAGTAATATTCTTAAGTGTTCTGAATAGTTAAGGACATACAATTCTACTTGTACTAACCTCACAAGGAGAGGACATTAGACTAGAAATAAAACTGCAGATACTTTCATTGGCTGTTTCAGTCACTTAAATCACAAATGATTATATATACAATAAAAAATATGAGAGTCACTTCTATAGTGACACAGGTTTTTAAGCCACATATTTATGGATCTTACAAGTTATGTGATTTGGAACTAGGTCCAAGATCTCTTAATCTTACTTAATTTACTTTTAAAATCCTCATTCTTATGTGCCTCAACACTCAGGCATTATCTTCCCCAGAAAATCTTTCCAGTCACCTGCTAACCTACCTTTGGTGGTTTCTGTAGGTTTACTCTCTTGTGGCAACATAACATATTGTTGTACTACTATTTGCTGTTTGCCTGTGTAACCCCCGACCCCATCCCACCTGCACTAGATGACAGGTAAGTAAATCAGAGGCTGAGCCTCATTTCTCTAAAGAACGTCATATATGTCACAGTCATTTATTTCCTCTTTATTCAATGAGGCTGAAAAGGATTATCCACAGTTAGTTAAATGAGAAGAACATATGTATTGAATGGGTTAAGAAAAATTGTCCCAAACCTGCCTATACCTAAGGATGACCAGAATATTCTTTTGTTTTAATTTGAAGAAAAGTATTTAATTTTAATAAAAGTCCTAAAAGAAAATATTAATAAATACAGAAATATAACATTTCTGGATGAGAAAACACAATAATACACCACCATCAAATCTCTCTAAATTAATGTGATCACAGTCAAAACCCAAACTGAATGTAACATGACATTCAAGAAGTGTTGTGGAAAATGCATGCAAAAGATAAAATGTACAAGAAGAGAAAATAATATTTTGAAAAAAAAACCAGGGAGGCACTGGCTCAAGTATATCTCAAAAACGTATTAGAAAGTGATAATACTTAGGTCAGTGTGGAACTAATACAAAAATAGAAAAAAAAATTTAAAAATGTAATCTAGAAAGAAATTCATTAATATATGATAATTTAGTTTGTATTGCATATGACATTTTAAATCAGCGGGGAAATAAATAACTATTAAATCAAGCATATTTAAACAACTAGTTATTTGGGAAAGGAAGCCGGGTACCTAGTTCATATTTTCACTCACACACACATACACAAACACACATTTATTTCACGTAGATAAAATGTATATGAATTAACCCTTTGAATACTTAAGAGTAACATAGGATAATTTGTTTTTAATATTGGAATAGAGAAGGTCTTCAAAATAAAACACAAAATATTAAAGAAAAATACATAAATTTACTGATATAAAAATGGTAAACTCTTGTAAAAATAACTATTTTAAAATTTATATGGAACCAGAAAAGAGCCTGAATAACCAAGGCAAAAGAAAAAAAAAAGCTGAAGGCATCATGTTACCCAATTTCAAACTATACTACAGGGCTACAGTAACCAAAACAGCATGGTACTGGTACAAAAACAAGGACATTAACTAATGGAACAGAATCTACATCTATGACCATATGATATTAGAGAAAGCTGACAAAAACAAGCAATGGGGAGAAGACTCCCTATTCAATAAAAGGTGCTAGGATAACTGGCTAGCCATATGCAGACGATTGAAATTGGACCCTTTTCTTATACCATATACAAAAATCAAATCAAGATGGATTAAACAATTAAATATAAAACCCAAAATTATAAAAGCCCTGTAAGACAACCTGGGCAATACCATCCTGTATGTAGGAATGATCAAAGAAATCATGACAAAAACATCTAAAGCAATTGCAACAAAAGCAAAAATTGATGAGTAGCATCTAATTAACCTAAAGAGCTTCTGCACAGCAAAAGAAACTATCAATAGAGTAAACAGACAACTTACAGAATGAAAGAAAATATTTGCAAACTATGCATCTGACAGAGATCTAATATCCAGGATCTATAAGGAAATAAACAAATTTACTAGAGAAAAACAAATAGCCTAAATAAAAACTGGGTAAAGTACATGAAGAGACACTTCTCAAAAGAAGGAATACATGTGACTAACAAGCATAAGAAAAAAGGCTCAATATCACTGATCGTTAGGGAAATGGAAATCAAAACTACAATGAGATACCATCTCACACTGGTCAGAATGGCTATTATTAAAAAATCAAAATACAGTAGTTGCTGACAAGGTTGTGGAGAAAAGGGAACACTTATACATTGTTGATGAGAGTTTTATTAGTTAAACCATTGTGGAAAGCAGTATGGAGATTCCTCAAAAAGCCAGAAGTAGAACTACCATTTGACCCAGGAATCCCATTACTGGGTATATACTGAGAGGAATAGAAATCATTTCACCATAAAGACAGATGCACATGAATGTTCATTGCAGCACAACTCACAATAGCAAAGACATGGAATCAACCTAAATGTCCATCAACGACAGGCTGGATAAAGAAAATGTACATATACAACATGGAATACTATGCACTATGAAAAAGAACAGGATCATGTCATTTGTGGGAACATGGATGTAGCTGGAGGCTATTTAGTAAACTAACACAGGAACAGAAAACCACAAACCTCATGTTCTCACATATAAGTGGGAGCTAAATGACAACAATTTATGAACACAAAGAAGCAAGTAACAGACACTGGGGTCTACTTGAGTGGGGAGGGTAAAAGGAGGGAGAGAAGTAGAAAAGATAACTACTGGGCTCTGAGTTTAATACCTGGGTGAAGAAATAATCTGTACAACTAACCCCATGACACATATTTACCTATATAACAAACCTTCACATGTATCCCCAAACCTAAAATTTTAAAAGTAAAAATAAATAAATAAATAAAAAGTGAAAAATAAAGATAAAGCAAGAGAATAATAAAAATATTTGCAGCTTATTCTCTAGATAAATCTGTTATATCTGGAGCATACAAAACTGCCTAAAATCTACAAGGAACAAATAAACAAAACATTATATAAACAAGCAATTTACATAGGAAGTACAAATCATTAGTAACTTGTGAAAAGGCACTAAGTCTCACTAGTGACCTAAGAAGTGCAATAATAAATAAATAATAAATAAAAATAAATAAGAATGCTATAACTTTTTTTATTCATAGGGTTAATTTTTTAATGAATATATCAAATATTGTAGTAGTACAAGGACTACACTGGTGACAGCAGTTTAATCTATCAAACAATTTTGTAGAACAATTTAGCAAAATCGGCTAACATTGAAAATGTGCATACAGTACGACCCAGCAATGCTGATCATTTACGCACCTGAAAACCTCTCACATATTAACAAGAGGGTATGTAAAATAGTATTTTGCAGTCTTGTTTGTAATAGTGGGAAGCAATCTAAATCTTCATCAAGGAAAGAATGGTAAAATAAGCAAGCATGATTCCAAAGCATGAAATACTATCTAGCAGTTAAAAAGAATAAAATAATTCTGAATGTATTTACTTGGGAGTCCTAAAAGGCACATTTAGGTGAATAATATGGTTATCTCACAGATGTTATTCACGTAGCTTTCACATTTCCTCACAGCCCAGGATTTAAATAGGGTAAGGATAAATGATTGCAATGCCTACCTTCGGTGAGCTCTAAATATGTTGGCTCAACTGGGGTAAGACCATCTTCTAGACTAATTGGTTCAGGTGATGGAGGCCTAAGATAGTTGGCTTATGCCATTCTCCTGCCTAAGAATATCATTAGGAAAAGCATGTGATTCAATTCAAATTAATGACCTGTGAGGAAAGTTTGCTAGAATCTTCTGTAAAGGTAGTGTCTCAAGCTTCTAACAGAAGCAGGGAAACCTTTTGTCTCTTCATCTAGACAGTGTAAGCTGTAAAGCTTAGAATTGCTTTAGTCACTTCTTTTCTCTTGTCACAACCTAATATTGTAGTTGGACTTCTCAAAGTATTGTTTGTTTTCTGGCTTTCTTACTAAAATGCAAGTACCATGGTAATAATGAATTTAATTATTTTATTTTCTCAGCATGTCCCCGGCGCCTAGAAGCACGGCCAATCCTTAATAGGTACTCAGAAAATTTTGCTAAGTGAACTAGTTTACAGTCCCACCAACAGTGTAAAAGTGTTCCTATTTCTCCACATCCACTCCAGTACCTGTTGTTTCCTGACATTTTTATGAGTGCCATTCTAACTGGTGTGAGATGGTATCTCATTGTGGTTTTGATTTGCATTTCTCTGGTGGCCAGTGATGATGAGCATTTTTTCATGTGTCTGTTGGCTGCATAAATGTCTTCTTCTGAGAAGTGTCTGTTCATATCTTTCGACCACTTTTTGATGGGGTTGTTTGTTTTTTTCTTGTAAATTTGTTTGAGTTCTTTGTAGATTCTGAATATTAGCCCTTTGTCAGTTCAGTAGATTGCAAAAATTTTCTCCCATTCTGTAGGTTGCCTGTTCACTCTGATGGTAGTTTCTTTTGCTGTGCACAAGCTCTTTAGTTTAATTAGATCCTATTTGTCAATTTTGGCTTTTGTTGCCATTGCTTTTGGTATTTTAGACATGAAGTCCTTGCCCATGCCTATGTCCTGAATAGTATTGCCTAGGTTTTCTTCTAGGGTTTTCATGGTTTTAGGTCTAACATTTAAGTCTTTAATCCATCTTGAATTAATTTTTGTATAAGGTGTAAGGAATGGATCCAGTTTCAGCTTTCTACGTATGGCTAGCCAGTTTTCCCAACACCATTTATTACATAGGAATCCTTTCCCCATTTCTTGTTTTTGTCAGGTTTGTCAAAGATCAGATGGTTGTAGATGTGTGGTATAATTTCTGAGGGCTAGTTCAACCATTGTGGAAGACAGTGTGGTGATTCCTCAAGGATCTAGAACTAGAAATACCATTTGACCCAGCCATCCCATTACTGGGCATATACCCAAAGGATTTTAAGTCATGCTGCTATAAAGACACATGCACATGTATGTTTATTATGGCACTATTAACAATAGCAAAGACTTGGAACCAACCCAAATGTCCATCAGTGATAGACTGGATTAAGAAAATATGGCACATATACAGCATGGAATACTATGCAGCCATAAAAAAGGATGAGTTCATGTCCTTTGTAGGGACATGGATGAAGCTGGAAACCATCATTCTCAGCAAACTATTGCAAGGACAAAAAACCAAACACCGCATGTTCTCACTCATAGGTGGGAATTGAACAATGAGAACACTTGGACACAGGATGGGGAATATCACACACCAGGGCCTGTCGTGGGGTTGGGGGAGGGGGGAGGGATAGCATTAGCAGATATACCTAATGTAAATGACGAGTTAATGGGTGCAGCACACCAACATGGCACATGTATATATATGTAACAAACCTGCACATTGTGCACATGTACCCTGGAACTTAAAGTAAAAAAATAAATAAATAAATAGATTTATATAGAAGTTAATCAAAAGAAAAAAAATGAAAATAAAATAAAAATAAAAACACTGAATGGACTTAAAACCAGAATGAGGACAGCAAAGGAATAAGTCAGTAAACATAGAGCTAAATGAAAATAAATTATCAATTTGAAGAACAGAAAAAATATTGAAAATAATGGACAATATTAAAATGTCAGAATACATGTAATTATAATAGAAGATGGAGAAGAAAAAACTGATGCAGAAAACAATATTTGGGGAAATAATGACCTGAAATTTCCCCGACATGGTGAAAGACATGAACTGACAGATTCAAGACTCTACAGGCAGGATAAGTTTGAAAAAATTCATGCTCAGGCACATTAGAGTCAAATTTTTAAAAATGATAATGAGAAAATACGAAAGCAGCTGGGTTACTATAGTCAATAATAACTTGATTGTACATTATAAAATAACTCAAAGAACATAATTGATTTGTTTGTGACTCAAAGCATAAGTGCTTGTGGAGATGAATACCTCATTCTCCATGATGTGATTACTACACAGTGCATGCCTATATCAAACATCTCATGTACCCCATAAATATAAACACCTACTATGTACCCATAAAATATACATATTTTTTAATTTTAAAAGAGGAAGAAAAAAGAAAAGAACTCAAAACAGTATACAGAATAATAGTTATGTGAATTGATCACTGACTTTTCATCAGATAGTGCAAAAACCAGAAGATAGCTGGACAGCATCTTTAAGGTGATGAAAGAAAAAAAAAAAACTATGAGTCTGGAATTTAATATTTTGCAAAAATATCCTTCAAAAATGAAGGCAAAAGTAAAACTATATTAAGATACTAAAACTAAAAGGTTATGTCACCAGCAGACCCATACTAAATTAAACAGCCAGAGATGATCTTCAGGCTAATGGAAAATGATACCAGAGATAATGCAAGATCTTCCAAAATGAATAAAAAGCATTATGCATGGTAAACTTCTGTGTAAATATAAAATGCTATTTTCTCTTAACTTCTTAAAAAATATGTGACTGTTTAACGCAAAATTTATAATGCTGCCAAGTGGAGATCGTAATATACGTTGTTTAATATGTGACAACTGCAGTACAAAGGATAGAAGGGGAAATAATAAAGATAGATTTTTTAAAAAAGAGAAAAGAAAATTTTGCTAAGTGAAAAAAACAAACCTTCTCTGAGAAGAGAGTCACAACAAAGGACAGTGAATTTAAATCAGAGCACAATGGTGCCACTCTCCAGATTAAAGCGCACATGCACCTGCCCCCAAACTCTTCAGTGAGTAAACCACCAAAATACCCTTTAATATGTGTAGTCAACAGGAAGTGGGAGGAAGAGATGTTGGGGAATGTGAGTAAAATGTGAGTAAAAAAGGAATCATAGAATGCTAACTTAAAAAAATAAAATCATAGGAATATATGTAGAATGCAGCACATTTATAGAAAAAACTAAAATGCTATATGCATATTTAATTGCAAACACACACACACAGAGAAATATCTGAAAGGCCACTGACCAAATGAAAAGACTCAGAGCCAAAGTCTCCCTTGTTTGGAACCCAGGATTATAATCTTTCCACATCCTCAATTCTGCCAATCAAGTATTTTTTACTAGAAAGTAGTTCCTTCTGCCGGGCGCGGTGGCTCAAGCCTGTAATCCCAGCACTTTGGGAGGCCGAGGCGGGTGGATCACGAGGTCAGGAGATCGAGACCATCCTGGCTAACATGGTGAAACCCCGTCTCTACTAAAAATACAAAAAAATAGCCGGGCGAGGTGGCGGGCGCCTGTAGTCCCAGCTACTCGGAGGCTGAGGCGGGAGAATGGCGTGAACCCAGGAGGCGGAGCTTGCAGTGAGCCGAGATCGCGCCACTGCACTCTAGCCTGGGCGACACAGTGAGACTCCGTCTCAAAAAAAAAAAAAAAAAAAAAAAAAAAAAAAAAAAAAAAAAAAAAAAAAGAAAGTAGTTCCTTCTTACCTAGCCCATGTCAGTTTGCTAGAACTGATCCAACAGTTATGAACAGACATAGTGAAAGACTTGTTTATTGCTGATGCTCATTCTTCATCACTGCAAGCATCTTTATTGACCACAATCAGTCCTCCGCAGATGACACATCACTAGATATACTAATTGACATGATGAGCCTTCAGTTGCACAAAGAAGGCACGGTAAGCACATTATACTGACTCGTCTAAATGATTTTGTTTTTTGACCATGCTGCCATAAAGCCACAGATCAGTTAATAATCTTATCATTTTACTTAATTCATGATGATTTGGATATCATTATATTATGAAGCAGATCTTTTGCTAGAATGAAAGGATTTTATGGTTCAATCATTTGTTCATGTAGAATTGCATTAGTATTCTAGTAAGGCCATTAAGAACAGGGAGCGATAAGCTTTCATATTTCTAGGTTTCTAAGAAAACATAAGGCATAGTATAGGGTTAGAAAATAAGATTGAATCTGCTACTTTCTAACAAAAACAAGATGATTAACACAAAGCAAATTTGTTGCCAGGTAAGGACAAGAGCTGGGACACTAACCTGTGACCTAGGGTTAGTTCACGGGAAGCCTGGTTCCTCACAGAAGGAACAACTCAATCATTAATTGTGACTTTGCTGTGTGCCAGCCCCACACATGTATTATTTCTAGTCTTTAAAAACTAGAAATAACTAGATTTTGTTGTACCTATTTTACAGGTTATAAGCCTGTAAGTCAGATGGTGCTCTACTTCTCAAATATCAAGCGATAAAAACCAAGAGATGTAGAATGCAAATCAAGTTTTGCTGACCTAAATATAATGGTGAAGAAATTGATAATTGAAGTTTGTAATTGCCAAAAATATTTTCCTTCTCATTAATGAAAGATTAATGTAACCTCACTAAAAGGGCTGCCAGTGTTAGCTCCTTACTTAAAGAGCCAGCTGTGTGATATTTAGTGAATCACTTAATTTCCCTGACTGTAAAATTAGGGTGAGATTAGCAATAGGGATGTATACATTCCAATAATTGTAATTTGGCCACTGTATGCCTAAGTAAGGTTTATAACATCAATACTTTACAAAATATAAGTAGGACGGGTGCAAATAATATATTCTATCTACATTTAAAAGCTATATATGGCTCCCTGAAGAAGTCTCAAATGTTTATATGTATTTTTTCTAAAACACTGAGTACTGTTTTCTTTTAAAAAGTACAACTTCTGATCAAGTAATGTATTAGAGCGTGGTAAGAAGAAAGATGGTGTTAGTTCAATTTCAACTTCCAAGGGACAAAAGGAGTAAACAAACAACAGAAACCAAGATGTGTTAGAGCAATAAAATAAAATGTTACATTGCAGATGAAAGGAATAAATAAATGTATATATGAATGAACATCCTAAGACATAACATTGAGAGAAACATAGCTAGATGCAGAAACATATGTTTAATATGAAGGTATGTATATGTGTGTTTGTGTGTTCATGCTTATATTTAACACAAATTTTGGGAAAATAATGGTGGCAGGGTATAGGTTTTGAAGTTCTCCAAATCCCAAATGAAAACCTGCATAATAAATACATACCTAAACCAACATCAATAAACGTGTTAACCAAACTAGGTAAAAAGGCGTATCTGCAGAATAAAATGTATTTAGATAGTAATAAACCACCAATTGCTACACTGTTCACGTAAATTATATTGTCATCTGCAGGAGAGAGCAGAGAGAAATTTTATACCAATATGAAGAATAAAACGGGATCACTGTCTCTCATCACACACAAAAATTAACTCAAGATGGACTAAAGACATAAGGAAGACTGAAACTATGAAACTACCGGGATGTGTGTGAGACGGCATATAAAGAGAGTTTGGCTAATGGGTAAAAACATACAGTAAGAAGAAACAAGTTATAATGTTCAACAGAAGCGTAGGGTGACTACATTTAAAAGCAATGTATTGTATACTTCAAAATAACTAGCAGAAGGATTTGAAATGTTCTCTACATATATAAATCATAAATACTAGAGGTGATGAATAGCCTACATACCCTAAATTGATCACTACACATCTTAACATGCAACAAAATATCACATGTATTATGTGTACATACAAATGTATCAATTAAAAAGAAAAATATAAGTAAGATAGATGTTGTTTTGTGGGGAAGAGTTGGTAATCTGAATGGGGCACAAGGAGGGGCTTAGAAGGTGGCTGTTAAAATTCTATTTCTTGATACGGGGAAAGGATATGAGAGCACTTACCTTCTATGCATTCATTCAACTATAAAATTTTTGTATGCTTTTCTGTATTTGTATTTTGGTTTGTAATAAAATAACTAAAATGCTAAAAACCAGTATTTATGGCTATTCCTCACTTAATTCTTCCATCATGTAGGTTAGAAAGATCATATGGAATATAGCACGATGACAGGTTTAGTCTGTAGAAGTTTCTCACAAACTTGCCTGCTTGCAACTGATGTCGTCGCTATAATTGTTTTGGTTCCCACATTACTGTTATCATGTTTACAAAGCAATGAAGATCACTGATTAAGCATTTATTTTTTCATGTCCTAGTAGAGTGCCAGCTGTGGGGATACAAGAATCAAAAAGATACAGATATATTGCCAAGGAGCTTATTACCTAATGTAGAGGATAATAAAAATAAACTTACATGAAATATGTGTTCAAGTTTAGCCAGCTCTTCATCAAACATATTTCCTCTGTCACCTAGACACACAACAATTTCCAGCTTCCTCTTTGGAAGTTCTGGCCATGCAAGTGAATATAAGTGGAATTTATTTTGCCACTTCCACAACTGGACGTGAAGAACCTCTGCATGCAACCTGGAATGATCTTTCCCCTCTTCCTACAAATGGAGGAGCCACGGGTTGAATACAGAAATCACAAGTTGGTAGGAGCTACTTCCATTAATAACCACTTGGGGCAGAGTCTTGCTATCAGAAACACCCATTTCAACTTCATTTTAGTGACAAATTATTATTTTGTTGTCACAGATATCTGGGATTTATATTTTACAGCAGCTAGAATTATAATAACTAATACAATGTCGGCAACTTTAAGTGAGGTGTCACCATTTTTAAAATGCCTAAACTACATAACTCAGTGGTAGAGTGACAAAGAAAACTGCTATCAGGGGCTGGAAATATGATCTTCTTAAGGTATTGTGAAAACACAGTAGCTACTGTCAGCAATGCCAGAGAAAGCAACTGAGTGCCTACTGAGTTGGCTCTAGAAGAAGAGTTTGGAAAACCAGCTTTCAGTGAGGTAGTTGATTTTAACAGATTGGGTTAGTAAGAGATTAGAAATAAGAAAAGCTGAAAAGAAAAGAATTAGCTGTTCAAGAATAGAAACAAAAATGATACAGGGAGTTGATAAATCTGGGGCCATAACTGATTTGAAAAGTTATCTCTGATATGAAACAGAAAAAATAATGATTTAAAAAAACACACATACAATTTTGAGCAACAAAGATTCTTTAAAAGGTTCAGCCCTGTGGAAAATAATGTTTTTATATTCTCATCCAAGCCAGATGGGCTCTAGGCAACCTTTGCTAAACTAGAATACAGACGCCAGGATATGGGAAAGCCATATATATAGAGAGAGAATTTGAGAAGTATGCCTGGGAAATAAATTTGGATATGGTTAATGGTACATGATCTTACTAGAGTAAAAAACAAAAAATAAATAGCTCATTATTAAGTTTTAAAAACTGCATTACCCTAAAAAATAAACTGGCCTAATAATGATAATAACAAGAAATCCTTATATAAACATGAAAGAAGCACAAGCTGTATAGCCCATAATGCAGGTATACTTCTCAACATGACTTTAGCTGTGGCCATATTCACGACAAGTTGAGAAAAACTCACTGAATGTGGGAACAAGAGCCATGGAGAATAATACACAGAGAACAGAACTGGAATCTAACCAAAGGCCTTCTCCATTGTCATGTTAGAGAGAGCTCCAAATAATTGCCTAGGAGGATTTCATCATTTTCATAAGCCAATAGTAGCTATGTATTTCCTGTTTGTCTTTGTTTTAAATGTGGATTTTCATTGTGGGTAGACAGGCTCAGCTCCACTGTTGTATATAGGATGTATTTGTGGGGAGATGATAAATTGCCTTTTGCTCCTTGGTTACCTGATCACGAAAAAAGCAGATAGTGCAGTGTTGCTTGTTTTTATACTTCCTTTTAAAAAAAATTATTAGATTGAAGATAGTTTTCTAGGACTAGCTTTTTTCACTCCGAATTATTTTAATGAGATTCATCTGTATCTTTTTTTATCATGATCATTATTCATTTTCATTGCTATAACCCATTCTATGAATATCCCACAAAAACTGTGTTTGTTTTCCCTAACATGGACATTTGAGTTGCATACATTGTTTGTTGTTATAAACATTGTTACACACACTTCCTGGTTAGCATTGGCAAGATTTTTATATACATCTAAGGATGGCATTGCCCGGTGTTAAGAGTATGCCGATATTTAACTTCTTGAAATAATACCCAATTCCCCAAATGAGAATACTACTGATAGCAAGTATTAAAGTTCTAATATGATTCGCATTCTTTCCAACATTTGAAATTTTAAGGCCAAAAATTATTTTTGCCAAGTGAATAATTAGTAAAATAATAGGTCACCATTGTCTTAATTTTTATTTTCAAAATCAGTGAAGTTAAATACCTTGTACTAAATTACTGGCCAATTATATTTTCTCTTCTATAAACTGTTAATTTTCCAAACTTGTTTGCTTTTACTTAATGATTTTTATAGTTTGTTATATAGTCTTAATGTTAATTACTTGTTAGTTATCTGGAATGTCACTTCTGCTGGATATTTGTAGTTTGTCTTTTCATTTTGTTTATTTACCATAGGATGTTTCAAAATCAGATTTTTGGAATATTCAAATGTACAAATAATTATAATAGCCAGCGCTTTATCTACTTTATGTAGGAAACTGCTCCCTACCCAGAAGTTGAAAAGATATTCACCTATTTTTTTGCTTCTTACATTTAACTTTTAATCCAATAGGTTTTGGTATTTATCTACTGTGTGCTTATGAATGGTAGAAGTTTATACATAATGTCACATGTATTGAATGCTGCCTCAGCATATGGAATATATTTTGTAAATTCACAAACAAGTCTATATGGAAACTAGCCATATTACGGGGCGGTGGATGCATGATATAAAGAGTAGACAATGTGGAAAATGAAAAGGATCACTTTATTCTGCCAGTGGCTGAACATAGACAACAACAAAAAGGATGTTGAACATGTTTACGGGTACCGCTGTGGAATATGGGATGAGGTCCTGATAACTTATCTCACTTGACACAAAGCTAAAGAGTGCAATTAATCCAACTCTCTAACTGCTGCTTTATTATAGTGGCTTTCTATTGAGTTGCAGTGGTCTTCAAGATCAGCTTTCATTTATTTTCCTGCCTTGAGTTTTAATCTCCTTTTTCCCCCTCAGATGGGTTGACAATAAATGTTTCATGAAATCATTGAATTATAGAATTAGAGGGATCTTCGATTCATATGCATACAAATTTGGGTGATTGTCAGAATCACACATTTTAAAAATATAGTTTGGAGTGACGTCAGCAAGATGACTCACTAGCGATGCCCGGCATTCATCACTCCCACAAGAAAGAACCAAGACAACAAATAAACAGCTGGAATTTCACTAGAGTGTCGAAGCAAGCAAGTGAGAGCTCAGCGGGGCAGCGGAGATACACCTGTGGTGCTTGGAAGTCCAGGAGGGTAGTGTGGAAGCATGCAGCCTCTGCAGCCCTGTCTCTTCTGCCCAGATACAATCTGCCTGGAGCCAGGAAAGACTTCTCATTGTAGGGGAAAAGGTAAACAGAAGATTCCCAGTAGCTCCCCAGTGCTACTGCCAACACCTACAACCCTTAGAACAAGAGAATCCCATAGTGCTCACAAGCTCTGAGCCCACTTTAGGAAGCTCCCAGCAATTCACTCGCTGCCTTGCCCCAGATTAGGAGCATGAGGGACTCACTCTCCACCCCTAAACCATTCTCTGTAAGCCAAGCTGCTGCTGCACAGCACCATCTTGAGGTTAGAGCCACTTGTAGAGTACACCATCCTCGGGGGGCCGGTAGCCACAGCAACTGTTTAGCCATGGGGCCCCATCTTTATTATGCGAAGCCAACAAAGGTGGCTGAACACTATATCCCCTACTACCTGGAACTCGGGCCTAGGATCTGCTATGAATTTGGTTCTGCATAGCAGGGACATCAACCTTCACTGCTGTACTTCCAGCCAGAGGAACAGTCTGCTAGTCCACCCCAAGACAAACCTGCCCTTGAGATGGCCAAATCACTGTGCACCTTTGCCTTAGCAGGAGAGGCCCTGAGCCTCCAAGCAGCTGATACAATTCTAGGTCAGAAGATTGGCTATGTTCCTGTGTTCAAGACCAGAGAAACATCCCTGCGAAGCCCCTGCCATTCCCCAGACATACTCATGACCTGCCTAATGGCCCTACACCCACAATGAGCGCCTGAGAGGCAATTCTGCAGACAGCCCCTTGAGGCAATGCTGCCAAGGCCATCGAGTAGCCAAGAACCCATGTCTCGGAGCTGAAAAAGAGCCCTAAGTGTAAGCCCTGGTGGACATAGCCCAGGCTGGCTAAGCAGCCACGTACCTGCCCATTGGGCCTGAAAAAACTGTCCAGTGGGTCGCTTCTGATCGACATACTCCAAGCTGGCCAAGAAGCTATGCATCTACATAGTGGGCCCAAAAAACAACCCTATGGGCCACCTCTGGCCGACACCCCTAGCCCTGGTAAGCAGCTGTTCATCAGTATCAAGGCTTGAGAAATACTCCAAAGGCCACCTCTGGCAGACATACCCACAGGCCAACCAAGCAGCCCCATGCCTGTGTCCTGGACCTACAAAACAGCCTCATGGACTAGCCCCAGCAAAAACACCCACAGGCCAACTGAGCAGTAGTACAGCTGTGCCACAGGCCTGAAAAACAGCCCTGTATCCACTCCTGGCAGACACAACCCCAGGACGGCTGAGGAACTGTGCTGCCACTTCCTGGCCCTGAGAAACAGCCCTGTGGGCCATCTCTAAGAAACAAGCTTCCAAGCCAGCCGAGTAGTTCTATACCTGCATCTTGGGCCAGAGAAACAACCCCATGGGAGGTTTCTTGTGGGTATGCCCCCAAGTTGGATAAACAACATGAACCCATGCTCCTGACCAATATAAGAACCCCTAGGCCGGGCGTGGTGGCTCAAGCCTGTAATCCCAGTATTTTGGGAGGCTGAGACGGGCAGATCACGAGGTCAGGAGATCGAGACCATCCTGGCTAACACGGTGAAACCCCATCTCTACTAAAATATACAAAAAACTAGCCGGGCGAGGTGGCGGGTGCCTGTAGTTCCAGCTACTTGGGAGGCTGAGACAGGAGAATGGCATGAACCCAGGAGGCGGAGCTTGCAGTGAGCTGAGATCCGGCCACTGCACTCCAGCCTGGGCCACAGAGCAAGACTCCGTCTCAAAACAAACAAACAAAAAAAAAACCCCACGGTTCCTAACACCAGGAACCTAACACCAGGATAAGCTGGCTTATCCAGTATTTGCATGCACACACTCCTGATATGGTTTGGCTGTGTCTCCACCCAAATCTCATCTTGAATTGTAGCTCCCATAATTCCCACATGTTGTGGGAGGCACTCAGTTGTATATAATTGAATCATGAGGGTGGTTTCCCCCATACTATTCTCATGGTAGTGAGTAAGTCTCACAAGTTCTGATGGTTTCCTAAGGGGTTTCTTCTTTTGCTTGGCTCTCATGTCGTCTGTCCTGCTGCCATGTAAAATGTCCCTTTGATCTTCCTTCACCTTCTGTGATGATTATGAGGCCTTCCTAACCATGTAGACTGTGAGTGAATTAAATTTTTTAATTAATTTATAAAATACCCAGTCTCAGGTTTTTTTTTTTTATTAGCAGCATGAGAATATACTAATACAACTTCCAACCTCAGAAAAAGCCCAGCAAGGCCACGCTTGCAAAGTCATACCACCATCACCACAAATTCTCAGCCTAGGTCAACTAGAACATCACAATAACACTAGTGTAGATTAAAGCTGAAGAAGCTACAGAGACTACACTGCTGCATCCACCTAGAACCAAGGCCAATGTACTCCACCAAACCTATACCTCAACATCCAATTTTACCAAAAAAAGCCTTTCTTATGAAACCTAATCAATAAAATGGGAAAAGGTGATCCACCAGATGCAGAGAAATCAACAAAGAAACATATAAACCATGAAAAAGCAAGGAAAGATATCACCTCCAAAAGAAAACGAATTCTGCAGGAATAGATCATAATCATAAGGAAATATATGAAATACCAGAAAAAATTCAAAGTAATAATACTAAGGAAATTCAGTGAAATACAAGATAATACAGAAGAAAATACAACAAAATAAGAAAAAATAATTAATGATTTGAATGAGAAATTTAACAAAGAGATAGATATCACAAAATAGAACCAAATAGAACTACAGCAGTACAAGTTCAAAAAATAAAACAAAAAATAAAATTAAAAGCATGAAAAACAGACTAGGTCAAGCAGAAGAATCTGTTTCTGAACATGAAGATAGATCTTTTGAAATAACAAAAGAAGACAAAATAATTTTTAAAAAGAAAATGAAGAATGCCTACCAGATTTATGAGACACCATTAAGCAAACAGATATTGGTAACATGGGTTTTCCAGAAGAAGAGAAGGGGAAAGGTGAGGAAACCATATGTAATAAAATAATAGCAGAAAATGTCCTAAGCCTTGAGAGAGATGTGGAAATCCAGATCCATGAAACAAACAGAATCCCAAATTAATTCAATCCAAACACGTCATCTCTGATGCACATTATAGTAAAATTGACAAAATACGATATCCTTATATGTGTCTTTACATTATATGAGTGTATTTCTCAACAGAAACCTTACAGGCCAGGAGAGAATGAGATAATACATTCAAAATATGAAAAGAAAAACAAACCAAGAAGAAATACTGCCAGGCAAGAACATTATACTCAGCAAAGCTATCTTTCAGAAATGAAAGAGAAATAAAATCCTTCACAGACAAGCAAAGGCTATGGGAATTCATTGCTACTAGACTGGCCATACAATAAATGTTCAAGGGAGTCTTACATATGGAAGTAAAAAGACAACAACCACCATCATGAAAACATGCAAAACTATAAAAATCGCTGGTAGACAGATACACCAAGGGGAAAAATACAGAAATCAAACCTTATCAATAAAGGAAACCAAGTACCCTCAAAAACAAACAATAAAAGAGATAGTAAGGAACAAAGGATGTACAAAACAATCAAACAATTAATAAAATGACAAAATTAAATTCTCATTTATTAATAATAGCCATGAATATAAGTGGATTAAATTTCTCATTTAAAAGATATAGACTAGTTGAATCCACTTAAAAAGAAAAAAAAGACTTCTTTAAATACTGCCTACCAGAAACTGAACTCATTGGTAGAGGCACACATAGACTGAAAGTGAAGGGATATAAATAGACAGTCCATGAAAACCAAAACCTAAAGCAACCAGGAGTAGCTATAATTATATATGACAAACAGGCTTGAAGTTAAAAGCTGTAAAAAGAGACAGAGAAGGATATTATATAATAATCGAGATAAACTTTAAAAGAACATGTAATAACTATAATATATTTGTACCCAACGCTGAAGCATCCAGATAGAAAAAGCAAATACTATTAGTTCTAAAGGGAGAAATATACTTCGGTATAATAATAGTTGTGGACTTCAATACCTAACTTTCAGCATTGGACACATTATCTAGACAGAAAATCAACAAAGAAACCTAAGATTTAAACTGCAACATAGAGCAAATTAACCTAACAGATATTTATAAAACATTTTACTCAAAAGCTACACAATATACATTTTTTCATCAGCACATGGAACATTATGCAGAATTGACTATACGGTTAAGACACAAAAGAAGTCTCAAAAAAATTTTAAAAATAAAAATTATATTGTATATCTTACCTGACCACAATATTATAAAACTAGATACCAATAACAAACACACAGAATGAAACAAATACATATAAATTGAATAAACAATGGCAGGAGGAAGAAATTAAGAATAAAATTTATTAAAATTATTGAAAGAAATAAAAATAGAAACAACATACCAAAACCTATAAAACACAGTAAAAGTAATACTGATAAGCAAGATTATAGCAATAAATGCCTACATCAAAATAAACTACAAAGATTTCAAATAATCAACCTCACTGTGTACCTCAAAGAAATAGAAAATCAGGAACAAACGAAACTCAAAATCAGTAGAAGAAAAAAATCATAAAGATGAGAGCAGAAACAAACAAACTTGAGACTATAAAAATTCAAAAGATCAACGAAACAAAAAGTTTGCAAATTGACAAACTGTTAGCTAGACTAACTAAAAAATAGAGAAGACTCAAATAATTAAAATCAGAAATAAAAAAGGAGACATCACAATAGGTAGCACTGAAATGCAAAGGATTGTTACAGATTAATATGAACAACTATATATCAATACATTCAAAAACACAGAGAAAACTGATACATTTCTAAACATACACCGAGTACCAAGACTGAACCAAGAAGAAATAGAAAACCTGAACAGACCAGTAGCAAGTAATGAAATTGAACTAATAAATAAGTCATCCAAAAAAGAAAAGTCCAGGACTGGATGGCTTCACCTCTGAATTCTACCAAACCTTTAAAGGAGAATTAAGACCAATTCCTCTCAAGCTATTCTAAAGAAATTAAAGCACAGGGAGTTCTTTGTAATTCACTCGATAAGGCCAGCATAACCCTTATACCCAAACCAGACAAATACACAACAGCAACAACAAAAAACTACAGGCCAATATATCTGATTAACATAGACACAAATGTTCTCAACAAAATACTTGCAAACCAAATCAAAAAGTGCATCAAAGTTAATACACCATGATCAGAAAGGATTTATTTCAGGAATGCAAGGAAGGTTCAACATACACAAATCAATAAACACCATACATCACATCAGTAGAATGAGGGACACGTACAATATAATCATCTCAATTGACAAATAAAAAGCTTTTGATAAAATTCAATATTATTTTATGATTAAAACTCTTAATAAATTTGGTATAAAATGAAAGTACTTTAACATAACAAAGGCTATATAGGACAAACCCACCACTAACATCGTTGTAAACAAATAAGCTTTTAGTTTTTCCTCTAAGAACTGGAACAGGACAAGGGTGCCTACACTCATTGCTCTTATTCAACATATTACTGGAAATCCTAGCCAGAGCAATTAGGCAAGATAAAGAAATAAAGGGCATCCCAATTGGAAAGGAAGAAGTCATATTGTGACTATTTGTAGATATAACCTTATATCTAGACAAATCTAAAGACTCTACTGAGAAACATTTCAGACTGAGCAACAAATTCAAGAAAGTCAAAAGATACAAAATTAATATACAAAAATCAGTAACAATTTCTATACATTACCAATCAAATACATGAAGAAGAGATCAAGAATGCAATCCCATTCAAAATAGCTATAAAAAATACCCCAGATTAAATTAAATCAAAGAGGTGAAAGACTTCTACAAGGAAAACTACAAAACACTGATAAAAAAAATTGAAAAGGGTATAAACAAATAGTCCATGCTCAACTTTTGGAATAATTAATATTGCTAAAATGACAATATTAACCCAAAAATATACAGACTTTTTGCAATTTTTATAAAAATAACAATGATATTCTTCACATAAGTCGAAAGAAGCATCCTAAAATTTGTATGGAACCAAAAAGAACCCCAAATCACCAAAGCAATCCTGAGAAAAATATAACAAAGCTGGAGCTATCACACAATAAGATCTCAAAATATATTACAAATCTTTAGTGAAAAACATGCTACTAGCACAAAAACAAGTATGCAGACAAATGGAACAGAATAGGGAACACAGAGATTACTCCACATAGCTACAACCAACTACTTTTTGACAGAAGTACCAAAACACTAATTGGGAAAGGACCATCTTTTCAATAACCAGTACTAGAACAATTGGATATTCATGAACAGAATAATGAAATTAGATGTACACATTTTATCTTTTACAAAAATCAGCTCAAAATGGAACAAAGACTGGAAGAAGACCTTGGAGAAATGCTTCAGAACATGGGTCTTGAAAAGATTTTATAAGTAAGACCTCAAAAGCATAGGAAACAAAAGCAAAAATGAAAAATGGGATTATATCAAACTAAATAACTTCTGTACAGTAAATAAATCAACAGAGTGAAAAGACAATCTGCAGAATGGGATAAAATATTTGCAAAATACTCACCCAATGGTGTATTAATATCTAGAATACACTAGGCACTCAAACATCTCAACAACAACCAAAACTTCAGTTAAAAAATGAACAATCTGAACAGATATTTCTCAAAAGACGACATACAAATTGACAAAAAAAAACATGAAAAAATAGCTCAACATTATTAATCATTGGGTAAATGCAAATTAAAACCAAAATGAGGTTCCCTCTCACCTCACTTAGGATGATTATTAAAAAAAAAAAAAAAAATGAAAAGGGAACTCTTCTCCACTCTTGGTGCAAATGTAAACTAGTACAGTCACTATGGAGAACAGTATGGAGTTTCCTCAAAAAACTACAAATAGAACTACCATATGATCCAGCAATCCCACTCATGGATATTTATCCAAAGGAAAGGAAATCATTATATTGAACAGACATTTGCATTCTATACTTATTGCAACACAATTCCCAATAGCTGAGATATAGAATCAATCAAAGTTCCAACAACAGATGAGTGGATAAAGAAAACATGCTATTTATATATACACAACAGAATACTATTCAGCCATAAATAGAATGACATCCTGTTATTTTTGGCAACATGGACAGAACTGAAGGACATTATGTTAATGAAATAAGCCAGGAACAGAAAGATAAACACCACATGTTCTCACTCAGAAGTGGGATCTAAAAAAAGTTTATCTCCTGGAAGTAAAAAGTAGAACAGAGGATACTGGAAGCTGCAAAGGTTGGGGAGAAGGGAAGGATGGGAATTTGTTAAAGAACATAAATTTATAGCTAGATAGGAGGAATGAGTTTTAATGTTTTATACCACTGTAGGATGACTATAATTAACAATAATATATTACGTGGTACCAAATAGCTAGAAGAAGGATATTAAATATTCCCACATAAAGAATTGATAAATGCTTGAGATAATGGATATGTTAGTTAGTCTTATCTGACCACTATACACTTTCACAATGTCACTAGCTACTCCATAAGTGTGTACAATGATTATTTGCCGACTAAAAATAAACTTACAAAAAATATAATTTAGAATAAAGAGCATGTCTTTTAAAATTTCTCATTAAATAGGTTTACCATGGAGTCAATAAATCATCCTAAAATATTGTACAGGCAATTTTAGTAATTAACCAATTTGGAGAACTATCAATAAAATCAAAACACTTTATTTTGTAAGTGAGAACAGTGAGGGCCGGAGAAGAAAATTATTTTGGGAGAGATTGCACCATTTTTAGCAGAAGAGCATGTAAAAGCCTCAAGACCCTATGCAGGGTGGTGTAGTAGAGATGAGATTTTATATCTATATATAGATGATGTAGATATATAAGTAAATAGGCATTTAGAGAGAGGAGCTGACATATGTTAGGCATATATGCATCAGTCTATTTTAATGTCTACTCTAAAGAAGGAGGCAATGGAAAAAAGTTCACTTGACAAACAAGGCTAAGATTGCAATGGAGCAGAAGGAAATAATTTTAGCTCCAATCAGAGTTGGTCATTTGGGTTTTTCCTATTTTTGTCAATGCTTTATTTTTAGCAACTAGAATATTGCCTGATGCACAGTGTGCCCTTGATAAATATGTGTTTAATAAATGAATAAATCAACAATGAATGATTGATTTGATGAATGACTATGATTGCTTCCTACCTGATGCCTTTTGAGCCTCCTACCTAGGTCATTTGCTCTATTTGCTGATGGGTGCTGAAAGTTTACCTTTATAATCAATTTGTTTAATTTATTTTACTCATGGCTTTGCCTCACATTAAAAGGAACATAAACATGCTTAAGAGGGACTGATCTGTTAGCTCTTAAACTCCCCTTCCTTCTCAATGAGAACGATTTTATTTAATCTCCTTATAGATCAATTTTCACAAGTTTAATGGATAAATGAGAATTTCAGTTCAGCTAAAAAGAGAGAAAAGGAACCAAAAGAAAAACATAACAAAACAAACAAACAAAAACTCACCATCACCAATTTTCCCAAGATCAGTCTGGACCATGAATGCTCTTAGACTAGAAAATACTCCTCTGCCTGAATCTGTTATTCACTTGGTGCCAGGAACACGCACTGGAAGACTTAACAGTTAAGTCTAAACCCTATGGCCGGACTTATTTCTTCCTGCTGCTATCTGCTAACAGCAACTATAAAACGCACTTTTTACACAAAAGGTAACCAAACTCAATCTCCAAAATGTGGAAAGAAGAAGACAAATGTGTTGGGTCCCCAGGACTGCAGGAGTAGCACAATGAGAGGGCATGTTAGTTTCCCCTTTTAATAGAAGAAGGTTACACAGATCCAGAATTTCCTGACCCTCAACCTAACATTAAAGAAGGCAGCCTATGCAGGCCTTTTCTGTCCCTAGAGCAAATCATAAAAAAAATACAAGGTGATCCAGGAAAAACTATCAGTAAAAATCTATCAGTATCCTCACTAAATAAGCCGAAAGACACTGGAGAAGCAGGTCAGAAGGATCTAGCCATGAAGAGCAGAGCCAGGAAGCCTTTTTCTATCTCCCAAAGGCTGAGGTGATTCTGCTATAGCAGTCAACCAGCTTGGTTAGTTCCTGTAGCTCCAAGATTGCCTTCTCCTACTGAGAAACACAGGAATAAGCAGAGGAGCAGTTAGAACGCACAAGAGGGATCCAACCATCACGAGCAACCCAGCCCAGAAAGCTTTATTGTTATCATAGGCCTGGCATTTTCCTTCTCTGCTTATACATATCAGAGCAGGTGGGTAGCGCTGATAGGGGGATCATGCTGCAGCATGGTTCTTCCCGGGTAAACCACGTCATCTTGGATGTGGAACTCCTTTTCCACATGGACAGAGACACACAGAAACCTGGCCATGGAAAACCTTCTATGCTCCCTCAGGCAGCACTAGCAGAGATCAGTGGGGACCACAGAAGCATCAAGTAAACCATATTAAAAAACTTACACTGCAAAAGCTTTAAAATGTAAAGCACCCTTGAAACTGCAGCCTACAAAACAGCCCAGGACCTGCATGCTGAACCTAAACAGAGTGGCTGCCTGAGAAATAAAAAATTTAAATAGGACCCATACAGGCAAAACATCTAGGATAAAATTTAAAGCCACCTATAAAACTGAGAATCAAAAATTACAACCTGAATCAGAAAAGGCACAAATATAGTCAGATGCTGAAATTTTCTAGCATGGACTTTTTAGTAGCTATTATATAAATACTCCAAGAATCAATTATAAGTTATTTTGAAACAAATGAATAAATAGCAAATATTACCAAAGAAAGAGAAGTTATTTATAAAAAAAAAAACTATAGAAATAAAATTTAAAACCCAAGAAATTTAAAATTTGCTTAATGGTTAGGTGTAAATAAGATAGTTGAATGTGACAATAAATGAACAGAACTACCCAATCTAAAAACAATGAGAAAAACAGACAAAAAGTAAAATGAATAGATCCTAGACTTGTGAGAAAAACAACAAAAATCCAATATTTGTTATATCTGAATCCCAGAAAGACAAAAGTAAAAGAATGATGCTAAAAGAGTGTTCAAAGAAATAATGACTAAAAACCCCTTAAATTTGGCAAAACATGCAAATTTACATATCTAAGTAATTGGCTAAATCTCAAAGAGAATACATTCAAATAAATCTATCTCATGGCACAAAATCATGAAAACTAGTAACACTAAAGACATTTTTAAAAAATTTAAAGATGCCAGGGAGAAACAACACATTATGAGGCCGGGTGTGGTGGCTGACGCCTGTAATCCCAACACTTTTGGAGGCTGAGGCAGGAGGATCACCTCAGGTCAGGAGTTGGAGACCAGCCTGGCCAACATGGTGAAACCCTCTCTCTACTAAAAATATCAAAATTAGCCAGGCATGGTGGCGAACGCCTGTGGTCCCAGCTACTTTGGAGGCTGAGGCACAAGAATCGCTTGAACCGGTAGGCAGAGGTTGCAGTGAGCCAAGAATGTGCCACTGCACTCCAGCCTTGGTGACAGAACAAGTCTTGATTTCAAAAAAAAAAAAAAAGACAGAAAAGAAAAGAAAAATAAACAATACATTATGCATAGTTGAACACAAGTTTGAATTTTAATAGAGTTTTTAAAAAATCTGAAACCATAGAGAATAGAGGGAGAGGTACAAGTTCTAAGAGCTGAAAGGAAAGAACTGCCAGCTATAAATTCTATACCTAGCTCAACTGTACATCAGGAAGAAAGAATAAAATGAGGACATTGGCATACTATAAACAACTAAAAGGCTTTTTTTTTTCCTTTTTTGCTGTCAGAATTACCCTTCAATGCTGCTTAAATAAAATACTGCATTAGGCCGGGCGCGGTGGCTCAAGCCTGTAATCCCAGCACTTTAGAGGCCTTCAGGACCGGGATGATCACAAGGCTGAGATCGAGACTCCATCCTGGCTTACAGTGAAACCCTGTCTCTACTAAAATACAAAAACTTTAGCCGGGCGAGGCAGGCTCTGCAGTCCCAGCTTACTCGGGAGGCTGAGGCAGGAGAATGGCGATCCCGAGCGTGAGCTGCAGTGAGCTGAGATCCGGCCACTGCACTCCAGCCTGGGTGATAGAGCGAGACCTGTCCCAAAAATAAAATAAAATAAAATAAAATAAAATAAAATACTGCATTACAGAGGAAATGATAAAAAATAGTGAATCTTAGAACATCAGGAAGGAAAATAAGACAATGACAAGAGAGGAAATATGGGTACATATAATCGACTATTATTTCCATTGTGACATTTATAAATCATATTTGATGATTAAAAAATTATAGTACTGTTTACACTGAAGACAGATTATTGTTAGGCAACAGTAGGATAGGGGACAAGAGGTTAGGCAACAGGATAGGGGAGGGAGCCAGGTGTAAGTATAAAAGTGAAATAGGAGGGATTTGTGTGGTGATGGAACTGTTTAGTATCTTGATTGTGGTGGTGAATACAAGAACTAATACTTGTAATAAAATTGTATTGAATTCTACATATACACAAATGGTTTTAAGTAAAACTGAAGATATCTGAATAAGATGGATGGATTGTAACAATGACAATAGTGTTGTTGTAATTACATTAGAGTTTTGCAAAATGCTATCATTAGGGGAAACTTTTTATTATTTCTTAAAACTCCATGTATCTGCACAAGTAACTTAAAAACATTTAAATTTAAAATACACAAGTGATATTATCAGAAAGTTTTATATTTCCTCTTAGAAATATTTTCTTCTATAGAATCATCCAAAACCAGAGATGAGTACATAACACCTTTTCTAGTTTAAGCAGGAGGCCACTAATAACTCATCAGATTGTACTACCGTTGTTTAAACTACGTAGTAAGGTCATTGATGAAAACTGGCCTAAAACTAATCAAAGAGGACCTATGATCATTCTAGGTCCGTAAATTATGCACATTATGAAAGAAAAAAATGTATATCCTTGAAAAACTCCACAAAAATACCCTACCCTTTGCTTCCCAGGTTGTACCAGCCTTTGATAGCATATTCCGAGTGCTACGTCAAGACTGAGTTTGAAAACACGCAAATGTCTGTAACTATGCTTTGTTGTTCTATCTTCCCCTCAAGGTTCAAACAGATTCTTCTTAACCCTCAAAGCATCAAGCGCCTGATGATATCTCATCTTCTAGATAATTACTATGCTCCCACTTCTTTAAGGATAACTACCCTCAAGGTCAGCATAAAAGCTCTGTTCTTCTGTAGAAGAACTGGCAACTGCATGTCTTACTTCAAATAAGAATTAATACCATTCTATAACTTCCTTCTGGTATCATTTTACTTCTGCCTAAAGTACTTCCTTTATTAGGTGATGAATCCATTTAGGTATGTCTTAAAAAGTCTTTATTTCAATTTACTTCCACAAAATATATTCACTAGATGTAGAATTCTAACTTAATAGTTGCTTTACTTGCTGTTGATTTTTTTTTCTTTCAGTAATTTAAAGACCTAGCTCTTTCCGTTATTTAAAGACTTAGTAAGTTAAAGACTGTCTATCCTTAAAGAAGTGTTTTATACTGATTATGAGGCCACCACACCAAGCCTTATAATGTCTCCTTTCTATCTTTAATTTAATTATGTTTATACAATTTCTGGGGAAAAAAGTGCTGTGACTCATATCTTTGCTATTCTGCCCGTAATGTATTTTTTTTTTTTCCTGTCTGCTTGTGAGAAGTATCTTTGTAATTGATTTTGAGAAATTTGATTGTATTGTACCTAGGTCTAGATTTTGTTGTTGTTGTTTTATTGTACTTGGGTTTTATGGAGTTTCTTGCAAATGTGGGACTATAATTTTTTAATCAAATTTGCAAGTCTTTTTTTGTTTCAAATCTCTTCCACTGCTCATTGATGCTCTGTGTGTTTTTGTATTTTTCTCTTTTGTCTTGGATGCCTTCAGTTGATAGGTCTTCAAGTTCACTAAGCTTTTTTCTGCAATGTGTAATCTACCAGCAAGATCATCTAGATTTTGCTTCATTTCAAATTGTATAGATTTTTAAAGTTTGATCTGATTTTATATAATTATTGCTCTACTTAACTAATTGAAAGTCTATAATGCAGCTATAATAATTTCTCATGCACTTTGCTAACAATCAACATCTGTGCCAATTCTGGATCAAATTCTTTGATTAATTTTTTCCTCATTATGGGCTATATTTTCCTGCGTCTTTTCATTACTGGTAACTTTTGGATGGGTATGAGAAAATGTGAATTTTACCTTGTTAGGTATTAAATATTTTTGTATTTTTATTAATATTACTGTTACGATTTTTCTTGTGTAAACTTAAGTTACTATAAAACAATTCAATGCTTTTATGCCTTGATTTTAAGATTTAGACATTTTAGATGGTTTTAAGGTGTTAGTATCAAATAAGTGTTCAGTCTAGGGCTAACTTTTCCCTACCTTTGAGGCAAGCCCACTCTATGAATTCTACCAACTACCCCATAAATTATGGAGATTCCTGAGAGAAATAGGAATAATTCCTGTCTCCTTATGAACTCTGAGCACAACTACTTCTAATCATTTTTATATGTTTCCCTCTTTTTTCGGGTAGTTATTTTTTTTTCCATAGGCATGTGATCAGCTCTCTGCTGAGTTTTCATTCGAAGGGGACACTTTGCAAATCTCTGTAATTCTTGTCATGTGCGTCTATCTCCTCTGTGGTACTTTGTCTTGGAAACTCTAGCTGCCGTGCTTTCCCCACACTCAACTCCATCTCTGCTTGTCAGGGAGTTTGACCTCTGCAATGGCCTGGAAACTATTTTCAGACAGTAGTAAATTGGACCAATAACAGAAGTTACCTTTTAAATGCACAATTTCTCCAATACCACTGTCCTTTGTTGTCTATGTTCAGTGTCTTTGAAACGATCTCTATCTATCTATCATCTGTCTACTATCTAGCTAGCTAGCTAGCTGCCAATCAATTTTTTGTTTGTATCAGTTGGGTGAGTAAATCCAGCCTCTTTTCCTTTATCTTGATGAAAAGTGACAGCTTTCCATCTCTATATTTGAAGTCACAGAATCCTTATGAGGTGGTGTCATCTGCTCTGATTTACAAACGAGGAATCCTAAATGGCACAGAAGGCAAGGTTTTTGTTCCCATAGTCAGAAAGTTTAAAAGCAAAAGAGCAAAGACTTAAAATTTAACTCTATCTACTTCCAAATTCTGTGCTTGCTTTATGGGAAGAGAATATTAAAGAGGTTTTTAAGGGTTAGCACAATAAGCATGTGACATTCTCCCTGTGGCAATGTAACAATACAATTTTTCTTTACCTGGCAACCTTTTATACTTTCTGACTTGAGTCAGATAGCATCTCCCTTGACCAGGCTAAAAGATGCTCTCACCACCTTTTGCTAATTCTTTTCACTCATATCTGAAAAGTACATTGTGACTGTGTTTGCCTTTAGCGTGAGACTGAATTTGTGGGGGAGGGGAGGGTTATAAATTTTGTATATTTTATCTTTCTTTTCTTAGTATCAAGCAAAATTCCTGGCACATGGTAGACAAAATGTGTATTTGTAGAATTGAACTGACGCTTGAGGCTTCCTCAAAGCAAGCCAGTTTTAATAATGGCCTACAGGTTGCATAGCAGAAGATATTGACAAGTAAAATCAAAATGTGTATTCTAAAGCTAAAGAGAGTTTTGTTTTGTTGTATGGGTTTATCTCTTTGACTATCCTATTCATTGAAATAATTTAAAAATGTAAATAAAAACAGGTTAGCTTCTCAAGTTGGAGGGACTAGGCTTTTAGAAAACCTGTCCTTAAAGACTTGGAAAACATGCTAAACTACAATGTATTGTTTAGGTCTGTGTTACAGCAATAATAAACAAAGAATCATTTAATTGCATGGTGAAATCCATTTCGGGATCTACCAAGAGGATCCACAGCGTCACACATTTTTAAAAGGCAGTTTGAGATAGCAGCGAAGACTGCAATTTCAACTCATGAAACCTCAGGTTTCATGCTACCTTCTAACACTACACATTAAATAATCTTTGGCAGTTGACTTAACTTCCTGAAGTTCCTCTTATTTAAAGTGTGGACAATTGTATTACCATGCGGGGATGTAGTGATGAGGAAATGAGAGTTCGGTATAGGACAGTTGACAAAAACACAGACTCATGTTTCCCTTCCAGTGTAGACTGAATGCTGGAAAGCATCTGTCCAATCAAGGGCTGTATATGCCAGCCCCCAGCATTCAGGAGACACTTCATGACAAGTTCTTAACAACAGAATGCAGATGGGCATAAAATACAGTGGAGGTGTATGAACATTAGGTTTGAGATTCTCTATGTTCTCATATTTCTCATCTGCCAACTAAATGATCATGGCAAAGAATATCTGCATTGGAATTTGTTGAAAGGAGAAACCACATTGGTGTGCTAAGTCTTTGGGTTTGGGGGATTATATACATTTCAGCAGTTAGCCTATTCTGATTACTAAAGAGAAAATGCTCACATAGAACATAACACAGTAGTTCAGTACATGATATATATTACTATTTACTCACAGACATAATGATTCTTGGCTCTAACTGTATAAAGCGATGTGACTTTGGACAAAACAATTTACTGCTATGGACATTTATCTCTATCACTCTGGTAGTGTTGGATTAAAAGATCTCTAAGGTCCTTTTCAGCCTCAACACTATGTTTTCTTCTCTCAAGATTATTTGCTTATTATGACATATGAGCTGCTCCAAACCAAATTCTCAGGGTACAAAGAGTGATATTTCTGCCTGTCATGGGTACATGATAAGTAAGCACATATGCACATTCTACATTATTAAAAGGGATCAATTTGCAATAGTTCACATCACGAACGAAGGGAAAGCTAAAATGGGACATGTAGAAAGATTGATAAGCAATGCTGTATGCCTGCATGTGTTAATCACAAGGCAGTACATACTCATGGAATTTTATCCGAGAGTTTCCAATATTCCAAAGTAAAACTAAAATGTAAGCATTTATGACTAGTATGTGTATGACATACCAGTCATGTATGACAGGTCTACACATTTTAGGCAACATGGCAAAATACAAAAACACAGAGGTATTAAGAGTCCTGGTAAGAAAGTGGTTCAGATATTGGATCAATCATGTTGCTGAGCCTGGTTAAAAAGTTAGTAATTATAGAATGGTTACGCAGATTGTGATATGATCAAAGTCTCCAGATGGCCATGATTCCATGAGAAGTGAGTTGGTGATGAAGGGATAAGAGAAATGAGGAAGTGTTTAAAACTCTGGAGGTAGGAGGTATGACAGTTCTGGAAGATGGTTAGATGCATAGTATGGTCCGAGGATGAGGGGATAAAGTGGTATAGAGATAAAAGTTAGGAGTGCTTTTTGTTAAACTTGGTTAACCACAGGATATGGGCATTTTCAACGGCATGTATTTGGGTGGAGAAGTAAACCATGACCCTTTGTTTCTCTTGCTAATGAAAGTGAAATCATAACCCAGAGGACAGTAAATGGCAAGAGAATTGGAAAGTGATAGAATCTTTTTGTTTACATTTCAGGAAAGGAACTTTTGAAAGAGAAGAGGAGAATAAGTGTTTTAAAACTTAACTGGGGAGATTTTAGAAATGGGCTCCAACTCCAAGCCTCGTGAAATATCCATCTGCAGGAGAAGTAGCTCAGTAGAGTCAAAAAGGTGTAAGGATATCTGTTCAAAAACTTTAGATGTAGGCTTATGTATCTACGATGGGTCTGGCATTTGCTGTATGCAGTTATTGGAAGTAGGCATTTCCTACATGCATTTATTGTGAGTAGGACTCAATGATGGGTGGATTCATTAGGTATGAAACACAGGTTGTCTTCTAAGTCCTTTTATTTACTACATTACCACTCCCTTAGATCTGTTTCCATATTAGTTTGAAGATATGAGGTTTAGACTTAATAATTATCAGAATCTTTTCTAGTTCTAGTCTTTTCAATTATTTTATTCCCAAGATAGACTTTCCCCAAGCCCCAGACTTACTAATATGACAAAAGGCACAGACTGTGAAAACGGCAGTTGAATTTTTAGGAAGTATATATGCCAAAGGTAGTAGTTCAGGAAAAGAAAGATCTCAAATCCTATTCTTACAGATAAAAGAGAAGGAAAATAATACAATGTGGTTTTTCAATAGTTTACCAATAAGGAGACACTGTAGATGATGGACTGTAAGGTGATGGACTTGTTTGGTTTAATTGAATGCAAAAAAAAAATCTACTTTTTAAAGAATTCCTTGTTCATATAATCTGATCATCTTTTGATTTTTATTACTTATGATTTTTATCACTCAATATATTTTCTTGTTGTGATAAATTCTAAGGAACATGAGCCTTAACTAAAGCTTTCTTATATTAAATCTTTGATGACAAAGAGAAAGAAGCTCTGAAAATTTCTGTATGTAGGTTGAAAGTTGAGATGTAAGGCAAAGATTATTTATGAGGTTAATATATCACCAAAATTGAAAGCTGGAAAGCAATATAGTATCAAAATTGGTCTTGGCTGAAAGTGTCAATCAAATCATTAAATATTTTTAAACATTGACCAGAGCTCTAGTAGGTGTAGTACTCCGTCAAAGCTTAGAACTTCATTGTAAAATGAATTGTTACATAAATCAGTTAGCCAAGGAGTATTCATACTATAGAATAAAGTATTACAAATTAAAACAATGAGGCTTCTCTATAATTATGCAATTGCTGGTTTATAATAATCTATAAGGTACATTTTATTTTCAAATAAGAAATTTTACACTAATAAAATATGGTAAGATTTTGGCAAACAATAAAGCAAAGCTCTATTTTTCTTTGGTGGAAGAATTTACACCAAACGAATATTTCTCTGTGAAGAAAACAGAATTGTAGAGAAGCAAGAATGACTTTGTTTTTAGTTTGTTCTGTTGGAACAGTATGTATAACAGCTAAGAATTAATATATTTGTTATGTGATAAAAATAATTATATAAAAATTAAAAATAAGATAAACCTACATGTGCTAATGTTGAGGATATAGTCCCATATATATTTAAATGAAAGCACTAAGCAGCAAAGGAGCATGCACGATGTCCTTTCATTTGTATGTGTAAATATTTGTGTGTGTGTATGTGTGTGTATGTGTGTGTATTTTACATAAAATTTTAATTTTCCCATTTTGTCTTTCACAAGCTACCTGGTGAAAGGAATTGCTTACTGCATAAGAGTTTCCTCAGGGCCCATGACATTCTGTGTTTTCTTCTGATTCTGAGCTAAATGATCTTATTCTTAGGTAAATCAAGGCGCAAATCAGGTGTCTTTCAGAGTCAAAACTGTCCAATGTACAATTCTAATAATAACTTTGTATTTGTCAATGTCCACAAAAGCCCACTCCACCACCATTCACGTTCTAGCAGCTCTCTGGCTATTTCTCCAGGTTGGCTGTGGGGAGGGAGGAAAAGTGAAGGAACAGAATACTCCTTTTTGATCTGGTACCTTAAGTAAACCTGTATTCTGCTCTTTGGAACTGAGCGTTTTATAAATTACTTTCCCTCAGGAGGCTGCTTGGAAAGGTCCACAGCTGGACTATTCTCTGCTCTGGTCATTGCAAGTAGCTACCACTGGTTGTATTGTCTTTCTTCCCCTGCTAATGATGCCTCCGCTTGGAGCATTTTATGGCTGCAGTTCCTCTGCTTCTCTAGGGGCATATTTTGAGAGGATGTTGAGAACTCTAAGCCAATTGCTTATATGTTCTCTACATCTCTATTTTGGGTCTCTTTTATGGCATGCCTGTGCATCCCTGGAAAGACTCGTGCATCTTTATCCTAACAGAAATATCCTTGAAATACAAGCAGATTCCAATGGTAAGAAGCTCTCCCAGTTCTATCACTAATTCTGAGGGGAATTAGAAACTCTCATCTTCTCAGTTTCTCAAGGAACAGTTAGGCCCAGGCTATCATGTCGCAAAACTGCAGAAAACCACATGACAACCTCTCCCAGGGGTCGTGTTTAAATTGGAAGTTTCTAGGCGTAAGAAGAAAGTGAAATCACACCAAAATTCTCTCCTGTTAGGAGAGCAAGACAGCAGTTTTCCCCTAAAGAAATTTCTTCACAAAGCCTGTCCACACTCTGAGTAGTTTTTTTATCCCGGAACTTGTTGATGGGACAATAGTAGAAGATCTATTTCCATGAGATATTTATTTGTAGATTCTGCATTTGTTTTATTTGCCTGTGAAATGTCAACTCCATCTTATTAGTTTTCTGTCTTAGGCCTCTGTTTTTCAGAACTTCAGAACACGCTGCTGTTATGATTATTGTTTTTGGTTTTGTGGTGGAAATATCACTAAAATGGATTAGGCTTTGCAAATGTTGAACAAAATAAACCCACTAGGGTTCCTGGAATAAAATTTAGGAGCAATCTAAAAATGAGTACAGACATCACTAAACAAGATTATACATACATATATATATACACATATATATATATATGTATATATGCCTGAAACATAGGCTTATGTGCATATATTGGATTGGCAAGCGATCCAAGAAGCTACAGTTGAGAGTCAGGGGGAGAAAAGAAAAGAAGAGGAGAGAGTTTACGTAGATAATGAACTTTACCCCTGCTGCAGGCAATTGGTTACTCTATCCCATGAGAATGGACGATAAGTCATATAATATACTTTTGGGGACCTTCTATCCCATTGGTCAAAATTTTCATCATAAGGTTAATTCAAGGGCACCAACTGAGTTTCCTAAGCAAAGAAATCCACACGCAAAAAAATGCAAAAGTCCTCCAGCTTTGTTCTTTTCACTGTCCTGAATGGTATTGCCTAGGTTTTCTTCTAGGGTTTTTATGGTTTTAGGTCTAACATTTAAGTCTCTAATCCATCTTGAATTAATTTTTGTATAAGGAGTAAGGAAGGGATCCGGTTTTAGCTTTCTACTTATGGCTAGCCAGTTTTCCCAGCACTATTTATTAAATATGGAATCCTTTCCCCATTTCTTGTTTTTGTCAGGTTTGTCAAAGATCAACACAGGAAGGGGAACATCACACACCGGGGCCTGTTGTGGGGTGCGGGGAGTGGGGAGGGATAGCATTAGGAGATATACCTAATGTAAATGATGAGTTAATGGGTGCAGCACACCAACATGGCACATGTATACATATATAACAAACCTGCACGTTGTGCACATGTACCCTAGAACATAAAGTATAATAATAATAATAAAAAAATGCAAAGGGCAGGAAGCAATAAAGTGGAGCCATGCCCCAACTGGCCGACCGTAATGAGATGCCCATCCATTTGCATTATATTGGCAAGATTTAAGAAGTCTAACAACACCAGCAATACACACGATTATGGAAATATAAATTTCCATGGCCCAAGAAAGGAGCTAAAGTTTGCACTCAATGTGAGTTTGGTGAGGCTCACACTACAGCAACTAAAAAAAAAAGAAAAGAAAAAAAGACTGAAGACTGACATGGAGCAGAAAGGTGCTCCGTATACTGGTAAAGCTTCCATTTCAATGTCTTATTAGAGATATGTATAGGTACACGCTTCGAGAAGGATGCATACTTCTTTGCAGGAAATTAGGATGCCTACATTTTGATTGAGAGATCAGACACAGAGTGAGAGGTAGATTTACTTCATATTTTTCCTTTTTAAAATTTATATTTGAAATTAAGAAACAATTAGAGAGTTATCTGAAGTCTCCTATCCTCCTATGTACCTTTTCTGAACCATATTCACCTTTCAAAGTCTTCAAAGAAACCCATATATAATATTGGGTGATTTTTATTAATATTCATTTAAAAATATTTTCAAATATGTTTATATTATCTAAACAATACATTATTTTGGATGTTTTCAACATTTAAATAAATAGTATCATCTATCATTAACTTATTTTCTCAGAATTAATATATTTTAATATTATCTATGTTGAGACTCAGTCTTCTATTTTATTAATAATAATTACTGCCAGTGTTCCACATTTGAAAAAAATATGATACTATATTCATTCTTTTCTGAATGAGCATTTAAATTTTCTCAGTTTCTTTATGACACTCAAGCTGCTAGGAACATTCTTTATATATGTCCCTGGGCGTGTGAGCAAGAAAGTCTCTGTGGTTTATGTCTGACGAATAAATAGTTGTTTCAGAAGGAATGTACATATCCAATTTTACTTTATATTGCCAAGTTGCTCTACAAAGTGGTGGCATAAATTTATATTTCCATAATAGTGCTTATTGCTCTACCTCCTCACTGCCAGTGTTGTTAGGGATCTTAAATCTTGCCAATATAATGGATATGGATGGGCATCTCATTATGGTTTTATTAGGTATTCACCTGATTACTACAGAGGTTGTGCATCTTTTCAAATGCTTATTGACTCTTTTGGTTTCCTCCTTTCTGAATTGCCTGCATAAAATCATTGCCAATTTTTCTGTTCAATTGCTTGTCTTTCGTGATTGTTTTGATTCTTTGTGTATTTTGGATGCTAAACCTCTAAAAGTAGTATGCATTGTAAATATCCTCTTTCAGGCAGTGGCTTTGCCATTTAACTTTTCTGCATAGTGACTTATATTGATCAAAAAGTTTACATTTTAATGGAGTCAAGCTTATCGAATTTTTCTTTGCTTTTTATAAAAATAGTTCTCTATACCAGGTCATAAAATCTAAATCTATATTTCCTTTAAGAAATTTAAAAGTTTTGTTTTTTTCATTTGGGCTTTTTATGCACTTGGAATTGGCAAGTGTGTATGTGTGTTTTTTCAAGGGCAGAAATACTTGAGATTAAAAATGGTTTTCTTCTGTACATATTACCTCTTACTCCATTATAATTTTTGAGTTATGTTTACCCTGATTAAAAGTGTTATTTGATTAACATATGAAGATTCTCTATAAGAGCTCTTTTTTTCTGGTTTATTCTACTCTACTAGGCTATTTGTGTATCTCAGTTATAATACCATGTGTTTAAAAACTCATATAACTTTATGTTAAGCCTTGAAGTCTAGTAGGACATCTCTCAAGTTCTTTAAATTCACTTTGGTTACTGTTAGTTTTCCTTCTTTCATATACATTTTAGGATCAACTTTTCATTTACCAAAATAAAATATTCTCATAGGGGAAAATGCATGAAATTCATGGATTAATTTGGCTTAGAATGGATATTTTTATGATATTGAGAAGAAACCACATGTCATTGAATTTTCTTTGTAAATGACTTAGCATTACAGTTGTGTGTTATTCTCCTTATATGTTGTCATCTTAAGCCAATATCTAAGCCATTTTTTGGAGAGGGTCATTGATTTTTTAAGAACCCACAATGTAAAGTCTACTAATCTTTTAAAGAAAGTCTATAGAAGAAGGAAGATGCCCTTCTTGTGAGAAACTGAGAAGCTTGTGGTCTCCTGGAGCTGCAGGCAGCCATTCAGTATTCCATGACAGGGACCTATGCGATTAATAGCTTTTAGATCATTTATTTCCAATTATTAGTGTGATCATTTATTTCCAATTATTAGTGTGATATCAGTGCTCATGAATGATTTTACCCATTGGCCAAAAGAATTTTACTGCTTCAATTATTTCAGCAAAATACACTGATATATGCCCATAGCATGTAGTAGTGGCATATAGTAAGTATTGAGTCCTCTTGAAAGTATTCTTTCTCTATTTGTGTTGTGTATTTATCAAGAGTCACTTTTGTCTGTTCCCAAACCAAATTATTCCAAGTTTATTCATTAATGCAATAACATAATTCAATTATTATATAAACCAATTAACATGAGTATGAAAAATGATTCTCTTTCATAAAAAATAGATATGTTTTGCAAAAAATAATAAAAAAACAGTATAATGAGGTATGGATAAGAATAAAAGGGAGAATCCTGTAAATAAGGAAGATTCTGCATTCTTTGCTTCAGGTTTATGGTCATATTTTAAATGAAACAAAAACTGGAAGTAGCAGAAGCTGCATCTGCATTGCAGATTCAGTTCATGCAAAAAAAAAAAATTGGAACTTCAATCAAGAATGTTTGCTAAAATGTCTTGGCCCATGGTAAAGGTTAACAAAAATTAATTATCATTGATATGTTCTCAGTAAAAGCAAAATATTTAAGATACATATGTGTTTTTAACTACTGATGCCTGTTAAGTTTCAATATGTTTGTTTCCTTACTCAGTGCACAGAATTAAAACCCAAAACTTTGTCAAATGATTTCTATAAAGATTTGGCTTCCCCGTGAGACATGTTCTTAACTGCTATCTGTAGCTCTAACCCTTTATCCCTCACCCCATCTAATGTGAAACTTTATGCCTCTTTTCTCCACAAGTTAGAATTCTCTGCCTGCTGTGACAATTACAGGGATTTTTAAGGGATGCTTTGAAAAGAGCACTCTCTTCTACATTGCAGCTTAAATGGAAAATTCCTTATCTTTTGAGCAAAACATGGATAACTTGAAAGTTTCTGAGAAACTCCATCAAAGAACCCTCCTGAAGCACTGCCCTTTGGCAATACTAGTTTATTCTTCAAATCCAACACATATGTACTACAAAATGACTTGGCATGTTATTGATCATGTAGTAGAATCTCCACAAATATTGGCTAAATCACAGTAAGAATATATTAACTGCCTTATCGTACAACTGTCTTAGCTCTGTTTTCATTTGTTCCTTGTATATGGAACTGGCTACCCTGAGGAGTTGGGCCCTTTGTGTTTTTTCTTAAAGAAATACTAATAGCTTAAAAGTTGCTGTTAGTTTTCTGATTTCAGATGCAAAAACATCAATTTCACTTCAGAACACACTGCTATTTTTATTATTGCCTTTGGTTTTGTGTTGGGAATATCACTAAAATGGATTAGGCTTTGTCAAGCCTGATGAATATACATTATACATGACACACATGTATAATATATATTCATACATTTATATATGCACACACACTTTTATAAAATACCACCTTCTCTATCCTTAGCTGTACCTTTAGTATAAAGAATCAAGTGAAAAAAATCTGATCACATCAAAAAACTTTATTTTTTAAAATCAAATTCCTTAATATTCTTAGGATAAGTGTTCATTTACCTTTGTATTATGTTTAATATCTCTGATCAAATATAATTAGTGAACTTTGTAGTAAAAAGTCCAATATAATTTAAGTAATCATCATTGAAAATGAAATAATATCATTTAATAAGATTTATTGTTTAGTATTTTATGTTTTGTTAAAGATGGCAGAAAATGTATACTTAAAGTAAGATCTATATCAACTCTCAAATTTAAGATGACAAAAAATGTGTATGTCAAAAGAAAGACTGAAAATTTTTTGAAAATTTATATATCACATATATTAGAATTCAGCAAATACATGTTTATTTAAATATCAAAGGCCTTCACTTGACTAAAACCAATGTTGAAAGTCAGTGTTAACTTCATGGAATAAACTAATGGGCTATAAGAATTAATCTATCATTTTAAACTACAATCTTATAGTTTAAGCTATTGTAATTTTACTGTTATACATTTTGTAATTACGTTGGTAAAGTTTTCATTTGTGTCCAGCAACATGACTTACTCAGCCCTTTTCATGCCAAGGTACTTCATGCCATTATTAAATATGAAGTCCACAAAGAAGAACATATTTTTGAGAAACCACATCATTCTCTAATACCTTTAGTTCCTTTCTAATATTCATATTTTATTAGTTTAATGTAATTAATCATGCCTATTCTTTAAATTTGTATTCACTTAAAATTTTGTATCAAAATTGACAATTTTTATTCATTCTTATGATACATCAACTTTCAAATAGAAATATTTGCTTGAAATTCTCATAGCCTAAGTAGAACTAAATAACTAATAGCTCAAGATATTTTGAAATTCTTCTCTAATTCCACAAATGGTAACCAATACACAGTCCAATTCTATAAAAATTAAAATTATATGACCAGGCACCATGGCTTACACCTATAATCCCATCAAGTTGTGAGTTCAAGGCAGGAGGTTTGTTTGAGCCCAGGAGTTCGAGACCAACCCTGGTCAATATAGAAAGACCCCCATCTCTACAAAAAAATACAAAAATTAGCTAGACATGGTGGCATGCACCTGTGGTCTCAGCTACTTGGGAGGCTGAGGTGAGAGGCTATCTCTAAGTTAAAGGTTGCAGTGAGCTGTAATCATGCCACTGCACTTCATCTTGGGCCTTAAAGTGAGTCTTTGCCTCAAAAAAAAAATATATATATATATATGTGTGTGTGTGTGTGTGTGCGTGTATATATGTATATATATACACGTGTATATATACATATATACACGCACACACATATACCAAATTTCCATTTTTCTGTCTTCAATTGTTATTTAAAATTTTATGTTTTCCCTCAAGGATTATATAATATTTATCTCAATGTTAATTAAACAATGTACACTTTTGTAATATTTAAATTCATCTCAATCTATTTCATTAGTTTATGTATTTGTTTCCCAAGGATGCCACATCAACTAATCACACATATGGGGACTTAAAATAACAGAAATTTAATTCTTTCACAGTTCTGGAGGCCAGAAATTAAGAATCAAGCTGTCAGCAGGTGTGGCACCTTCTGGAGCCTTGGAGAGAGAAACCATCCCGTGACTCTAAGCTTCTTATGTTCTTGGCCATCCTTGTGATGCCTTGGCGTGTGGAGGCATTATTCAGCTCTCTGCCTCCATCCTCACATTGTCGCTCTGTGTCTTACTCTCTCACATATAAAACACTTCCATTTCCTCGCCATAAGCTAGCATTATTTTATCTTGATCCTTACCTTACCTCTGCAAAGATCCATTTTCCAAATAATGTCACATCCCGAGTTTCTCAGTAAACGTGAATTCCAGGGGGGAACTATTCAACCCATTACAGTCAGCTTTACGTCCCCCCCGCAATAGATGGCTGTCCCATTTACATTCACCCCATCCTTACATCATTAAAAGTCTTAACCCAGGCCGGGCGCGGTGGCTCACGCCTGCAATCCCAGTACTTTGGGAGGCCCAGGAGGGCGGATCACGACTTCAGGAGATCGAGACCATTCTGGCTAACACGATGAAACCCCGTCTCTACTGAAAAAATAAAAAAATAAATAAATAAAGTAAAAACTAGCCGGGCGTGGTGGCGGGCGCCTGTAGTCCCAGCTACTCGGGAGGCTGAGGCTGGAGAATGGTGTGAACCCGGGAGGCGGAGCTTGCAGTGAGCTGAGATCCAGCCACTGCACTCCAGCCTGGGCGACAGAGCGAGACTCCGTCTCAAAAAAAAAAAAAAAAAAAAAAAGTCTTAACCCATGCTAGCATCAACTCTAGGTATAAAACTTTATCCAAATATAACCAACTAAAAGGTTCCCAACTTGCAACACCTGCAGCAGATATGAATGGGACCCTGAGGAGGATTCACCTTGAGTCAAAATTCTTCTTCAATTGAGAACCTATGAAATTAGAAAACAAGTTCTTTGCTTCCAAAATACAGTAGTGAGACATCATAGGATAGACATCCCTATTACCACAGGGAGAAATTAGAATAAATAAACGGGTCATTATTTCCACACAAGACTGAGAACTTTCAGTGCAAATTCCATTATGTTTTAAGGTCTGAGAACAACCACCTATGTCTGCTGGGCCCTACTGATCAGAGCTCCCTCTGCTTTTTCTTCCTCAACCTCTGCCTCTTATCCATGTCTCCACTCTTGGCATCATTCTTCCTTCTTCTTGAAGGATAGCACTATAAGTCCACCTCTTACCTGTACAATTTTGGGATTCCATCAACTGTCTTTCATTTTGCATAGTCTCTGTCCTTTTCACTCCAAGCTGATAGTGTTTCTGCTAATACAATATTCTCAATAATCTTGTGGATCTCCCATATATGTGAAAAGATCTATATCGTTAGACAAGAAGATTCTCCTTGAATCCTGCCTGGGTAACCCCTTTTGTATTCCTGGCTTCTGCTGAGCTGGATCTATAATATTCCTCACTTAACTCCTTTCTGCAGCAAAATGTTGTCCAGTCACACCCTTAACCTTTTCTCCAGAATACACTTTAACATCTTTTGTAATCATCACAGGACAAGAATTTTCCAAATCACCAAGCACTGTTTCTTATTTCCTTAATAGAACCTTCTTCAATTTGTCTCCTTTCTTTTACATTTAACAATAAGCAGCAAGGATAAATCAGATTGTGCCTTCAGCAGTACTTGGAAATCTCCCCTGATAAATATTCAAGTTAATCACTGACAAGTTCTGCTTTCTATCCATTGTTAAAGAACAATGCAGTCATGTTTTCTGCCACTTTATACGGATTATCTTTCTATCAAGGTCCAATAATATGTTTCTCATTTCCCTCTGAGACCTCAGCAGAAGCACTTTTAATGCTTATATTTCTACCAACATTCTGTTTAGGATGACATGTTTATTCTCTACAATGACACAAATTTTCTTTACCAGAATCACCTTTCTCACCAGAATCATCTTTAATGTCCATTTTTCTACCAAGAGTCTTGTCAAAGTAATCTCTCTCTCTCTCTCTCTCTCTCTCTCTCTCTCTCTCTCTCTCTCTCTCTATATATATATATATATATATATATATATATATATATATATATATATTTTACCTATTACGCTTCTAAAAGTTCTTCCAGCCACTGTTCATTGTCTAATTCCAAAGCCGTGCTCACATTTTTAGGTATTTGTTACAGAAGCACCCCACTTCCCAGTACCAAAGTATGTGTTAGCTTCCTAGTGATGCCACAATAAATTATACAAACTTGGTGGTTTTAAATAACAGAAGTTTATTTCCTCACAGTTCTGGAGACTAGAAATCCAAAATCAAACTATCTGTAGTATTTGTTCCTTGTTGTATCCTTGGGGGAGCTATTATTTCATTCATCTTTTCTATATGCTGTCTTTGCCAGTAATCAGCATTCCTTGGCTTATAGACACATCACTCTAATTTCTAATGCCATTTTTTGCATTATTTCTCAAAGTTAATGTTGGTCCTTTTCTGCCTTTTATAAGAAAATTATTAATAAATTTAGGATCCATCCTAACCCAGCATCATCTCATCTGATTCTTACTTTAATTATAATTTTAAACATCTGATTTTCAAATAAATCACATTCTGAGGTTCCGGGTGTACATGAATTGGAGGGGAGAGGAATATTCAAACTACTACACTGAAAGAAATGTATTAATAACTTTCTGTATGTGGTATCAGCAGCTTTTCTAACAATCAAATATTTAATACAATAGATTTTACTCTTGAAATAATATATAATTCAATTGAGTGATATAATGCCAACAAAGAGAAATTAAAACTTTTGCTTTGAGTTATATAATATTGAGAACAATCACCTACATTTTGAATTGTTTATGTTTTAATAATGCCTATGAATAACAAACCTTGATGGTATTACTAATACTGTTACTCTGTTTAGATATCATGGTAACCTACATAATTAAAATGACCTTATCTAAGAGTATTTAGCACTTAGATCAGTCTTCAAAAGGTTTGAAACCAAAGGAAAACATACTTAGCAAATATTAGCCGATAATCAGTTCAGAGTTATGATAGTGGTATTAGAAATTGTCTGAAAATCCCAGGCCTGTTACAGTTTCTGCATGCCAATTAAATTGGAGAAACGATATTTATTTTTTGTTAAATGAACTATTCAGACAATCATTTAAGGAGTCAAAATTTTGCAAAAGCTTTGTAAGTTCTCCAGAAGTGGTCAAAGATCTCTTGTTCCTTTTTTTTTTAATTATTGGACTATTTTTTAATTGAAAAATCAGGGATCATCAATGAAAAAGAATGACAATTTGCGGCTCAAATCTTACCTTCAATTTCAAATCATTTGAAATCATTTGAAATTGAGGGTACATGAGCATATTCACTGGTAAATATTCAATAAATTTGTTTTTTTATTAGAATATCAACAATATATAAGAATATTAAAGGATTCATCCAACTCTACAGAAAGTTTAATTTGAGTTAAAATAAATAAATAATTTCTCTAGAAATGCCCACTTGGCCGGGTGCAGTGGCCGGGTGCAGCACTTTGGGAGACTGAGGCAGGTGACTCACGAGGTCAGGAGTTTGAGACCAGCCTGGCCAACATAGTGAAACCCTGTCTATACTAAAAATACAAAAATTAGCCACGTGTGGCGGCAGGCACCTGTAGTCCCAGCTATCTGGGAGGCTGAGGCAGGAGAATCACTAAAACTCCAGAGGTGGAGGTTGCGGTGAGCCTAGATGGCGCCATTGCACTCCAGCCTGGTTGACAGAGCAAAACTCTGTCTCAAAAAAAAAAAAAAAAAAGAAATGCACCAATTAATATGGCATCTCCTACCTACATGTAGCAATTTAAATTTATTAAATAAAATAGGATTAAAATGCATTTCCTTTGTTGCAGTAGCTACAATGCTCAACAGCAACATATGCTAGTGGCTACTATACTGAACAGTACAGACAAAGAACATTTTTCTAAGATAATAGCTGAACGTTCTACTGGATTGCATCACTTTAGAACATCAAATATTCAATGTTGTTAAAATATACATACATATCTTCGCATATGAACACATATATTAACACACTTTATATGCTAATGAATGAGTACTAGATGGCTAACAATGAAATGTGCAAATAACCAGTCTACTCTGGTGCACCTATTTACTATTGGCTACAATAGAATTGCATCACCTAATTGCAAATCTTACTTTTTCTAGAGTACATGAATAGCATTATGGCTCCCTGAAACTTGATTACAGAAAACAAGAACTTTAGTTCAGTTGATGTGTTGATTATGAGGCTGAGAAGTTAGAGAGACAGCCTACTCCATCACTGGAAATTTGCACACAGACAAGGAGAAACACCCATCAGAGTGATTAATGGGAGTTATTTTCATCTTACTGTCTATGTCACTTCCAGCTCAAATTCCCAAACAATATTCAGATTTCATGGGGAGCACAAAATGGAGGAATTATCATACACATTTTATTTCTTGTCAAGAAATATGAGACAATTTATATAAATATATATATACATATGCACACTTATGATACTGATTTCATTTTTACTTTTTTAATCTTAGAAATTAAGTAATTTTTACCATGCATAATCTAAAACCTATTTCTTCTTTTAAGATTATAAAATACTTTAATTAGAATTTCACAAAGGTGGAGCCTCAGGATTTGCTGATTGCATGCCACATTTTTTTCCAGGGTTCAGCACAGCCTCAGAGACACAAAGAAGCAAACAGTGTTTTAAGGCCATGTACAACATGATGACAGTGATAGATATGCTAATTTCTTCATTCACTCCACTTCACTTCTTTTATTCCTCCAATTAAAGCAAATGCTACTGAAACTGTAATTAAGCCTGCGCTGGTCTCTGAGTGCCTGCTTTTTAAATAAAACTCTATTGATTTTCCTTTTATTTTTTATCTTCGTTTTAGGTTTGGGGATACATGTGAAGGTTTGTTATACAAGTAAACTCATGTCACACAACTTTGTTGTACAGGTTATTTCAGCACCCAGGTATTAAGCCTAGTACCCAACAGTTATTTTTACTGACCCTCTTCCTCCTACCACCCTCCACTCTCAAGTAGACCTCAGTATCTGTTGTTCTCTTCTTTGTATTCATGAGTTCTCTTCATTTAGCTTCCACTTATAAGCCAAAACATAGTATTTGGTTTTCTGTTCCTGCATTAGTTTGCTGAGGGTAATAGCTTCCAGCTCCATCTATGTTCTTGCAAAAGACATGATTTCTTTCTTTTTTTTTTTTTATGACTGCATAGTATTTCATGGTGTATAAATATTATATTTTCTTTATCCAGTCTACCATTGATGGTCATTTAGGTTGATTCCATCTTCTCACTATTGTGAATAGTAATGCAATGAACATCAGTATGCATGCATTTTATAGTAGAATGATATCTATTCCTCTGGGTGTACACCCAGTAATAGCACTGCTGGGTCAAATAGTAGTTCTGTTTTAAGCTTTTTGTGGAATTGCCATACTGCTTTCCACAATGGTTGAACTAATTTTCACTCCCACCAACAGCATATAAGTGTTCTCCTTCTCCATAAGCTTGTCAGTATCTGTTAGTTTTTGGCGTTTTAATAATGGCCATTCTGAGTGGTGTGAGATAGTATCTCATTGTGGTTTTCATGATCATTTCTCTAATCTCAGTGATATTGAGCTTTGTTTCATAGGCTTGTTGGTTGCATGTATGTTTTCTTTTGAGAACTGTCTGTTCAAGTCCTTTTCCCGCTTTTTAATGGGGTTATTTGTTTTTCTCCTATAGATTTAAGTTCCTTACAGATGCTGAATACTAGAACTTTGTCAGATGCATATTTTGCAAGTGTTTTCTCCCAATCTGTAGGTTATCTGTCCACACTATTGATAGTGTAGTTTACTCTGCAAACCTCTTAAGTTTAATTATATCCCACTTGTCAATTTTTGCTTTTGTTGCAATTGCTTTTGGTGTCTGTGTCTTGAAATCTTTGCTCAATCCTATGTCTGAGATTGTATTGCCTATTTAAGTTCCTTACAGATGCTGGATATTAGAACTTTGTCAGATGCATATTTTGCAACTGTTTTCTTCCATTCTGTAGATTATCTGTCTATTCTGTTGATAGTTTAGTTTGCTGTGCAAAAGCTCTTGAGTTTAATTAGATCCCACTTTCCAATTTTTGCTTTTGTTGCAATTGCTTTTGTGTCTTTGTCTTGAAATCTTTGCTCAATCCTATGTCTAAGATGGTATTGCCTAGGTTTTCTTCCAGGGTTTTTATAGTTCTTGCATTTTAAATTTAGGTATGTAACCCATCTGGAATTGATTTTTGTGTGTGGTAAAAGGAAGGCGCCCAGCTTCAATCTTCTGCATACGGCTAGCCAGTTATCCTGGCATCATTTATTGAATAGGAAGTCTTTTCCCCATCGCTTGTTTTTGTCAGATGGTCATAGATGTGCAGTCTTGTTTCTAAGCTCTCTATTCTGTTCCACTAGTCTATGTGTCTTTTCTTGTACCAGTGTCATGTTGTTTTGGTTACTGTAGTCCTGTAGTATAGTTCGAACTTGGGTAATGTGCTGTCTCCAGCTTTGTTCTTTTTGTTTAGTATTGCCTTGGCTATTTGAGCTCTTTTTTGGTTCCATATTAATTTTAAAATAGTTTTGTTGTTGTTGTTGTTCTGTGAAGGATTTCATTGGCAGTTTGATAGAAATAACATTTAATCTGTAAATTGCTTTGGGCACTATGGTGATTTTAATAATCTTGATTTTTCCTATTCACGAACCTAGAATTTTTTCCCATTTGTTTGTCTCCTCTAATTTCTTTCAGCAGTGTTTTGTAATTCTGATTGTAGAGCTCTTTAACCTCCCTGTTTAGCCGTATACCTAGCTGTTTTACTCTTTTTGTGGCAGTTGTGAGTGGGATTGTCTTTCTGCTTTGGCTCTTGGCTTGGCTGTTGCTGGTGTATAGGAATTCCAGTGATTTTTGAACGTTGATTTTGTATCCTGAAATCTGCCTCGATTTAACAACCTAACAACAACTGAAAAAAATAGAGATGCAAGAACAAATCAAACCCAAAGCTAGCATAAGACAAGAAATAACCAAAATCAGAGCTTAACTAAGCATATAGAGACACAACAAAATATTCAAAAGATCAACAAATTCAGTAGTTGCGTTTTTCAAATACTTAAGATAGATAGGCTACTAGCTAAACTAATTAAGAAGGAAAGACAGAAGATCCAAATAAACACAATTAGAAATGACAAAGAGGATATTATCACTGACCCTACAGAAATAAAAACCACCAGAAACTACTACAAACACCTCTGTGCACACAACTAGAAAACCTAGAAGAGATGCATGAATTCCTGGACACACACACTCTCCCAAGATTGAATTTCAAGGAAAAATTGATTCCCTGAATAGATCAACAGCAAGCTCCCAATTTGAATCAGTAATAAATAGTCTACCAACCAAAAAAAGCCCAGGACCAGATGGATTCACAGACGAATTCTACAAGATGTACAAAGAAGAACTGGTATCATTCCCACTGAAACTATTATAAAAAAATAAAAAATTGAAAATGAGAGACTCCTCCCCAGCTTGCTCTATGAGGGCAGTATCATCCTGATACCAAAACCTGACAGAGACACAACAAAAAAATAAATCCTCAAGCCAATATCTTTGATGAACATTGATGCAAAAATCCTCAACAAAATACCGTCACACCAAATCCAGCAGCACCTCAAAAACCATATCCACCACAATCAAGTAGGCTTCATCCCCGGGATGCAAGTTTGTTTCAACATATGCAAACCAATAAACGTGATTTATCACATAAACAACTAAAGACAAAAACACAATTATCTCAATAGATGTAAAAAAGGCCTTAAATAAAATTCAGTATCCCTTTATGTTAAAAATTCTCAATTAACTAGGTATTGAAGGAACATACCTCAAAATAATAAGAGCCATCTATGATGAACTCACAGCCAACGTCATACTGAATGGGCAAAAACTGGAAGCATTCTCCTTGAAAACTGGCACAAGGTAAGGATGCCCTCTCTCACCACTTCTATTCATCAGAGTATTGGAAGCCCTAGACAGAGCAATAAGACAAGAGAAAGAAGTAAAAGGCATCCAAAGAGGAAAAGAGGAAGTCCAACTATCACTTTTTGCAGATGACATGATTCTGTATCCTGAAAATTCCATAGTCTCAGCACAAGAGCTCCTTCAGCTGATAAACAAAACTCATTTCTATTAGTCATGATATGGCGTTTTTTTGGCACTTGTGTTTACATTTTGTTTTTTAGATTTATGTGGCACTTTTCTATGTGGGACTGCAGAAAATTTATTTTGAAATGTAAGTTTGAGTTTTAGAGTCAGATGACATGAATTGGAAATGTCAAAATGTTTTGGCATTAGCAAAACAAGACATGCTAACCAACGGGTGGGTCTTCAGGATGCTGTATTTGGGGGACATGCATGAATATCTGCACATCCCCACTGTAGCACATTAGCTTTGTGAAGGAGGTCTTCCCCTGAAGGCAAATGACCCATCTCCTCGGTCTGTCTGAGAGAGCAAGGGCAGCTCTAGGTATAGAATCAGAGCAATGGTTTCTGGTTTTCGCACTGCTGTGAAACTGAAAAAAAACCATTTGGCGTTCCTGAGCTTCAGTTTTCTTATCTAAAACATGCTATAATAAAACATTTCTTGCTTGATATTTGATAATTAAATAACATGAAATAAATTATAATAAAAATACCATATATGTTTTTTGCTTAACAGGTATACACAAGACCCTGGGTTAAATATTATACAGTACATGTACTGCCTTAATTAATCCTCCCAACTCCATAGGTAAAACGTTTTATTATTTTCCAGATGAGAAATTCAGTGTCCTGAGGTTTTCAGGTGTGACAGAAGTTATACAGGATCACACAACTTTTCAGTAGCCTCATAGGTTGTGCTTAGAATTCAGTGGAGGTTGTCTGATGTCAGTCTGGAATGTCAGTCAAATTATAAACATATGTAAAGGTGCTTAAAAATATTGAACATATCCAAATTAGTGCTACTTTAGGAATGTTAGAAATAGTGTATTAAGGAATATTATTTGCCTTTACCTTACTTTTTGTTTTGGAAATTCATTGTTTTCATAATACCCATTGAAACGTGCTGTTCTTCTTTAGCTGTTCATACTTATGTGCAGATAAACCTCCAAGTGCTTTTAAGTACCTTGATGTTATACTCCAAAAAGATAAAACTTTGAAGTGATTCATATTTTAGGGGGGTGGGGACAGTAATTATCACTTGCATTTGTTTACTGACATTTTAAATGATTAGAATTTTTAAATTTATTTCAACTATTTTAGATGGAATGAGATTTGATCTTTTGTACCAGTAGGTGGACATAATGATCTTTCTTCCTCGACTGCCATAGTGACTTTCCCAAGGGTATTAGCCGGGATCTGAGCACCGGAACACACATTTACAAAGTTTTATTTCCCCTTTCTTATTTCTTTCTATTGAGCATAAAGGTTACACATAGGTGAAAAAATGCCTCCACAGTCACAGTGAGAAAATGTCGCCAAGCTGCATGCTGCATGGCGTGCAGACTGTGCTCGACGGGTGAGCTCAGCACACCATGGCTCCCAAGCTTATTCGTCATTCCCGCTTCTCCCAAACGTCCTCCCACATCTTCAGTATAACTCCCCTCTGTGGTGTTTTTCCAAATAAGCCTGGAGCTATTTTTGTTTGCTTGTCTTTGCTCACCGCCCCTATCGCCATATCATCACTCTGCTGATGTGTTTTAGGGTTCCTGTGTTGCATATATTGTAATTACTAAACCCCTTCATTTGGTGTCTGAGGTCCTTTTGGGTCAGGTCTCTTTACAGCTTACCCCACTCAGTATGCTGAGTCCCAAACAAGACTGTATTTGAGTGAGCTTGTGGGTATCCTTGAAATCTCACATAATGTCAGCTCCTGGTTTTTCCTCAAAGAGTGTTTTGTTGTTGTTGTTGTTGTTGTTGTTGTTGTTTTTCAGATCCATTAAACTCCTAAAGTAGTAAGTTTTTATTATTTCCCCTCACAAGATTTTTCCACTGTTTTCTTTGTGTGCAAAAAAACCTGTGCCTACTCTTGTTATTTCAAACTCACAGTGTATTACTATCATTTCTGATTAAAGATCTCCTTTTAAGGCAGAGCCCTTGCTTCGTTCACCTTTGCGACTGTCATGCTAGATAACAGGACGCCCTGATGCTTAGTAAATTGAGTTGACTCACATCACACACCCTTTTTAAAGAATGTAAGAAAGGTTAGGTTTGCACGCTGAATACACACAAAATCAGCATAAATACAAAAAACAATCCTGTAACCTAAGGCACATTTGGGTTGAACTATAAGTAATTTTCAACTCCCAGACCTCAGAGTCTGTGAGCCTCCCATAAGTACAGCTCCATATCGTATTCATCGATGATAAACTATTCATCTCTCAGGTCATATGTCCTACTTGAAAGCATGTCCACTAGTTGTTACGACATCACAGATAACCATGTGTTTAGTAACTATGTTGACCAATTACTACCTGTCAAATGCTGTGGTGGAAAATTAGAAGCTATATACATTATTTAAACCTGACAGTAAACTAAGATTCATCTTCATATTTTTTTTTTTCATTTTGTGAATAAGGAAACTGAAGCTCAGGGAGATAGAGAAACTTATCTAAAATCCTCCAGTTAACAAATTCTAGATCCAGAATACTCATCTACAATATAGGTCAGACAGGTGTATGACATCAAAACACATATGTTCAGCCACTATTTGATCACACCATGCTATTACATCGTTATTAAATTGTGTCTGTTTGTCACTGCTGGAGATGAAAATATAAGGCTTTGGGAAATGCTAAATTATTACATATTGCAGATCTTTACACACATTATCTAATGGTTAATTTTACCTTTTCTACTCTAGTTTTCCTGGGAAACTAAAGGCATTAAAATGCTTTTTAATATGTGAGACATAGTAATTATCTTCGATTTCATTTTTACCTAGTGTCTTTGTGTTGTTTAGTTTCCAAATTAGTTTACCTTTAGGAAGAAAAACTTCTGATAAGATTGACACAAGGTTCTGGCTTTCTTGACAGTTATATTACTCAGAGTAGATGAATTAATTGACATGCACATTCATATTTTATTCTCTTGTGGGTATTTTTAGTGTGAGATTAGTAAGTGTAAGTTGGCATCCATGAATATAATCAATTCTAGGAGATCCAGGATTATGATACATTGGAAAGCTGATCCCGAAAGCTACTTCGCTAGTACTGCTTTTGAAAGTTGGGTGAGTGTCACTGGACAAACTCCAACCAGCCTGCCCACTAAGGTGGAGCCTCAGGAAGTTCACACCCTTTGTACAGAGGAGGAGCCCGGCCCCCTTCTCTTCCTGTGTGGAGTCTGGGATTCCAGCTCCCTGGCGGAGCACTCTAGCAAAGGGACTCTGGTCTTCGGAGAGTCTGTTTCCCCCCTTTTTTCCCCTTTCAAAAACCCAATGAAAGCCTGCTTTACTCACTCTTTAAACCGTCTGCGAGCCTAAATTTTCACAGCCATGGGGAGGACAAGAACCCAGTCTTCAGCTGAACTAAGGAAAAGTCCTGCAATATTTTTGGCATGCAGTGTGGGGACTCCAAAAGCGGGTGAAATGGGGACTCAAAAACCTCACTGTTGCTTCTAAGACTTTTTATCCTCAGACTTCTGAGGGTGGAGGAAACCCTTAATTTTTTTTTATATGAGGACTAGAGAGCGAGAAATTATGTTCCAAAACTTATACATTTGCCACTAAATTCTAAATTCACTTGTTGTTTTTAAGTTTTCACCTACATTTTAGACTACCCTGCTTGTTCTTGTAAACCAACCAGTCATCCCTGGGTGCAGCTCAGAAAGAACAAAATGAATTGTTAATGTAGAAATCCGGATCAATATTCTAGTTCTGAGCAATTATCTTGCAAATCCTGCCAGGTGAGAATAAATAGGGTATCCATCACCCAGTGGTTTCCTTTTTGGGAAAGTAAAACTAAGGGAACTAACCAAAGGCAAGCACCATGCACCCAAATCCTAGCAAGCAAAACTATGGCTTCCATTTATCTGGATGTGTCACAAAACATCCTTTTTTCTACCTTGTTGGAGGAGGACTCAATTCCACAGTTTCTCCTTAGCATTTGGCTCATGATAACCAGTCCATGCAACACCCCACAAGACACATTTTTGTTCCAGACTCAATTCCAAGCTTTCTAGGTCAAAGCCCTAGAAAGGAAAACTGGATGTAAGGGATCCAGAGGCAAATGACAACAGAGGTTAAAAGGCACAGCACAGGTGAGCATGGCTGATTCCTGCCAATGAAGCCAAGCCCGGGCTTCCTGTTTCATGGATAAAGGCCGTGTTAGTGCCAAAGGCATACATGAGTTCTAGGGAATTCCAAGGTCACTAACAGTAGGGGGATTAGAGGCATATTTTCTAGGCCCTCCCTGCTTCATGGGTACAAGCCGCTTTGGCACTTATGGCGAGACCTGCCAAGTTCACCAGAACTCAGGGATGCAAGGATGGAAGATGGAAGGAGAACGCTCTTCCCTTTCTCCCTCACATATCCTGGGTATCTCCTAGGAAGAGAAGGGAACCAAGGATGCCTTCTCCCCTCTTTCTAGATGGGTGGCCATTCATCTTCAGTGTGTACCCCTTTCAAATGCGTCCTGAATCCCTGTGACTCCTTTTAAAAAATCCTTTCTTTTCTCCTCTCTCCTCCTCTGTCCTCTCTTCACTGACAGGTAATTGTAATCTCTATACTATGGGACACCCCCCTCAGCTGCATTGTCCAAACTGGACAGAGTTAATTTCCCAAACCTTAAACTAGTTGGCTTAGGATTGGGCTCCGGGAAAAGGAACTCAGGAGCCCAACATGATGGCAAAAGGGTGAAGTTTTTTTTTTTTTTTACCAGTCAGGCTTTTGCTCTCCCTCTCCCCATGCAAGCTGGTAAAAAGGCCTTGGGATTTTTGAGCTGTTCTTACCCCTCCCACTGCTTTGTTTTAATACATGTTTTCTAATAACCCAGTTTGTCTGTCTGTTCCTGCCTTCAGGCCATCAAACTCCAAACGGTCATGCAACCGGAGCCCCAGAGGATGGCCCCTTCTGCTGGGGACCCTTACACAGGCCTGTGAGGGAGCTCTAACTGCCGTTTCTCTACAACAGCACCCCCAGTCAGCAGGAAGGAGTTCAGATTGGTCTCTGTTCTTATCCTTAATCTAACGGCAGTTAGATATACTTCTTTAGATGGGGGAATGAGACAGACAGGTGGGAAGGGGGTCCCTGAAGAAACTCTAACCACCCTGCCCACTGAGGTGGAGCCTCAAGTTCACACACCCTTTGCAGTGGGAGGAGCCTGGCCCCTCCCCTTCCTGTGTGAAACCTGGGATTTAAAACGCCCGGCCGGAAGCCCTCTAGCGGAGGGACTCTGGCCTTGTGAGAGTCCCTGTTTCCCCCTTTTTTTTTTTTTTACTTTTCACGCAGTAAAAACTTACCTTACTCACTCTTTAAACTGCCTGGGAGCCTAAATTTTCGTGGCCATGAGATGGACAAGAGCCCCGTATTTAGCTGAACTGAGGAGTCCTACAACACCTTGCTTACCCTGGATTAGAGGGCATGAGACATGTGGCCATGATGCTAATGTGTGCACCTTTCTATATGAATTTAAATCCCTGTTAATCATCAGGCTGTCAGTAAAGGTTTGTTCATTTCATTACCTTCACTTAATTAAATTGTGCTAATTTTAATTTAATTCACCCAAACAATAAACTTACTTCTTACATATGGTACATGATTAAAATTTACTTTAAAAATTTTGTTTCGAAAATTTTCCAAATGAATTAAACTTGGTCATGGAATTAGAAGTACGGAGCTAGTATACAAACTTACGATTTTCAGTCCCCATTTACTGCTAAGTCTTCATTTATATGTAATACTGAATTCACCAAGACAGTTTAAAATAAAAAAAACACATAGTTCATCTCAGAGAAATATAAAAAAAAATGAATGCTTTAGAAAATAAAGTTCAATAATTTAGAGTCAGTGACTAGAACTGTCATAAAAACTAAGAAGAAATTTTGTGTTCAACTTAACCACATTTTCTTTTCTCCTATCACTATACTTTTTCATCTCAAATATTTGAAGTTGTAAAAAATACATAGTTAATGTGAATAATTTTCTTTCAGTTACCAACTTCTGAAGAATGTTTTAGGCAAAATAAAGTGAAAATGTTTTCTTTTTCTTTTTGTTTTTTGTTTTTTTCATAGAAAATAGAGCCTTTGTATTAGAACAATTTGGTAAACAAAAAACAGGACATTTATTCAACTTAGATAAGATTTTTGTTGTTCAATGGGAACTTTTGTTCTCAATTTTTTGACAAAAATCTACAAATGAAGGCTTTCAATATTGATTTAAGTCTCCAAAAATAGTGTTAGTTTCTTTCCACCTTTGAGTAATCTGACCTCTTCTCTCTTCTTGGGTCCTGGTTCTCGGCCTGTGCTCTATACTGACACCAGCTTGTTCTTCCTGTGGTTTTGCTTTGAGAATGCTTCCCAGTTAACTCCTCCCAGTGGTTTCTATGACCACATAAATGCAGAACATCTCGATCCAGATTTCAAGGGCTTCTAGGTTCTTTTTTTAATCACCTCTTCTTTCTTAGTTTCCAATCATCTGTTTTACTTCATTCAAATTGAGTTGTCTCTATTCTCTATGACTTATAAGTTTATATGTTAGAAAGATCATTCTTGATTCAGTGTAGAGAATGGCTTACGTGGTGGCAAGGAAAGAGATGACACAATGTATAATGTCCCTACATGAATTGTTCCAGAACAAAATAATATAGATCAATAATAAAAGATATTTAAATATATAATAATGACATTTTCTTTAAATAAAAGAAAATGTATATCAAAATGTAGAATGAGAGCGCTAGGTCCAAGAAAGAAAAATGCTGAATTTCAGGAAAAAATGTGGATATATCCTGGTGAAGTTGACAGAAATGTAGAAGGAAAAATATTGAGAAAATAAGTATTAGACAAACACTAGCAGAAAGAGTAAAATAATATGCAGCAAGCATGTAAAATATGTTTTCAAAAGTAAATGAAAGAGAAAAGATGCCCTTTTTTATAAAGTTAGTATAATGATATTTCAAAAAATTACAAGTCTATCAGCTGAAAGTATTCATTGGGCACTAGTGATCAGTGGAAGTAAAGATTGGGTTGGAGCAGTTGTTAGTAATGTTCATTAAAATACATAACTGGGAGATGTCAATAAATTAGGGAAATGTACATATTGAAAATATAGTGAGATAAACAAAATAGGGAGAAGAAGCTGGGGGAATTGGAGGATGTTTGCATTTTTTTCAAATTCAGGAGTCAAAAGAGCCACCTTGAAGAATTATCTTGAAAAAAAAAAATACATTTAAATACAAGCTAAATTGTACAGGCTTTTCTTCTAATTGCAATGGCAATAGGGGTCTCACCTTATAGTAGTGATTTTGTAACAAGAAAATAAACCCAAAAATTAATTAACAGACCAAAATGCATTTGAGAGGGAAATTCGAGGAGTGATTTGGAAGAATGCATGACAGCAGCAAAAGACAGATTATAAAGGGAGGGAGTGGAATTGTCTACAAATATGAGTTGGGTATTGGATATAGTAAATCTATGTTATTTTGTGATGGGTTTACTTACAGGAAATGAAAATAAATCTGTAGTTGCAGATACATGTCATTACACTCGTTTTACCAATTTGCAATGTTGCTTTAAGGACAGTTTCAACTGAAAAAAGTGGCACTTTCCCTTACTTATGTAGCAGTTTACCTACAATGGATTTCTCCCGTCTTTTACTGCAGGCTTTCAGGAATGAAACTGACAAAAGATGGGAAGAAATAAAACTGAGAAGTGGTCAAAGGATTATTAAAAGCGCTAACATAATTTGTAATTAATCTAGTTACAAAATACATTATCTGCTGACATCCTTAAATGCAAATAAGAGCAATTACAAATTATAGTAAAATATTTCATTTTTAATAACAATAAAGCAGAAAAACTACCCAGGAGTTTAACCAAGTTTTGGCTATGAAAATAATTTACTTTCTTAGCTGGAAAGAACTAATCATATAAAGATCACAATTATATCACAATCATTTGGGGGATCCCATGGGATTTGCATAAATCCATTAACCAGATTTATTATAAGAAGATGGGGAGTATGGGCAAAAATCCATATGAATACTTGTACACTATTGGTGGGAATGTAAATTAGTTCGGCCACTGTGTAAAGCAGTTTGGAGATTTCTCAAAAAAACTTAAAACCAAACTACCCTTCGACCCACCAATTCCATTTCTGGGTATATATCCAATAAAAAAACGAATAATTCTACTAAAAATATACATGCACTAGTGTGTTCATCACAGCACTTCACGGTAGCAAAGACATGGAATAAACCTAGGTGTCTATCAATGGTGGATTGGATGAAGAAAATGTGGTACTTTTTTTTTTTTAGTATTTACCATGAAATACTAAACAGAAAGAAATCTTGTCCTTTGCAACACCTGGATCCAGCTGGAGGCCGTTATCCTCAGTGAATTAATTCAGGAACAGAAAGCCAAATAACACACGTTCTCACGTATAAGTGGGATCTAAATATCAGGTACTCATGGACGTATCGATGACAATGATAGGGACTACTAGAAGGCCGCAAAAGGGAAGTGGAATCAAGGGTTGCAAAACTACCTATCGGGTACTATGTTCACTACTTGGGTAATTGAATCATTAGAAGCCCAAGCTTCAGCATCACACAATATACCCATATAACAAATTTGTACATGTACCCCTGGATCTAAAGTAAAATAAAGTGTTAATAAAGTACAAGACGAAGTGTAGGATTCAAAAAGGGAGGCTCCACAGACATATACAAAAAGTGAGGGGCTTACGTGTACTGATAGGAAAAGATTATTATTTTAAGACAAAAATAAATGTGGTCCCCTGTGTAAAACACAGAAAAACACAGAAGTCATATACAATGTGTGTATATGCATGCGTGTGTGTGTGAGAGAGAGAGAGAGGGAGACCCTATAATACAATACTCAAACAATTCTAGTAGCTGCCTCTGGAAAGGGGGACTGGAGACATAGGGTAGAAGAAACACATTTTATCACTTTTCTGTTCTCTAACTTTTTAGCATGTGTGAATTAAATGTTTAGTTTAAAAAAAAAGTTTAAAAACTATGCTGTAATATGGCCTGAACTTAGGGATTGGAGTATTGATGGACAACAGATTGCTGTAGAAATTAAACATATAAAAACATTGAAAAAAATATTAAGGTGGTAGAGCTGGCCTGGCTTTGTGATTGACTGGATGGGGTTAGGGTTTAGAGTGAGAAGCATTAATGTTGAATTACTAATATGTAAATTAAGAAGCAAAGAAACTAGAAGTTTCAAAATCTAAGATAGAAAACACATGAAAAATAGTAACATTGGGAAAGCATGTAATTACTTCAGCTTTGGATATCATAATAAAAACTAAAATCTATTCATTCCTTATAATGTGCCAGTCATAGTTTTAATTACTTTACATGTATTAACTCAATTTGATCACCATAACAACCTAATAAAGAGGTATTAAGTTCACGCTGCCTTTTCAAAATTCTTCACACATAATTCAACACACAGTTCACATTCCGTTTATCACAGCACACTTCCATCACAGTCCAAGACAGCACCCTGTTTAATAAATATATTAATATTTTTCATGGGAACACATATGAATATTTATACTGACGGTGGTAAAGAGAATCTTAGCCTCTTGATTATACCAACCTGAAAGTTTTTGTTGTTGTTGTCTGTTTGTTTGTTTGTTTTTGAGATGGAGTTTCACTCTTCTTACCTAAGCTGGAGTGCAAAGGTGCTATCTCGGCTCACTGCAACCTCCGCTTTCCGGGTTCCAGCGATTCTCCTGCCTCAGGCACCTGAGTAGCTGGGATTACAGGCATGCACCACCATGCCCGGCTAATTTTGTATTTTTAGTAGAGACAGGGTTTCTCCATGTTGGTCAGGCTGGTCTCGAACATGACCCCAAAGTGCTGGGATTACAGGCATGAGCCACCGCGCGTGGCCAAAAGTTTTAAAGTTCTCTGGGGACATGAAGGGAAGGGAGTTGAGAGGAATGAAATCCAGAGAAGGATCTGGGAGCCATGATCAGAAGGATGGCCATTGTAGGCATGAGATGGATGAACTAATCAAGGTCAGTGCATACACAGAGAGAGGAAGGGGACTCTTGGTGTGAGCCTGAAGGGAATCAACATTGAAGGAACAGGGGAAAGAAGGTATTGTAATAGCTAACGTGTGTGGAGCATTTTCTGTGCCAGAAAAAACACATGCATTATTCCATTTCATTTTTTCCATTAACCTCATCAGAGTATTTTCAAAATCTTGCTGATTAAGAAACAGACTCTATTGGGTATGTTACAATGAGAATGAATGTCAATGTCTCTGTACTATTCCAAAGATGCTAGGCTTCCCAACACACCACACTGCACAAAATGGGGAGATGCAGAGTCAAAATGTTTGACCTTATTATCTTTGTTACTAGTGATATTTCAACAAGTAATTTGATTTTTGTTTATTCCAAAACTCTTCACTGAATACCCATAGGCACAGGAGACCAAGTGTTTGAATAAAATAATACATAAAGTTTTGTTCTTAAATAGCTTATAGAAAGAATAGACAATAATTACAAGATAAGGTGCTAATAGCTCTCAGGTGGATCACAAAACATACTTGAGATGTTATCAGAGATGCTTTCTTGAAAGAACTGAAATCTGAACTGAGAACTAACATATGAACAGGGAAAAGAGGGCAAATTCTTCATTAAGAGTCATAACAAAAATGTTCATGGAAAACAAGGCAGCATGAACACAGACGAAGCATGAACAAATGCATTTTAATGTAGAACAGAAGGTAATGCCAAGTGAATGATCACACATGATCACTGGGAAGAGAGAGTATTGAGGAGAGGCCAGAAAATGAGGAGGAGCTAAGTCAAGAAAGCCTTTCTATGCCATGCTTAGGAATCTTTGCTGTTGCAGACTGTTCTACCACACTATTAGCCTGTGACTCACCAAACTAGATCAGGACTTTCAAGCATGTATTTTATGCATGCACTTAGCAGGTGCTGTTGGAAAAATGTATGTGAGCACATTGATAAGCTGCAGAGTGCATCTCAAATGTTAGATATTATTTTGATTCTATACAAAATAGTTATTGTTTTCAATTATATGACATACTCAAGGTTTGGTTTCTGAACAAAATGAAGTTTGAATATGGTTACGGACTTTCCAGAACTCAATTTTACTTGAACAGCAGAGACAGCGATAACTTTTATTCAACTTTCTCAAAGCAGATGAAATATTGGAAGGTGCCTTGTCTGGGGAATACAGAAGCCTGCCTTGGGTTTCAGTGCAATCTCTTCTACTTTCACCATATTTTACGTTGGGAACTTTTCTCGCTTCTCGAACTTTAATTTTCCCACCTACCAAACTTGTTCTCTTTAGGAGCAGAAATCGGATAGATGGGTTCCCATTGCCCCTCTTTTACTGTTTGAAAACTAAGATTAAAAATGTTCTTGTTTTCACTCTAAAGTTTCTTTTTTTGCCCTTACCTACGGAGCTGGGGGACGGGTGTGGTTTACTTATTCTATTGACATTTACGTTTGCAAAGTAAAAAACTGAGTGCAGCACACAAGATTAATATTAATAATGGTAATAAAAGCTCCCACAAAGGTTTTCCACTAATCTTGTATTATTCAGGCTCTGGTGCATAATGAACATCCTGAATATTTAATAACTCAAGGAAAGAAAACCCAGTTGAAAGTACATCTTGAGCTGTCATATATATGCATGAAAAAGCCCCTTATCCCATGACAAGAAAGAACAGACGGGATCTGTCAATGGTAAAATACGACTTTTTTACACCTTTAGTCAAATGTCACCAGGGATTGCAAGTGACATCTTATAACAAAGAACAACTTCCTATACAATATGAAAAATATAAATCCTTTCCTCACTGTGAATTCATATTGAAAGGTCATTACAGTGCATACAAAATCCCACCGAAGCTGCTTAATGCACTTCCTATTTTCACTCCATTATCATCAGGTGGTGAGAGTGCGCCTTGTATAATTAAAAGCAGGCTGCAATTTGCATAGGCAGAGGCAAGAGAAAAGCAAAAAAAGTGAAGTCTGCTTGGGCAAACTGATTGATCAACCAAGAAATAATGGGAAAATGGAGGAATTAAAATGTCTAGCCCTTTGCACTTTATTTGCAGGGAAAAAAAGTTGTTTTCTTTTTTATTCTTCTTTCTTTCTCTCTCAATACCTCCTCCGACAAGGCACAAGCATCTCCTTCGGGCAAAGGCATATTCCTCCAAAGCACATAAAGACTTTATGAGATACATAGTTTTCTTAAGAAAATGAGATTTTTCCGATTCAGTTCACCCTCAAAAAGTTTCGTGTATTATGTGAATTGTGGCTTTTTTTTCTTTCTTTGTGTATTCAGCATTTTGAATATAGCAACAGAGACTAAGAATATTTGGGGGAAGGGAATAGACCTCAAAGCAATTGATTTTTATTTGGCAAATGTAAAAAGCTACCATCAAAAGAAACCTTAGCCTGCTTCTTATGGCTGTTACACTGAATTTTTCCTCTTCATTTAATAACTGTTACCTTTTCAAATCAGGCCTCACTGCAATATCTTCCTTGCTTTCATTGTGCTCTTCTTTCTACCTCAGAAAACAGCACAATGCTTTTCAACATTGCTTCTCGCGGCTCCTCTTCCCTGATGTTAATATGTTTATATTTGGCCTGATAGAGTCCTCATAAAAGACTGACAAGCCCTGAAACTCAAGGTCAGAAACTCTGAAAACTTCCTGGAAGCTTGAATTTGCCAAATGTGTCCAAGATCACACAACCATTGGTGCTGAGTAGGATTTCTGTTTATCAAGGTATTGGGGCAAACACAAACTGCTTGCTGAAGGTTCTAAAACCCACAGACTGGCAGGGACCTTCTGAGCTAATCAGTCCATTCCCTGGATATAAAATAGGCATGAAATCAAACCAGGATGAAGAGATGGAAATCCATTCTGTTACAAATATTCAAAACATACAAGGTATATAAAAAAGTACACTCTCTTCTTCTATGCCAATTTTTAAAAACTTAGGTATATTTTACTATGCCTGGCACGGTTCTTTTTCATTTTACAGAAGATATATCTTCCAAAAAATGCCAGACGGAGATACTGAAACTGAAGAGTGAAGGATTGCTTATATATTATATTGATAACCATGAAATTACAATATGCATGTAAGAAGACTAGAAAAATACTTTAAATATTAAAAAAGATGGTTTCTAGGTGTTGAAGTGTGAGTGATGTTTTCTGCTCTCAGTTTTAATTTATTGGCTACATTTTCTAAAATGTAAATGGTTAGATTTTTGTCCTGTAGAAAACTACTAAATAATCACTTCTCAGACTTTTGGCTAAGATCAAGTATCGTGTAGAAAATTTTACTATAAAAGCTATACACTCTAAAATATATTTCAGATCAAGTTTCCTACTACTTTATATTATAACATTTACAAGGTCTCTTTAGTTGAACTAAGTTGTGAAATTTCAATGAAAAATATTGGTGGCATGATATTCTGAGGGTCTATTCATTCGCTTATTCAATAGCGTGTATGAGTATTTCTAAAATACCTAACATGTTGCCAGGTGTACAGTAGATATTTGGAAAATGTTTAGCAGATTAAAAAACAAATAGGACACTCTCCTAGGGAATGAGATTATTTGGGTAATCAAGACAGCTTCCCTTCTCTACAAAACATCACTATTAAATACGTTTTTTATATATATATATATACACACACACACCCCTGTACTGTGTGTCCACACACATACACATATATAGTTTATAGATTCTGCCAGTACAAAGGATTAAAAATTCACATATTGATTAACTTTGGAGAATCTCACAACTCATTTATTTAAAAAAAATTGGAAAGATACCACATGACATTGCTTATATGTGGAAACTAAACAAGTAGAAATTATAGAAGCAGACGATGGGGTGGTTTACCAGGAGTGGGTCTGGGCAATCGAGAGATGTTGCCCAAAGGATACAAAATTTCAGTTAGGAGAAGTAACTTACATTATATGTACATTATATGAGTCCATTCTTGCATTGCTATAAAGAAATATCTGAGACTGTGTAATTTATAAAGACAAGAGTTTTACTTGGCTCAGGATTCCACATGCTTTACAGGAAGACTAATGCCAACATCTTCTCAGCTTCCAGGGAAGCCTCAAGAAGCTTACAAGCATGATGGAAGGTAAAGGGGGAGCAGGCACATCACATGGTGAAACCAAGAGCAAGAGAGAGAAGAGGGAGGTGCAACACACTTTTAAATGACTAGATATCATGAGATCTCACTTACTATGATGAGGACAGTACCAAGGGGGATGGTGCTAAATCATTCATGAGTAATCTGCCCCCATAGTCCAATCACTTACCACCAGGCTCCACCTCCAACACTGGGGAGTACATTTTAATATGAGATTTGGGCAGGGACACACATCCAAACTGTATCATTCCTGCCCTGGCCTGTCCCAAATCTCATGTCATTCTAACATTTCAAAATACAATGGTACCTTTCCATTAACCCTCCCGAGTCTTAATTCATTCCAGCATTAACACAAAAATTCAAACTCTCATCTGAAACAAGAGAAGTCCTTTCTACCTGTGAGCCTGTAAAATCAAAACCAAGTGATTTACTTCCACAGTGGGGGTAAAAGCATTTGGTAAATATTCTTGTCTCCAATGGGAGAAACTGGCCAAAAGAAAGGGGCAACAGGTCTCATGCAAGTCTGAAACCCAGCAGGGTAATCATTAAATCTCAGATCTCTGAAATAATCACTTTTTACTCCATGTCCTACGTCTAGGGCCCAATGGTACAAGTGGTAGGCTCCCAAAGCCTTGGGCAGCTCCACCTCTGTAGCTCTGCAGGGTACAACCCCAGAGACTGCTTTCACAAGTTGTTGAGTGCCTGCAGCTTTTCCAGGTGCAGTGTGTGTTTTGCTGGTGGATCTACCATTACAGGGTCTGTGGAACAGTGGCCCTCTTCCCACAGCTCCCCTAGGCAGTGCCTCAATGGGAACTCTGTGTGGGGCATCAAACCCTACATTTCCCATCCACATTGCCCTACTAGAGGTTTTCTGTGAGTGTGCTGCCCTTGTAGTAGGCTTCTGCCTGGACACGCAGGCTTTCTCATACATCCTCTCAAATCTAGGGTGCCAAGCCTCCTTCACACTTGCCCTCTGTCTACCTGAAGGCTTAACACCACGTAAAAGCCACCAAAGCTCATGGCAAGTTGTCCAATCCACCGATAAGCCCAAGTTGTACCTCAGCAGCTTTGAACCGAGGCTGGAGCTGGAGCAGTACTAGATGTGAGGAGTAGTGCCCTGAGATTGTGCAGGGCAGTGGAGCCCTGTTAGCCTGGCCCACGAAAACATTCTTTCCTTCTAGGCCACAGGGCATGTGACAGAAGGGGCTGCCACAAAATTCTCTGAGATGCCCTTGAGGCCTTTTCCCCATTATCTTGGATATTAGCACTTGGGTTCTTTTTAGTTAATGCAAATCTCTGTAGCAAGTGGTAGCTCCACGGCCTACTTGAAATCCTCTCCTGAAAAAGCTTTTTCTTTGCCACATGACCAGGCTGCAAATTTTTCAAACTTGTAGGCTCTGCTTTTCTTTTAAATATAAGTTTCAATTTTAAGGCATTTCTTTGCTGTCACATCTGAGAATAGGTGTTAGAAGTAGTCAGGCCACATCTTGAATGCTTCGTTGCTTAAAATTTTCTTCTGTCAGATACCCAAAATCATCACATTCAAGTTCAAAGTTTTGTAGCAGGCAAGGTCTCACTAACACAGGCCTCCATTACAACGGTCTCAGCCTCCATTACAACTTAATGAGTAGCTAGGTTAAACATTAAAAGTAAACATTAAAAGTTGATTGAGCCAGCACCCTTATACAAGGCTGAAATGTAACAAAAAGAAGTTCACCAAGAGTTTGCCTAGATCTTTCCTAGGCCTTGAAGCATGACAACTTAATTAAGGAATTCTTAACAGGACTCTTTTAGGATTAAACAGGTTTTCTTGGGGATCTGAAGGAACTGCCCAGGCCTCCACAAACAAGTTTATTGGGGGTCTAAAGGAACTCCCTAAACCTCCATGATTTAGCAGGAGACAAGACAAGGGTAATCACGCCAGTATCTGGACCCATTTAGGTTAAGTAAATTTACTGAAGCTCCAAAGAATGTCTTCAGGACTCAGATCTTAGTTATAGATGAGAAGAAGTTAAACACATATGTCTTTAGATGAGTGAACACTTACACATGGACATATAGCTTAGAAGGTGTTAGGAATGCTTGTTCCCTGGTACCATAAAGAAATAGCACTTGAAGTATAGTTTGAAGTCAGGTAGTGTGATGCCTCCAGCTTTGTTCTTTTGACTTAGGATTGTCTTGGCAATGCGGGCTCTTTTTTGGTTCCATATGAACTTTAAAGCAGTTTTTTCCAATTCTGTGAAGAAACTCATTGGTAGCTTGATGGGAATGGCATTGAATCTATAAATTACCTTGGGCAGTATAGCCATTTTCACAATATTGATTCTTCCTATCCATGAGCATGGTATGTTCTTCCATTTGTTTGTGTCCTCTTTTATTTCACTGAGCAGTGGTTTGTAGTTCTCCTTGAAGAGGTCCTTCACATCCCTTGTAAGTTGGATTCCTAGGTATTTTATTCTCTTTGAAGCAATTATGAATGGAAGTTCATTCATGATTTGGTTCTCTGTTTGTCTGTTACTGGTGTATAAGAATGTTCAAGGCTACAGTAACCAAAACAGCATGGTACTGGCACCAAAACAGAGATATAGACCAATGGAACAGAACAGAGTCCTCAGAAATTATACCACACATCTACAGCCATCTGATCTTTGACAAACCTGAGAAAAACAAGAAATGGGGAAAGGATTCCCTATTTAATAAATGGTGCTGGGAAAATTGGCTAGCCATAAGTAGAAAGCTGAAACTGGATCCTTTCCTTACTCCTTATATGGAAATTAATTCAAGATGGATTAGAGACTTAAATGTTAGACCTAATACCATAAAAACCCTAGAAGAAAACCTAGGTAATACCATTCAGGACATAGGCATGGGCAAGGACTTCATGTCTAAAACACCAAAAGCAATGGCAACAAAAGCCAAAATTGACAAATGGGATCTAATTAAACTAAAGAGCTTCTGCATAGCAAAAGAAACTACCATTAGAGTGAAGAGGCAACCGACAGAATGGGAGAAAATTTTTGCAATCTACTCATCTGACAAAGGGCTAATATCCAGAACCTACAAAGAACTCAAACAAATGTACAAGAAAAAAACAAACAACCCCATCAAAAAGTGGGCAAAGGATATGAACAGACATTTCTCAAAAAAAGACATTCATATAGCCAACAGACACATGAAAAAATGCTCATCATCACTGGCCATCAGAGAAATGCAAATCAAAACCAAAATGAGATACCATCTCACACCAGTTAGAATGGCATTCATTAAAAAGTCAGGAAACAACAGGTGCTGGTGAGGATGTGGAGAAATAGGAACACTTTTACACTGTTGGTGGGATTGTAAACTAGTTCAACCATTATGGAAAACAGTATGGCGATTCCTCAAGGATCTAGAACTAGATGTACCATATGACCCAGCCATCCCATTACTGGGTATATACCCAAAGGATTATAAATCATGCTGCTATAAAGACACATGCACACGTATGTTTATTGCGGCACTATTCACAATAGCAAAGACTTGGAATCAACCCAAATGTCCATCAGTGACAGACTGGATTAAGAAAATGTGGCACATATACACCATGGAATACCATACAGCCCTAAAAAAGGATGAGTTTGTGTCCTTTGTAGGGACATGGATGCAGCTGGAAACCATCATTCTTAGCAAACTATCACAAGAACAGAAAACCAAACACCTCATGTTCTCACTCATAGGTGGGAACTGAACAATGAGATCACTTGGACTCGGGAAGGGGAACATCACACACCGGGGCCTATCATGGGGAGGGGGGAGGGGGGAGGGATTGCATTGGGAGTTATACCTGATGTAAATGATGAGTTGATGGGTGCTGACGAGTTGATGGGTGCAGCACACCAACATGGCACAAGTATACATATGTAACAAACCTGCACATTATGCACATGTACCCTAGAACTTAAAGTATAGTAATAATAATAATAATAATAATAATAATAAAGAAAAGAAATAGCACTTGAACATGAATTTAACTTCCTCAGCAAGGCCATTTTTACTTTCTGCAGAAAGGGTAAACTCGCCAACAGTTTTGCCACAAGAGTACACCAAACAAAGGAGACAGGGTTATTTATAACCTGATGCATCCACCCTACTGCTGTGTCCGGTTTCCATTGGCTGGAACGGGACCTCACATTCTGTATTTGTCCCAATTGGCTAGCAACTTAGAACATTTTTAAAGAGGCAAAGGCAGAGGAGAACAAAGGAAGGAGGAAGTAACTTGCAGAATGCTAAGAAAGGTAAAAACACCTTTAAATAAGGAAGAGGAACAGGCTATAACCTAATGCTTGCTTGGACCAGTATAAGCATGCCAGGGCAAATATTTAGGCTAAATTGTGGGAGCCAAGAACATAAAATACATCGATTTCTTTATCACAGCTAGCAGATATTTAAGAATGTTAGCACAGGTCTTTCAATAAATTTTGCTTCTAAGAGAAGTTACTATTTATTCCTAATTAGGTGGGGAGGAAAGTCTTTGAAGAGGAACCTCTACTTTACTTTTTACAAAGGTATATAAGCTTTGGTAAACTTTGTAATTTTGAGTTGGTCTGGCAATAATTTCCAAGCCTTCTCCCTGTAACCAGTTGCAGAAAATAAAACCTCTCTTTCTCCCCAGTTCATCTACATCTCATTATTGGGCTGCAAGAAATAGCAGCCCAACCCTCAGTTTGGTTCAGGAATAGTTTCACACATCCCACGGGCAGGGGCACAATGCAGCTAAGTTCTTTGCTAAACCATAGCAAATGTGACCTTTGCTTCAGTTCTCAGTTAGTTCCTCATTTCCTTCCAAGACTTCCTCAGTCTGGACTTCATTTTCCATATCACTATCAGCATTTTGGTCACAAACTTTCAACAGATCTCTAGCAAGTTCCAAATTTTCCCTTATCTTCCTGTCTTCCTCTGAGCTTTCCAAACTCTTCCAACTTCTGCCCATTACCCAGTTTCAAAGCTGCTTCCGCATTTCCAGGTATCTTTATAGGAATGACCTACTCCTCAGTACCAATTTTCTGTATTAGGTGTTTCTTGCATTGCTATAAAGAAATACCTGAGACTGGGTAATTTTTAAATAAAGGAGGTTTCATTGGCTTATAGTTCTGCAAGCTGTACAGGAAGCACGGTGGCATCTGCTCAGGTTCTGGGGAGGCCTCAGGAAGCTTACCATTATGCTGGAAGGTGGAAGGGGAGCAGACACTTCACATGGCAAAAGCAGGAGCAAGAGAGGGTCGGGAAGTTGCCACACACTTTTAAACATCCAGATCTCATAAGAACTCACGTACTATCATGAATATAGTATCAAGAGGGATGGTGTGACACCATTCATGAGAAATTCACTGCCATAATCCAATCATCTCCCACCAGAACCCACCTCCAACACTAGGGATTACAATTCAACATAAGATTTGAGAAAGAAAACATCCAAATTATATGTCATGGTGACTATAGTTAATACCAAAATATTGAATACTGAAAATTGGTTTAAAAATGTAGGCTTTAAATGTTCTTAATCCAAAAAAAATTTAAGTATATGAGGTCATACATATGTTAATTAGCTTGATTCAGCCATTCCACAGTGCACACATACATCAAAACATTACACCTGTAATCCCAGCATTTTGGGAGACCTAGGCAGGTGGATTTCTTGAGACCAGGAGTTGGAGACCAACCTGGCCAACATGATGAAACCCCATCTGTACTAAAAATACAAAAATTAGCCAGTTGTGGTGGCTCACACCTGTAGACCCAGCTACTCAGGAGGCTGAGGCACGAGAATCACTGGAACTTGGGAGGTGGAGGCAGAGGTTGCAGTCAGCGGAGATTGTGCCACTGCACTCCAGCCTGGGCAACAGAGCGAGACTTTCTCAAGAAACAAACAAAACAAATCATGTTTAACATCATGAATAAATACAACTTTAATTTGTCAATCAAATTAATTTATTTTAAAAAAAGGAAAATAATTTTACTGTTACAGCATATTCTTTAGCATTTTAGCTATTCCTTGTAGCCAACATTCTTCATGTAGCCCATGGAAGGACAATGCCCCAACAGATGCAAAATAGCTGGTGAAAGGACATTTTTACCACAACAAGAAAAATTGTAATGGCTCCCCACAAGGACACCTCATCTGAGTGCCTGGTACTGGCTAATGTATGCAGACATTTTGTCCTCCTGATCAGTATGTGAAATGATCTTCATTTTACAAATAATAAAACTGAGGGAGACAGAGCTTGCGTTCTTTCATACATCACACTGTTGGCCAGTGGAGAGGCTGAGTCAGAACATTCCAGTATGAGAAGCTGGAATCTACTGTTGCCACTTCAGCAAGCCACAGTAAGTTTAATACCATAGAAATCTCATTTGATGGGTTTTAAATGTATTTATAACATTAAATATGTATACTGAAGGATACATGTAGTGCATATCTACAGAAGGAAGTGCAAAAATAAAACGAACCCATAAATCCACCATGCATCGTAAGATCTAGAATAGCATCAAGATAGTTTTAAGCAGGTGCTCTACGTCTGTCCCATTCCCCAGTTTCCATCTTCCTTGAAGAATACTTCTTTAAAATATCTCTTGAAAATGCATGAAGAAGACCATATTGTTGCGGATGCTTTGTTAATTTTATATTGCTTGACCTCTGTTTCTAAGATTCATACATGCTATTGCTTAGAGATGATATTTATTTTTATTTCTGTATGATAGTCTATTGAACAGATATCACACTTTATCCAGTCCTTTGACAACATACCTATTGTTTTCAATTTTTTATTTTTTTTGTTATTTTACAAACAGCACATACACATACACACATGCACACATATATATATAAATGTTGCTGTGAACATTTTTGTTCCTGTGTTCATGTATAAGAGTTACTGTAACACATATAATTAGGAGTGCAAATGTTAGATCAATATGTATGTGATTATTCAGTGTTGCAAAAAAATGCCAAACATTTTCCAAAATGATTGTTCCTAATCACACAACCTACATGCATCCTTTTCAATACTTTGTGTTGTCAGACTTTATAACTGTTACCAATCTAAGCACTATGAAATTATATACTATTGTAATCTCAACTTCCATTTTTCTGATTATTAACCAGGGTGAGCATGTTTTCATATGTCCATGGGCCATTAATATTTTCTCTTCTGTGAAATATCTGTTCACACTTTATTTTTCTAAAACTAGGATTATTTGTATATTCCTTATTGATTTAAAAGTGTTATTTAAATTTTAGAGAGACAAATACTTTATTTTACGTTTCTCCTTCCAATTCAGAGCTTGCATTTTTAATTTCCTTATGATGCTTTTGTCTAATTGATATCTTAAATCCTAGTCTTTCCTTTTGTGATCAGAGTCTACATCTTATTTAAGACACATTTCTCTAGTCTGAGAAAATAATTTCCTACACTTTCTAACACTTTAAAAAGTGTTGAAGTTGGTCTTTCAAATTTAAGTCTTTAATCCACTAGAATTAATTTTGTATGTAGTATAAGATTATGATCCAATTAATTTTTCTGTATGAATAACCAGACCTTTTATTGAATAACATTTATTCCTTAAAGATCTACATAGCCATGCCCATCATTTGATGTTTTCATATTATTGGTGGGTCTGAGTCTAGTCTCTCTTTTTCTTCCATTTATCAACATACCAATCTCTGTGTCTATATCAAGTGACTTAATCAGTATAACACCAGATGTCTTAGTATATTCTAGGCAAGCTGAGCCAACTTATGGTTGGACTTGCTCTACGGTACACATTTTGGAATTGGTTTGTCATTTCATTTACAAAATCAATACTTGGGATATTGATTAAATGTACAAAACTCTTGATAAATTTAGAGAGAGTGGATATCGTGATTATATTGAATTGTTTTATACAATAACATTGTATATTTTCCTCACTTATTTAGGGCTTCTTTAATATTGTTCAATATGATTATATAATTATCTCTTTCTGGCACATATTTAATTAAATGTATTCCTCATTACTTTATGATGTTTTGCTATTGTAAATAATACCTTAAAAATTATCTTTACCAAATCTTATTTGCTGGTGAATAGAAATACAGATTATTTTGTTGATATTATATACAGTGATCTCACTAAATTTTTAATAATTTGTAAATTATTTTTTCCTTTTCCCAATAAACAGACATATTTGCTACCAAAATTTAGTTTTGAGATTTTTATTTCATTTTTATAAAGCAATGTCTAATTTTCTCATCTATTCTATTTTGGATTGTGTACCATTTTTATTCATATGTTTAATTTTTTCTGGTTATTTTTGAAATCTTTATAACCTTTTGAAGGATGTGTTTCTTAGTAGGGGCCAATTTTTAATAACAATTATGAAATAATTATAACATCAAAAGTCTTTTGGGTTCTAAGACCCCGATTTTAGTTTTTGCTTCTGACGCCTAGCCACAGTGGTTCATTTCCTTTAAATCTGGTTATTTCATTTGTGAGCTCAGATTTGCTTAATATAAATTTGCATCAATTCTGAGTGCTTAAACTGATGATTTTGGACACCATTGGACATTTAGAAATCAGTAAATGTGACTGACTTGAAATCTCTGTGGTCTCTTTCCAAGGCCTCTAAGGTTCCAGGCCGCTGAGGCTTGCTCCCTAGATCACAGCGCCCATCAGCATCTGGCCCGGAGCCTCTCTCCATTCCGCATCAGTACTTACTGCTTCAGTTTCACCTTTTTACGATTTGTTTTTACTTGTTTGGTCTGAGGGCCTATGGAGATTTCTCTTACCTCAAATATTTTAAAAAGTATCTTTTCGGGCTGGGCGCCGTGGCTCACACCTGTAATCCCAGCACTTTGGGAGGCCGAGGCAGGCGGATCACGAGGTCAGGAGATCAAGACCATCCTGGTTAATACGGTGAAACCCCGTCTCTACTAAAAATACAAAAAATTAGCCGAGTGTGGTGGCAGCGCCTGTAGTCCCAGCTACTCGGGAGGTTGAGGCAGGAGAATGGCGGGAACCCGGGAGGTAGAGCTTGCAGTGAGCCAAGATCGCACCACTGCACTCCAGCATGCGCGACAGAGGAAGATTCAGTCTAAAAATAAATAAATAAATAAAAGTATATTTTCCATAGAGCCTAGCTTTTCTGTTGGTGTGTTTCTTTGTCGTTACTGAGATGGAAGTTTCCTTAGATATCTGGTTTATATACTACAAGTAATGGAGTCTTCAGTTTAAATATTTTAACTTTGCCAATACATAGTTTGGAATATAAGTATTAATAAACAAAAACGATGACTGAAATCAAAACTTAGTTTGAAACCCCAGGTTCTTTAAGCGTAAGTCATTGTTTGGTAGGAAACAGTCAAAGGCCTATCTAGTGTGTCATACTTGGTGGAATACATCCATAATGACATGTAGTTTTTGGCATTGCTGTAGTTTCGTTCTTTCCTGTGGCTTTATCCATCTATTCTTTATATCTAGGGGTGCTTATCGATGTTAGCTCAGGCCATCTACAGTTACTCTCACTTTTGGATGAATATGTTTTAGGTTATGATTTGAGCCGCTTCCCTGAGACTGAAAATAGCAGAGACTCAAAGATCTCAGCACAACAGCTAAGGGCAGGTGTAGCAGCTCCACACTGCCAGTGACGCAGGTTCCACTGTTGTGTTACTTCAACAACCCTAGAGAGTTGCTCTCATCTGCATGGTCTGTAGCACACTATTACATCACCATATGCCCACAAAGAGAAAAAGAGAAAACACATCCCTTTCCTCTGAAGAATACAAGAAGCTACACGTCAAGCACCACATACATTGTAGGTCATCACATGGTAAACCTAAGACTAGAACCAGCTTTCAACAAAACTGTGAGGTGAACAAAGTTTATCTTGCCTGTTTTTCTACTTCTATGCCCCCATAATCTGGCGTCCATTTCAGCTTTGCCTTCAGAGACTGACATCCCTCTAAAATGACACCGGCTGAAAGATGTGTATGTTTTAACCAAGCCTCTTGGAAATCAAAAAGTCTTCAAGATCCATTAGGAGGAAACTATAATGGTAAGATTTCAGACCCTTTACAGATATTGGGGAAATACAGGGGTCCACGAGATCCTTCCCAAATCACGGGGGCATTAACAACTCAGTGCATGTTTTTGACTTTTCCTGTCAAGAATATGAGTTTCCAAAGCTGACACATTTCCAGGATCCAGAATATCTTGCCAGTCTAGCTGTGGAAGTAATTGTGGTGCAATAACCCTAGAAATACAAACTGTTAACTCCTTCCCGTCTTGCTACATCAGATCCAGGTGTAAAGGCTGACTCTGGTGCTTCATGCAAAGAGTTGCTGAATAAAACCATAACAAGATCAAACTCCAAAGAAACCCAAGCAATTGTTATGAATAGCTTCCACTTCCTTCTTTCCATTCCCAGAGTTATTCCATTGGACAATCTGGGGGATCCTTCGAGTTTTGTCACTTCCTTGGAAACATGGCCTTAACCTCTGATATCATTTTCATAGGGCCTTGTGCTTTCATGCAATAGCACTTATCCCAGTTGTCAGGGTATGGTGACCTGTGTAATTATTTCAAAGTAACCTGCTCTCTCTTTATAAGCCCTGCAAGGACAGAGCCCATATATGCCATTTTCGCAAGGGTGTATGTCAGCAAAATGTAAATACAAAAAAGGTAATCAAAAAAGTTTGTTAAGTGTTTCAATCGATTGTCTTCTAACATTTCAGTCAAAGACAAAATAGAAGAAAAATTTAACCAATTCTACAAAACATAATTGTTTTTATTCTTCCACATAATCTTCCAATTGCTAACCACAGTTTTTAAAATTGATCCTTCTTTTTATCATTTTGTAAATGTAATTCCATACTCTGCTGGATTGGGAACCTGATCATGTTGAGTATTTTTCTTCTGGTAACTGTATTTTTCACACCACTACAGAGTTCCTGTGCTATTAATTCATGGGTTGCTGGTATCGTTGCAATGTCAGTCCTCCAAGGCTGCTTACTTAAATTACTTCTCCTGCCATGTCTTTTTATATTTTTTTGTAATATTATCCCATAGTAAACAACATTAAACATGATTTTTTTTCTTTTTCCACTTATTTATTTTGAATAAATTCCCAGAAGTTGAGGTCAAAATGTATATAGCTACCTATTGCCCTAAAAAAATCTTCTGAAAATACTCCCCAAAAAAGTGTGAATTTAGATTTCTACTAATTATATATAGGCCCCATTCTCTTTTGCTACCTTCAAGATAAAATTAACAATCTGGCTGGATACCTTCACATCTTTCTCTGTGTTCATATAAACATAAAATCGTACATTTACATGGAAAGGACTATGCTTTTGTGCATTTCTCTGTTTCTTGATTTTCTCACTCAACCTTCCTCTGAATCAGTTAAAGAAGACTGAATATAACCTTTTAAATAACTACTGTTTTATCATATGAATTCACCAAATTAATCTTTTAATAATAGGCATTCAAAGTTGTTTCCAAGTTGTTTTCTTTTGTTTGTTTGCGTGCTTTTTTTGCAACACTACAAATAATTCTGTATTGAACATTCTTGTACATAAAACAAACCTCAAACCTGTGAAAAGGGATTCCCACCAGTGAGATTACTGGGTCAAAGGTTATTTGAACTTTAAAATATAAGACATACTGACAGATTACTTTGAAAATAATACCATAGAAATCAATCACCTCACTACATGAGATGTACATGAAAATAGCCTTCTCTCTGAATCCGCTAGAGATAATTGACTACTGAAAATTTGTAGTTTTATTCTTTGCCTTACCTATTCAAAAAATCTGTCAATTTTTTATATGCAGTTTGCCTTTTCCTCCTTAATTTTAGGACCTAATACACATGCACGAATACACACATACACCCTTTTTTAATAGAGTGAATTGCTTTGCAATGGCTTAAAATATAGTGTTTGTCTTTTTGCTTTTATAGTAACTTTAAAGTCATATATAATTTTATAATTTTATATAGCCAAATGTTTTTTTCTATAGATTCTTAATTTCTTGTATAAATTACTCTCACCCTTACCACATTTATGTAGTCTTCTAAATTTTCTCAATAATTTTGAACATTTTGCTTTCTACCTTGACACTTATCATTTAGACACTGATTTTTACAGATGCTGTGATGTAATAATACAATTTTTTTTGTTTTGATCTAAATGGATAATCAAAGTTTCTATACCATTTATTAAATGAATCATCATTTTCCTACTGTGATAAAATATTGTTCTCCATATAGCCTTCCCTTCAGTGGTCTTCAATTCTGTCCTCATCTGTCTTTTCCTGTTTTATTAACATACTTTTTATGCAGCCTCATATAATTTATGGATATAGAAAATCATGGGTCTTTAAAAAATTGTTTGCCATTCTTAGACAAGTGATTTGTCATTATAAGTTGTTGTTATTTTAAAATTCCAGTTCCCAATAAATGGCTTGCTAGGTTTCTAATGGAATTTGCACAAAAATTGTATGTAAATTTTGACTAATATGGTTAAACTTTCTTCATGTATACCTGCGTTTTTCTAAGAATTTAACAGTTTTTGTTTTTCCTATAATTATTTATATTGATCTAAATGCATTGTTCTTGTAAGTTCAGAAAAAATGTATTAAACTTATGTATTTTTCTAAAATCCAACACCTTTGCCAATGTATCAATATTATACTAGAATTTTTAGGGTTTTATAAAGCAAATTATTATGTAGTCAATAAAAAGAAAATTTATTTCCTGACTTTTCATACTTTTAATAATTACTATCCTTTTGGAAAATGCTGTATGGATTTTTCAAATACTTTTTCTGGTACTTTTAAACATAATAATTTTTTTTCTTTGATTAGTTGATGACAGAAAAATGCATAGACATGTCCACCCCTAAAAATTGTGCCCAAGAAAATTACACAAATGAAGGCCCATGTAACCCATATCTAAATATTGAAAAGTCATAAATTAAGCTATTATAAAATAAACCGTTTAATAAAACATGTGCTACCTTCCTACCTTGACTAACATGTCTCCATAAGCATCTGGAAAGTTAATTTAAACTTACCATTGTCTTCCTCCGATTTCTACCCCAGATAATGAAGGCATGTGGATTATGGACCCTGGCCTATGAGACTGCGATGAGAATAGCGGTGATTTCTGTTTGCTGAATTGCTGTCCATAATCTTTGGTAACTTTCATTATTTTTTTATGTGGACAATCATATTGCCTGCCAATAAGCATCAGTGATGAATTATTAGTGATTTTAGCTGTTTTTTTGTTTGTTTTCTTCCTCAGCCCCTCCTTCTCTCTTTTTCTCTTTCTTTGTTATTACATTAGTCAGTTATTTTTTTAACAATTTTGAGTAGAAGTCATGGTAATAGTAATTCTAGTCACACTCTTCAATTTATAGAAAATCGATTTAAAACCTCATTGCTAAGTATGATGATTACTGAAGATTTCTGTGAGATATATTTTATTAAGTTAAGAAGTCCTATTATTTATTAGTTAGTCCCAAAATGTTTAATGCTAGATTATTGTTTAATTTTATCAAAAGATTTTGCTTTACCTATAAAAAGATGGTTAAAGTCTTGCTCTTTAAATTTGTTAATATGATGTATGACATTATAATTTCTGATTTTGAGAATACATTCATTCCTAAAATAATCCTATAATTCCATGCATATATTTTTAACTCATTTTTTGGGGTTATTCACAAAATAGCTTTAAGCCTGAAAAATTCTCTCTCTCTCCGTCTCTTCTTCTCTCTCTCTTTCTCTCGTGTGTGTGTGTGTGTGTGTGTGTGTGTGTGTGTGTGTGTGAATTCTACTTTTGAAAGGTATTTTATTGTCTCTTTCCTGGATTTGTTTTTGTGTGTGTCTGCTTTTAGTAGACATGTACTTACTTCTTATGTTGCTTATATTGTGGTGCAATTTCCCTTAACACAAGTAGAGGTAATTGCTTTATAGAGCACATCAGGAAAAATTTTTTTAAAGTATGTATACATTCAGCTTTATTTGCCACTTTGTCATTCTGGCTTGTATAGGTTGCTCCTGTTCATGTCTCTGTGTGCATACCAACCCCATATATTGAACTACACCATGCTTTCCCACATTAGCTGGGGCAGGGATTGTGGCTTGGAATTGACAGCAGAAACTGGAGACGCGTGCTAAGTTTCCACTCAACCCTTGCTCATGTCTTCATGTACATACATCATCCGAACCCTATGGAAGGCTGTTATTCATTTAGTTGACTATTTTAGCTCTTGGGGTAGTCAGTCTGTTTCAATTTCTTTTTAGTATTCTCTGCTTCATTCAAGATGAGCTGTGATTTTTAAATAGACATTGCCCCTCTGCCTTAATAGCCTTCTTTCTTCCTAAGGCTACTATACAGTCATGCATCACTTAAGAATGGGGCAACAGTGTAACAAATGCATCATTAGGTGATTTTTTTCATTGTTTAAACATCGTAAAGTGTACTTGCCCAAACCTAGATAGTATAGCCTACTATACATCTAAGCTATACGGTAGAGCTAATTGCTCGTAGGCTACAGCCTTGTACAGCCTGTAACTGTACTAAATACTGTAAATAACTGTAATACAATGGTGAGTATGTGTGTATCTAGGCTTAGAACAGGTCTAGTAAACATATGATATAACAGATAAAGATAGTACACCGGTATAGGGCATGTACAGTGAGTGGAGCTTGCAGGACTGGAAGTTGCTCTTGGGGAGTGGGTGAGCGATGAGTGAATGTGATGGCCTAGGACATTACCAAACACCACCATAGACTTTATAAACTATGTACAGTTAGGCTACACTAAATTTACAGTTTTTTTCTTCAATAATAAATTAACCTCATTTGATTGTACATTGTTTACCTTATAAACTTTCTAATTTTTGTAACATTTTGACTCTTTTGTAATAATTCTTGGCTTAAAACACAAACCTATTACACAGCTGTACAAAATATTGTCTTTATATCCTTATTCTATAAACTTTTTTCTATTTTTATTATACTACTTTTCCCTTTTTTTACTCTTAAACTGTTTTTGTTGTTGTTGTTATAAAGTAAGACATAAACATACAGATTAGCCTAGGTCTCTACAGGATCGGTATAATCAGTGTCACTGTCTTCTACCTCCACATCTTGTCCCACTAGAAGGTTTTCAGGGGCAATAACACACATGGAGCTGTCGTCTCCTATGATAACAATGTCATCTTCTGGAATTCCTCCTGAAGGACCTGCCTGAGGCTGTTTCACAGTTAATGTTTTATTTTGTATAGAAGCAAAAGGAGTACACTCTGAATTGTTAAAAACTGTAGTATAATAAATACATAAATCAGTAACATCATCGTTTATTACCATTATTAAGTATTATGTGCTATGCATAATTATATGTGCTATACCATTGGCAGTGCCATAGGTTCACTTACACCAACATCAAAACAATGATGTTTTGCACTATGACATTACAATGTCTATGATGTCATTAGGCAATGGGAATTTTGCAGTTCCATTAAAATTTTATGGAACCACCATAGTGTATGCCATCCATCATTAACCAAAATATTGTTATGTAGTATATGAATATAATTTATTAATTCCATGTGCCAATAATAAATCCATAGAATATAGGAAACATATAAATATTATCCTAGTAATAAAACCTACAAGATTGTGATGATGGGGTTTATCATATGCCTTCTGGGTTCTCAGAGACTTTACTTGCCTAATTATTTTTTTCCAAATTCTGTTTGAGACTGTTTACAAATAAATAAAGTATACCTCGATAAGTTCCTAAACTATTGACTAGCAAACAAACACTAACCTTCAGATGTTTTCAGAATTACAAAACCAGAAAGATATAGTCGTCACGTATTCTTATTTAGGTAGAAATTCTTAGTGTTTAATTATACGTAATTATATCTTAGGATAGAAAATGTAAACGTAGAAAAATGCTAGTGAACTAACAGTTAAGAGATCTGGAATCAGTGTACACTCAGTGTGAGTTCAAATTAAGTATATTATACCTTTACAAATCCAATGTTTCAAATATTATTTTAAAAAATAATTAGTCTGTAAACAGGGACAGGTTCACTTCCTCTCTTCCTATTTGGATGCCCTTTATTTATTTCACTTGCCTGATAGCCCTTGCCAGAACTTCCAATCCTATATTGAATAGAAGTGGAGAGAGAAGGCATCCTCGTCTTGGGTTGGATTTTAAGGGAATGCTGCCAGTTTTGCCAATTCAGTATGATGTTGGCTGTGGGTTTGCAATAGACAGCTCTTTTTATTTTGAGGTATGTTCCTTCAATACCTAGTTAATTGAGAGTTTTTAAAATGAAGGGATGTTGAATTTTATTGAAAGGATTTTCTGTGTCTATTAAGATAATCATATGGTTTTTGTCTTTAGTTCTCTTTAGGTACTGAATTACATTTATTGATTTGTGTATGTTGAACCAACCTTATATCCCAGGGAAGAAGCCTACTTGAATGTTGCGGATAAGCTTTTTGATGTGCTGCTGGATTCAGCTTCCCAGTATTTCGTTGAGGATTTTTGCATCAATGTTCATGAAGAATTTTGTCCTGAAGATTTTTGTTGTTGTTGTTGTATCTCTGTCGGGTTTTGATATTAGGATGATGCTGGCCTCATAGAATGAGTTATAGAGGAGTTCCTCTTCCTCAATTTTTTTAGAATAGTTTCAGTAGGAATGGAAGACCAGCTCTTCTTTGTACATCTGGTAGAATTCAGCTGTGAACTTTTCTGGTCCTGGGCTATTTTTGGATGGTAGGTTATTTATTATTGCCTCAATTTCAGAGCTTGTTACTGCTCTGTTCAGGGAATCAATTTCTTCCTGGTTAAGTTTTGGGAGAGTGTATGTGTTCAGGAATTTATCCGTCTCTTCTAGATTTTCTAGTTTATATGCATAAAGGTGTTCATAATATTCTCTGATGGTTGCTTGTATTTCTGTGCAGTCAATGGTAATATTTCCTTTGTCTTTTCTGATTGTGTCTATTTGAATCTTCTCTCTTTTCTTCTTTATTAGTCTAGCTAGCAATCTATCTATTTTGTTAAATTTTTCAGACAACCAGCTCCTGGATTCATTGATCTGTTGAATTTTTTGTGTGTGTCTCTGTCTCCTTCAGTTCAGCTCTGATTTTGGTTATTTTTTGTATTCTGCAAGCTTTGGCATTTGTTTGCTCTTAATTCTCTAGTCCTTTTAGTAGTAATGTTAGATTGTTAACTTGAGATCTTTCTATTTTTTTTGATGTGGGCATGTAGAACCATAAATATCCCTGTTAACACTGCTCTAGATGTGTCCCAGTGGTTCTCTTATGTTGAATCTTTCCACAGAACTTTTTGACTTCTGCAAAGAACTTTTTGATTTCTGCCTTTATTTCATTATTTACCCAAATTCATAATCCTGTATCTAGAAAACCCCATAGTCTCAGCCTAAAAGCTTCTTAAGCTTCAGCAAAGTCTCAGGATAAAAAAATCTATGTGCAAAATCACTAGCATTCCTATACACCAAAAACAGGTAAGCCACGAGTCAAATCAGGAATGAGCTCTTATTCACAACTCCCACAAAAAGAATAAAATACCTAGGAATACAGTTAACTAGGGAGGTGAAAGATCTTCACAAGGAGAATGACCAACCACTGCTCAAAGAAATTAGAAATAACATAAACAAATTGAAAAACCTCCCATGTTCATGGATTAATAAAAATCAGTATCTCTAAAATGGTCATACTGCCCAAAGTAATTTATAAATTCAATGTTATGTCTATTAAACTACCATTGACATTCTTCAAAAAACTAGAAGAAACTATTTTAAAATTCATATGAAACAAAAAAAGACCCTGAATAGCCAAGGCAATTTTAAACAAAAACAGCACAGCTGGTGGCATCATGCTACCTGACTTTAAACTACACTACAGGGCTGAAATAGCCTAAACAGCATGGCAATGGTACAAAACAGATACACAGATCAATGGAACAGAATAGAGGACTCAGAAATAAGGCTGGACACTTCATAGTATTTGATCGTTGACAAATCTGATAAAAATAATCAAGGCAGAAAGGATTCACTATTCAATAAATGGTGATGGAGTAATTGGCTAGCTGTAGCCAAAAGATTTAAAACTGGACCCCTTTCTTACACTACACACAAAGATTAACTCAAAATGGGTTAAAGACTTACGTGTACAACCCAAAATGATAAAAACCCTGGAAGACAACCTAGGCAACACCATTCAGGACATAGGCATGGGCAAAGATTTCATGATGAAGATACCGAAAGCAATTGCAACCAAAGCAAAACATTGATAAATGGGATCTAATTAAACCTGAGAGCTTCTGTACAGCCAAAGAAACTATCAACAGACTAGGTACACAGCCTAAAGAATGGGAGAGAAATTTTGCAAACTATGTATTCAACAAAGAACTAATATCCAACATCTATAAGAAACTTAAACAAAATTACAAGAACAAAAAATAACCCCATAAAAAAGTAGGCAAAGGACATGAACAGACTCTTCAAAGAAGCAATGTCTGCAGCCTACAGATCATATGAAAAAAAGCTTGGAGGGGGCACCCAAGATGGCTAAATAGGAACAGATCCAGCCTCCAGCTCCCAGCGTGAGTGATAGAGAAGACGGGTGATTTCTGCATTTTCAACTGAGGTACCAGGTTCATCTCACTGGGGCGTGTCAGACAGTCGGTGCTGGTCAGTGGGTGCAGCCCAACCAGGGAGAACTGAAGCAGGGCGAGACATTGCCTCACCTGGGAAGCACAAGGGGGAAGGAAATTCCTTTTCCTAGCCAAGGGAAACTGAGACACACAACAACTGGAAAATCCGGTAACTCCCACCCTAATACTGCACTTTACCAAGGGTCTTAGCAAATGGCACACCAGGAGAATATATCCCATGCCTGGCCCTGAGGGCCCCATGCCCATGGAGCCTCCCTCATTGCTAGCACAGCAGTCTGAGATCTAACTGTAAGGTGGCAGTAAGGCTGGGGGAGGGGCACCCGCCATTGCTGAGGCATAAGTACGTAAACAAAGCCACAGGGAAGCTCAAACTGGGTGGAGCCCACCGCAGCTCATGGAGGCCTGCCTGTCTCTGTAGACTCCACCTCTGGGGAAAGGGCATAGCTAAATAAAAAGCAGCAGAAACCTCTGCAGATGTTAATGTCCCTGTCTGACAGCTTTGAAGAGAGCAGTGGTTCTCCCAGCATGGAAGTTGAAATCTGAGAACGGACAGACTGCCTGCTTAAGTGGGTCCCTGACCCCTGAGTAGCCTAACTGGGAGACATCCCCCACTAAGTGCAGACCGACACTTCACACCTCACACAGCTGGGTACACCTCTGAGACGAAGCTTCCCGAACAAGAATCAGAGAGCAACACTTGCTGTTCAGCAATATTCTATCTTCTGCAGCCTCTGCTGCTGATACCCAGGCAAACAGGGTCTGGAGTGGACCTCAAGCAAACTCCAACAGACCTGCAGCTGAGGGCCCTGACTGTTAGAAGGAAAACTAACAAACAGAAAGGACACCCACACCAAAACCCCATCAGTACGTCACCATCATCAAAGACCAAAGGCAGATAAAACCACAAAGATGGGGAAAAAGCAGTGCAGAAAAGCTGGAAATTCAAAAACTCAGAGCGCATCTTCCCCTCCAAAGGAATGCAGCTCTTTGCCAGCAATGGAACAAAGCTGGATGGAGAATGACTTCAACAAGTTGAGAGAAGAAGATTTCAGTCGATCAAACTTCTCAGAGCTAAAGGAGGAACTACGTACCCAGTGTAAAGAAATTAAAAACCTTGAAAAAAGAATGGAAGAATGGATAACTAGAATAACCAAAGCAGAGAAGTCCATAAACGAACTGATAGAGATGAAAACCATGACATGAGAACTACGTGACAAATGCAGAAGCTTCAGTAACCAAGTCAATCAACTGAAGAAAGAGTATCAGTGATTGAAGATCAAATGAATGAAATGAAGTGAGAAGAGAAGTGTAGAGAAAAAAGAGTAAAAATAAATGAATAAAGCCTCCAAGAAATATGGGATTATATGAAAAGACCAAATCTACGTCTGACTGATGTGCCTGAAACTGACAGGGAGAATGGAACCAAGTTGGAAAACACTCTACAGGATATCATCTAGGAGAACTTCCCCAACCTAGCAAGACAGGCAAACATTCAAAATCAGGAAATACAGAGAATGCCACAAAGATACTCCTTGAGAAGAGCAACTCCAAGACACATAATTGCCAGATTCACCAAAGTTGAAATGAAGGAAAAAATGTTAAGGGCAGCCAGAGAGAAAGGGTGGGTTACACACAAAGGGAAGCCCATCAGACTAACAGCAGATCTCTTGGCAGAAACTCTACAAGGCAGAAGAGCATGGGGGCCAATATTCAGCATTCTTAAAGGAAAGAATTTTCAACCCAGAATTTCATATCCAGCCAAACTAAGTTCATAAGTGAAGAAGAAATAAAATCCTTTACAGACAAGCAAATGCTTAGAGATTTTGTCACCACCAGGCCTGCCCTACAAGAGATCATGAAGGAAGCACTAAACATGGAAAGGAACAACTGGTACCAGCCATTGCAAAAACATGCCAAAATGTAAAGACCATCGACGCTAGGAAGAAACTGGATCAACTAATGAGCAAAATAACCAGTTAATATCATGATGACAGGATCAAGTTCAAATATAACAATATTAACCTTAAATGTGAATGGACTAAATGATCCAATTAAAAGACACAGACTGGCAAATTGGATAAAGAGTCAAGACCCATCAGTTTGCTGTATTCAGGAGACCCATCTCACATGCAGAGACACATATAGGCTCAAAATAAAGGGATGGAAGAAGATCTACCAAGCAAATGGAAAACAAAAAAAAAGGCAGGGGTTGTAATCCTAGTCTCTGATAAAACAGACTTTAAACCATCAAAGATCAAAAGAGACAAAGAAGGCCATTACATAATGGTAAAGGGATCGATTCAACAAGAAGAGCTAACTATCCTAAATATATATGCACCCAATACAGGAGCACCCAGATTCATAAAGCAAGTCCTTAGAGACTAACAAAGAGACTTAGAATCCCATACAATAATTATGGGAAACTTTAACATCCCACTGTCAACATTAGACGATCAAGGAGACAAAGTTAACAAGGATATCCAGGAATTGAACTCAACTCTGCACCAAGTGGACCTAATAGACATCTACAGAACTCTCCACCCCAAATCAACAGAATATACATTCTTCTCAGCACCACATCACACTTATTCCAAAATTGACCACATAGTTGGAAGTAAAGCACTCCTCAGCAAATGTAAAAGAACAGAAATTATAACAAACTGTCGCTCAGACCACAGTGCAATCAAACTAGAACTCAGGACTAAGAAATTCAATCAAAACTGCTCGACTACATGGAAACTAAACAACCTGCCCCTGAATAACTACTGGGTACATAACGAAATGAAGGCAGAAATAAAGATGTTCTTTGAAACCAATGAGAACAAAGATACAACACACCAGAATCTCTGGGACACATTTAAAGCAGTGTGTAGAGGGAAATTTATAGCACTAAATGCCCACAAGAGAAAGCAGGAAAGTTCTAAAATTGGTACCCTAACATCACAATTAAAAGAACTAGAGAAGCAAGAGCAAACACATTCAAAAGCTAGCAGAAGGCAAGAAATAACTAAGATCAGAGCAGAACTGAAGGAGATAGAGACACAGAAAACCCTTCAAAAAATCAATGAATCCAGGAGCTGGTTTTTTGAAAGGATCAACAAAATTGATAGACCACTAGCAAGACTAATAAAGAAGAAAAGAGAGAAGAATCAAATAGATGCAATAAAAAATGATAAAGGGGATATCACCACCAACCATACAGAAATACAAACTACCATCAGAGAATACTATAAACACCTCTACGTAAATAAACTAGAAAACCTAGAAGAAATGGATAATTTCCTGGACACATACACTCTCCCAAGACTAAACCATGAAGAAGTTGAATCCCTGAATATACCAATAGCAGGCTCTGCAATTGAGGCAATAATGAATAGCCTACCTACCAAAAAAAGTCCAGGACCAGACAGATTCACAGCCGAATTCTACCAGAGGTACAAGGAGGAACTGGTACCAATCCTTCTGAAAATATTCCAATCAACAGAAAAAGAGGGAATCCTCCCTAACTCATATCATGAGGCCAACACCATCCTGATACCAAAGCCTGGCAGAGACACAACAAAAAATGAGAATTTTAGACCAATATCCCTGAAGAACATCGATGCAAAAATTCTCAACAAAATACTGGCAAACCAAATCCAGCAGCACATCAAAAAGGTTATCCACCACAATCAAGTGGGCTTCATCCCTGGGACGCAAGCCTGGTTCAACATACACAAATCAATAAACGTAATCCAGCATATAAACAGAAGCAAAGACAAAAACCACTTAACTATCTCAATAGATTCAGAAAAGTCCTTTGACAAAATTCAACAGCCATTCGTGCTACAACTCTCAATAAATTCGGTATTGATGGAACGATAGTATCTCAAAATAATAAGAGCTATTTATGACAAACCCAAAGCCAATATCATACTGAATGGGCAAAAACCAGAAGCATTCCCTTTGAAAACTGGCATAAGACAGGGATGCCCTCTCTCACCACTCTTATTCAACATAGTGTTGGAAGTTCTGGCTAGGGCAATCAGGCAAGAGAAAGAAATAAAGGGCATTCAATTAGGAAAAGAAAAAGTCAAATTGCCCCTGTTTGCAGATGACATGATTGTATATTTAGAAAACCCCATCATCTCAGCCCGAAATTTCCTTAAGCTGGTAAGCAACTTCAGCAAAGTCTCAGGATACAAAATCAATGTGCAAAACTCACAAGCATTCTTATACACCAATAACAGACAAACAGAGAGCCAAATCATGAATGAACTCCCATTCACAATTGCTTCAAAGAGAATAAAATACCTAGGAATCAAACTTATAAGGGATGTGAAGGACCTCCTCAAGGAGAACTACAAACCACTGCTCAGTGAAATCAAAGAGGACACAAACAAATGGAAGAACGTACCATGCTCATGGATAGGACGAATCAATATCATGAAAATGGCCATACTGCCCAAGTTAATTTATAGATTCAATGCCACCCCCATCAAGCTACCAATGACTTTCTTCACGGAATTGGAAAAAACTGCTTTAAAGTTCATGTAGAACCAAAAAAGAGTCCGCATTGCCAAAACAATCATAAGCCAAAAGAACAAAGCTGGAGGTATCACGCTACCTGACTTCAAACTATACTACAAGGCTACAGTAACCAAAACAGCATGGTACTGGTACCAAAACAGAGATATAGACCAATGGAACAGAACAGAGTCCTCAGAAATAATACCACACATCTACAGCCATCTGATCTTTGACAAACCTGAAAAAACAAGAAATGGGGAAATATATCCCTGTTAAATAAATGGTGCTGGGAAAATTGGCTAGCCATAAGTAGAAAGCTGAAACTGGATCCTTTCCTTACTCCTTATATGGAAATTAATTCAAGATGGATTAGAGACTTAAATGTTAGACCTAAAACCATAAAAACCCTAGAAAAAAACCAAGGTGATACCATTCAGGACACAGGCATGGGCAAGGAATTCAATTCTAAAACACCAAAAGCAATGGCAACAAAAGCCAAAATTGACAAATGGGATCTAATTAAACTAAAGAGCTTCTGCACAGCAAAAGAAACTACCATCAGAGTGAACAGGCAACCCTACAGAATGGGAGAAAATTTTTGCAATCTACTCATCAGACAAAGGGCTAATATCCAGAACCTACAAAGAACTCAAACAAATGTACAAGAAAAAAACAAACAACCCCATCAAAAAGTGGGCAAAGGATATGAACAGACATTTCTCAAAAGAAGACATTAATACAGCCAACAGACACATGAAAAAATGCTCATCATCACTCACCATCAGAGAGAGGCAATTCAAAACCACAATGAGATACCATCTCACACCAGTTAGAATGGCAATCATTAAAAAGTCAGGAAACAACAGGTGCTGGAGAGGATGTGGAGAAATAGGAACACTTTACACTGTTGGTGGTATTGTAAACTAGTTCAACTATTGTGGAAAACAGTGTGGCGATTCCTCAAGGATCTATACCAGGAAATACCATTTGACCCAGCCATGCCATTGTTGGGTATATACCCAAAGGATTATAAATCATGCTGCTACAAAGACACATGCACACATATGTTTATTGTGGCACTATTCACAGTAGCAAAGACTTGGAATCAACCCAAATGTCCATGAGTGACAGACTGAATTAAGAAAATGTGACACATACACCATGGCATACTATGCAGCCATAAAAAAGGATGAGTTCATGTTCTTTGTAGGGACATGGATGCAGCTGGAAACCATCATTCTCAGCATACTATTGCAAGAACAGAAAACCAAACACCACATGTTCTCACTCATAGGTGGGAATTGAACAGTGAGATCACTTGGACACAGGAAGGGAAAGTCACCCACCGGGGCCTATTGTGGGGAGGGGGAAGGTGGGAGGGATAGCATTAGGAGATATACCTAATGTAAATGACAACTTAATGGGTGCAGCACACCAACATGGCACATGTATACATAGGTAACAAACCTTCACGATGTGCACATGTACCCTAGAACTTAAAGTATAATAAAAAAAAGAAAGAAAGAAAGCTCAACATCACTGATCATTAGAGAAATGCAAATCAAAACCATAATGAGATACCATTCACACCAGTCAGAATGGTTATTATTAAAAAGATAAAAAATAACAGATGTTGGCAAAGTTAGGGGAAAAAAGAAATGCTTATACACTGTTGTTGGGAGTGTAAATTAGTTCACCTATTATGGAAGACAGTGTGGGAGTTTCTCAAAGTCCTAAGGATAGAAATACCATTTGGCCCAGCAATTCCATTACTGGGTATATATCCAAAGACAAATAAACCATTCTATTATAAATATGCATATACAAGTATGTTCATTGCAATACTATTCACAATAGCAAATACATGGAATAAATCTAAATGCCCATCAGTGATAGACTGGATAAAGAAAATGTGGTATATATACACCATGGAATACTATGTAGCCATAAAAAATGAGTTCGTGTCCTTTGCAGAGACATGGATAAAGATGGAAGACAGTATCCTTAGCAAACTGACATGGGAGTAGAAAACCAAATACTGCATGTTCTCATTTATAAGTGGCAGCTAAATGAAGAGAACACATGAAGAGGAGAACAACACACATTGGGGCCTATTGGAGGCTGGAAGTTTGGAGTAGGGAGAGGATCAGGAAAAATAACTAATGGATACTAGGTTTAATACCTGGGTGATGAAACAATCTGTATAATCAACCCTCAGGACACATGTTTACCTATGTAACCAACCTGCATGTGTACCCCTGAACTTAAAATAAAAGTTTAAAAAATCAATCAAACTTTTAATAGAAAATTTAAATACATTGATATATAAACACTTGCAACAATCTTACGTTTCTTCAAACTAACTATTAAGAATTTGGAGTACATTTCTTTGACATCTTTGCTCAAGCTTGTGCGTATATAGTAACCGATATAAACAAGGTTTTATTGTGGTTTGTTTTTGTTTTTAAATATAGAGTTGCATTACTAAATAATCTTGCTGCTTAACCATTTTGCCTAATGATACAGCAGGGGCAATGCTACAAGGTAATAGTCAAAGACAAATCTTAATTTTCATAAATAAAATATATTATAAAATTGGATTTTCAGAAGGTTTTCAGGTTTTATGTTGTTTTTGCCACTGAAGAAATTTTGCAATAAAAATAACTGCACAGGCTGGGTGTGGTGGCTCACGCCTGTAATCCCAGCACATTGGGAGGCCAAGGCAGGTGTATCACGAGTTCAGAAGTTCAAGACCAGTCTGGCCAACACAGTGAAACCCCATCTCTAAAAAAACAAAAACAAAAAAGTAGCCAGGTGTGGTGGTGTGTGCCTGTAATCCCAGCTACTCAGAGGCTGAGGCAGGAGAATCGTGTGCACCTGGGAGGCAGAGGTTGCAGTGAGCTGAGATCGTGCCATTGCACTCCAGCCTGGGTGACAGTGCAATACTCCAGCTCAGAAACAAACAAAGAAACAAACAAACTGCACATATATTCTTACATTCTGCGTATGACATTTTATTATATAAAATTGATTCCAGCTTTTATTATTTAAAATTGATTTAGGCTGGATGCAGTGATTCACACCTGTAATCCCAACACTTTGGGAGGCCATGGATGGTGGATTACTTGAACCTAGGATTTCAAGACCAGCCTGGGCAACAAAGCGACACCTGTTTCTACAAAAAATACAATAAATTAACAAGGGCCATTGATGCATTGCTATAGTCCTTGGGAGGGTGAGGTGGGAGGATTGTTTGCACTCAGGAGTTGGAGGCTGCCGTGAGCTATAATCGCACCACTGCACTCCAGTCTGGGCAACAGAGTGAGATCTAGTTTCTAAAAAATCCTTTTTCTAATGAAATAAAACTGATCCACACATTTAGTATTTCCATGTCATGACTTGTCCGATTTTTTCTTTTCACTTTTGCAGATTGGATTGATAGAGTTATACTATACTTAACTTGCACTCAGAGTGCAAACTGAGTCCAGAACTCTTAAGTCTTAGTCGGCTTGCATTTTCCTATACTTCACTTTTTACGTCTTAAGATACGGTTATCTATAATTAAATACTAAGAATTTCCACATCAAAGAGAATACTTCATGACTATGTCTTTCATTTTTTAAATAATCCCCCAAAACTGTGTTGTCATTTCCATAAACAATAAATGAGAGTGACAATATCATCAACAGCCCTATATTCTCTCTGCACTTTTACCAGATGGATGGGCTAAAGTTGCATTAAATTATAATTTTAGTTTTAGTTCTTATTAGCAGTATTGAATTTAAATACCTTTATTGGTTATTTTGGTACTCTTATGACAGAGGACAAGAGAGTTGACCTCCCCCTGGGGCTAGATAGCAAACGTGTACTGTCATCCTTCACATGTGAACACATATGCAAAGGATGCAAACAGCTTTTCATCCCCTTTAGTGATAGAGATTGAAAATAAAATGCATGCACCATATCAGTAGTTTTACACCAAATGCCAGATACTTTACTAATATATTGATACAAATACTCATCGCCTGCAACTGCTGTTACAATTTACACCTTGCAGTAATAAGTTCTAGTTTCTTGCCATTGGATTTTTGAATGTATTAAATGGGAACTAACTATAATTAAAATGGAGACCACTATACTTTTAGTTGAAGGCTTTGACGGTGGAGCATTTCATGGCATTATTCCTGGGATAAAATGTTGCTTTTGATTTGCTACATTGGTGAAATGGGAGAAGTTTCAGGAGCCTACAATTGCACTTCCTCATGTAATAACCCAACCCTCAAAAATAATCATAAAATGGAAATGATAAACAAAGCCAAATGTGCTTATATTTCACTGAAGACTAATTTAAAAATGACTAATGAAATTATACACTTCTGAAAAAATTGATAAAAAAGCAATAGAAAGAGTTGAAGACATAGAAACAGAATGATGTGCACACACAAATATTATTGTATCTAAAATGAAGTCAGTTTTAACTGTACTAAATATTTTTTTAAACCCAGTTATAAGCATAGAAATATACTAAAATATTTGAAAAATCCTAAAAATGGCAATTTTCTAAAAACATCTAATCACCAAAACTTGGTCAATGATAAACAAATCACAGGAATTAACCTATAATATTAAAGTAGTCTTAAAGTAGTCATATTATTTTTAAAGCTCAGCTTCAAATACTAGGAAAATGCCAATATTAGAAGCCCTATGGGGTCATAAAGTAACTAAAACAAAGGGCACGCTCGCAAAATCTTTTCAAATGCTATTGGGTTGGTGCAAAAGTAATTGCAGTTTTGCACCAAACTAATATATTTATATGGGACTTCCACCCATAAATGTAGATGTAAATATTTCTATATATCCAGCAGCCAAAATTCAGTAATGTATAGACGATGTCACCTGAGAAAGTCAAGTTCCCAGAAATGTAAAAATTGTGTAACATTGTGAAATATATTGAGGTTCATCCCATTGTGAATTAAAGGAAAGTCACAACATTATCCGAATAAATTTTGGAAATGTATTTGGTCTATTTCAGTACCTATTAGTTTTAGAACCCTTCGCAAACTAGGAATGGTAGAAAGGGTCTGTTACTTGATAAAGTTTGTCTGCAAATCACACATGGTGGAACAGTATAAGTTGTTGTTGTTGTTGTTTCTTTTTCTCAACCTTTATTTTAGATATAGGGGTTACATGTGCAGGTTTGTTACCTGAGTATATTGCACTAAGGTTGTGAGCATAGTACCCAACAGGTAGTTTCTTCACGCATGCCCTCCTCCTATCCTCCTACCTCTAGTAGTTTGCAGTATCTATTGTTCCCATAGTTTATGTTCGTGGCTGCTCAGTGTTTCCCTCCCGTGACAACATGCTGTATTTTGTTTTCCATTTCTGCATTAATTCACTTAGGATAATGGCCTCCAGCTCCACCCAAGTTGCTGCAAGGGACATAATGTCATTCTTCTATATGACTATGTAGTATTCCATGGTGTGTGCTCACCACATTTTCTTTATCAAATCCACAATTAATGGGCACCTAGGTTGATTCCGTGTCTTCGCTCTTGTGAATAGTGCTGTGATGAATACACAATATATGTGTCTTTTTAGTATAAGGCTCTATTTTCCTTTGGGTATACGTATATACCCAGTAACAGAATTGTTAGGTCAAATGGTAGCTGTGCTTTAAGTTCTTTGAGGAATTCCTGAAGTGCTTTCCTCAGTGGCTGAACTGATTTACATTCCTACCAACAGTGTATAAGCATTCCCTTTTCCCCATAGGCTCATCACCAGAATCCATTTTGTTGTTGTTGTTGTTTGTTTGTTTGTTTTTTACTTTTTAACAATAGTCATTCTGACTGGTATGAAATGCTATCTCATTGTGGTTTTGATTTGAATTTATCTGATTATTAGTGATGATGAGCATTTTCTAAAATGGCCACACAACCTAAAGCAATTTACAGATTCAACACTATTCCTATCAAACTACCACTATCCTTCTTCACAAAATTAGAAAGAAACTCTAAAATGTATATGGAACCAAAAATGAACCTGAATAGCCAAAGCAAACTGAACCAAAAAGAACAAAGCTTGAGACATCCTACTACCTGACTTCAAACTATACTATTAGGCTATAGTAACTAAAACCTTATGGTATTGGTACAAAAACAGACACATAACTAATGGAACAGAATAGAGATACCTGAAATAAAACCTCACTCTTCAACCATCTGATCTTCAACAAGGCTGACAAAAACAAGGAACGGAGAAAAGATTCCCTATTCAATGAATGCTTCTGGGATAACTGGCTAGCTAAATGCAGAAGAAAGAAACAGGGTCCTTACCTTTTGTCATATACAAAAACTAACTCAAGATAGATTAAAGAATACCCCAAACTGTAGAAGTACTAGAAGAAAGCTTCAGAAATACACTTCCTGACATAGGCATGGACAAATAATTTTTGCCTAAGTCCCCCAAAGCAATTAACAACGAAAACAAAATTTGACAAGTGTGACACAATCAAACTACTGAGCTTTTCCATAGCAAAAGAAACTCTCAACAGAGTAAACAGAAAACCTGTAAAATGGGAGAAAATATTCACAAACTATGTATCTGACAAAGATCTAATATCCATAATCTATAAGGAACTTAAATCAACAAGCAAAAAACAACCTCATTAGAAAATGAGCAAAGGACATGGAATAGACACTTCTCAAAAGAAGACATAAAAGCAGCCAACAAACATAAATTGTAACTTTAAATTAAGAAATAATCACGGCTGCCTCTATGAATATAGAAATAGAGGCTCTGACCAAACTAACAGGACCAACAAATAACAGAAGAACAATCTGGTAGGAAGACACAAATCTGTCATGAATTGAGTACATTATAATTTTCCACATATAAACACAAGTTTGATAAAGGTAAATATGCAGTATAGTTTAGCAGGTTTACTGGATATATGATAAATATATACAAATTAATTAAATATAGTCATCAATTTATAGAAATATAGTTTCAAGTTATATATTTATAATAGCTATAAAAAATAAAACCCCTATAAACAAAACTAATACAATTTGTACGTAGCCTTTATTGAGGAGAACATTCAAATGCGTGTGTACCTGTGTGTGTATATGTATATATGTAATATATTTGCATATAAGTAAAATGTATGAGTGTGTGTATATATACCTACACATATACACATATTTTGCTATGAAAGACCCAGTATCGTATCAATTATTCGAAAATGTAGTTATGTAGTAAAACTAGGTTTAATGAAGAACATTACAGTGTTTCATAGAACTTTGCAAGAAATATCTATTTTGCATATGAAAAAGAAAGGATCAAGGTTAGCTAAGAGCACAGCCTTATGAAGAATAAATAGTCAACAAATGAAAACAACCCAAATGTCCATCAACTGATGAATGACTTAACAATATATGGCCTATCCATACCTTGGAATATTATTGGGTGGAAAAAATAGTGAAATATGGGTACATGCTAAAACGTGTGAACCTTGAAAACATGCTAAATGAAAGAAGTCAGTCAGAAATAATGAGTATTTTATGCTACCATTTATCACATGAAATGATACATGTCATCTGGGTATTGGAATACCCAGAATGTGGTAAGCCCTTAGAGTCAGAAAGTAGATTAATATTAGCCTATGGCTGTGTGTGAGGGGGAATGCAAAGTGACTGTTACCAAGTCCAAGGCTTCTTTTTGGGGTGATGAAAATGTTCTAAACCTAAATGGTTGTATAACTCTGTGAAAACTGAAATACCATTCATTTGTGCATTTTAACTGGGTGACTTTATGGTGAATAAATTATACCTCTTAAACGTGTGGAAAAATATTAGCTATGAAACATTAAAGAATAAGATGCACTTATGAAGATATCATACATTTGACACTGTGATTGATGATATCAAAATAATGAAAATAAAGATAGGGGTCAGAGATGGACAAATTCATTCATGAAAATGTCTTAGGTATATTAAGAATAACTTTATAAATCATTGAGTAAATCTCAACAAATGATTCTGGAAAAAATATAATTGAATCCTTCATATAATGTACACATGTAAATTAAATATAAATAAAAACCAGGATAAGCAGCAAAACTTTAAGATGTTTTAGAAAATACATGAGAATTTATCTTAATATATGGAAGAAATTAATGAATTAACAAACAAAAAACATAAGCCATGAGAAAATTGATTTTTTCTAATGAGTGTGTATAAGCTTCTCTGCATTAAAAAATGCCAAAAATGGGATGATAAGCCAAAGACTGTAAGTAGTTGTTTTAAACCAATTGATTGCATGAAGGATCAGTATCCAAAATAAATTTAAACACTACAAACCAGTAGGAACAATATAGTCTCATAGATAAATATTGTGAATAGGTGATTAACAGTAAATGGAATTTTAACTAACAATAATCTAATGAAAAGTTGCTGAGACTCACTAGAAAGAAAGAAAACAAGTTAGAGCCAATATTTCACTCTCATTTTGGGTGGGGAAGGGAGGAAGAGAACAGATATGTACCCCAATTTCCATGTTACCATAACAGTGCATTGTGTGTACAGGCTCATATATGGAAATATATATGTATGCATGTGTGTATTCCTCCAACATTGTACCCATGAGGAGAGCGGATAATCAATTGTTATTTATTTTTAGAAGAGAATACTATATATTAGTTACATGAGATACACTTGGGTAACAAATGTCAACACAGAGAAAAATTCACATGAACATTAAAATAGATGCAGAAAATTATTTGATAAACTTTTTTCATTTACTCAATTTTAAAAGAAAAACAATACTTAGAATTTCAGGAACAGAAAATACCTTTACCCATAATGGTAAGGATATACAAAAATGTACGGTAAAAATCATACTTGATGATGAAATTATGAAATCATTCCCTTTACACTGCACTGAAACAATGATGCTGACCATGTCTACTTTTATTTGACATTGTACTAGAAGTCATGGTTAGTGCAGTAGCCAGATAAATGAAGTAACATGTGCAAAAACTTGGAAAGGAATAAACAAAATAGTATTATTAATAGATTACTTTTAGTGGATGAAAAACAAATAATATGAAGACAAAATATCTTCAGAGTGAACAGGCAACCTACAAAATGGGAGAAAATTTTTGCAATCTATCCATCTGACGAAGGGCTAATATCCAGAATCTACAAAGAACTTAAATTTACAAGAATAAAACCAACAAGCCCATCAAAAAGTGAGATAAGGATATGAACAGACATTTCTCAAAAGAAGACAGTATGCAGCCAACAAACATATGGAAAAAAAACCCTCATTATCACTGGTCATTAGAGAAATGCAAATCAAAACCACAATGAGATACCATCTCACAGCACTTGGAAGGGCAATCATTAAAAAGTCAGGAAACAACAGATGCTGGAGAGGATGTGGAGAAATAGGAACGCTTGGAACCTACCCGAATACCCATCAATGATAAACTGGATAAAGAAAATGTGACACGAATACACCATGGAATACCATGCAGCCATACAAAAAAGGATGAGTTCATGTCCTTTGCAGGGACATGGATGAAGCTGGAAACCATAATTCTCAGCAAACAAGAACAGAAAACCAAACAGGGCATGTTCTCACTCATAACTGGGAACTGAACAATGACAACACATGGACACAGCTAGGGGAAAATCACACACTGGGGCCTGTCGGGGGATAGGGGACTGGGGGAGGGATAGCATTAGGAGAAATACCTAATGTAGATGACGGGTTGATGGGTTCAGCAAACCAACATGGCACGTGTATACTTATGTAACAAACCTGCACATTCAGCATATGTACCCCAGAGCTTGAAGTATAATTTTTTTTAAATTGCATATAATTGAAAGTAGGTATAAATATGACTATAAAACTGCCTCTGAGGTGCTACTCTGGTCACACAGCCTATGGGGTAGCCCTGCTCTGCAAGAAGCAGCACATCTGCTGTGCCCTGCCGCATCAATAAAAGTCACTGTTTAACAACAACAACATTTAATTTGTTGAGTTTAGCAAGTTTTTTAGATTAAAAAATTAAAGAATCAAATAAACACTACTTTTAAAGACAACATTTACCATAATATCAAAACACTGCAGAACTAAAAATAAATCTAAAAATAGAATGTATTTAAAATTTATTTTACAAATTGACTTATGGATTAAAAATATTCCTAATAAAAAATCCAATAGGATTCCGGACCTCATATCTTCCCTGAACACTTGATGGGAATGACATGTAATTCAGAAATAAAATTTTGGCCCAGCGTGGTGGCTCACACCTGTAATCCCAACACTTTGGGAGGCTGAGGCGGGCGGATCACGAGGTCAGGAGATCGAGACCATCCTGGCTAACACAGTGAAACCCCATCTTCACTAAAAATATAGAAATTAGCCGGGCATGGTGGCGGGCACCTGCCGTCCCAGCTACTTGGGAGGCTGAGGCAGGAGAATGGCGTGAACCCAGGAGGCGGAGCTTGCAGTGAGCCGAGATCCTGCCACTGCATTCCAGCCTGGGCCACAGAGCGAGACTCTGTCTTAATAAAAGATGAAAGGGAGGAAGGGAGGAAGGAAGGAAGGAGGGAAGGAGGGAGAGGGGGAGAGAGAGAGAGAGAGAGAGAGAATTAATCCCTTTTGATGGGGCAATGTGATACTATTGTGTAGTGGGAAGGACCATAACTCTTGTCAGTCTGTTTACTTATTTTTAAAAAGTCTACACTATGTACCATGTGCTAAGCAGTGTGCTTTAAATTTTGAATACTGGCTTCAGCATTCATTATGTGTATAATTTAGCACAAAAATAATTTGTCGAAATTCCTGTCATTATTTTTAAAATTAGCTCATGTGCTAAATTTTGATTAAAGATAAATTTAATGAGTATAAATTTTGATTAAAGATAAATTCACTATAAAATGTATTGACTCAAAAGCTACTCTTTTGAGAGTGAGAATGAGTTCCCTTCTAAAACAGGCACAATTAGTGTCGTGGTCTCCATTATAACTGTAGTCAGTTCCCATATAATGCCTTCAAAAACCCAATGACAGGAAACTAAAACGTCTTCTTACTACAAGGATAAGTTGTAACACCAAATGAGTGTTTATTCAAATATATTAATATGGCATGTGCCATTTGCTATGTAACTACTGATATGGTAAATGCATTTCATTTGCATCTCCATTATGAAATTGAATTTGACCGAGAAAAGCAAGTGGGAAAAATATATTGGTAATGCACCATTTAGATAAACATGCAAAACGAGAGACAATATATAATTTTTACATAGGTCGTTATATATGTACAGATGTGCATATTGTAAAAGCATATACATATACATAGGAATAATAAAATCAACTTCAGGTACTGGTGATCACTTCACAGAAACACAGCTGATGCAACCGGGAGGGGAATCAGGTACCAAAGCAAAATTGGCAATATTTTATTTTAAAACTGGAGTGAGACAGGAGTTAATGTTATAGTACTCAATACCTTTGCTATACTTTTAGAATACAAACAGGTTAAATATGTAATGTAAATTAATTACTAGTAGGAGGATTTACCAGTTACGCAGTCTATTTCTTTTTATCCTATGCATTCAACGACATAGTCATTCTCTAAATTTTTGGAAGTTTCAAATTGGCCCTAGTCAGTATACAAACTGAAATCTTTTAATAGATTTGCTAGGCAAGACCTGTAGTGTATGTGTTGTTACATTATAGAGACTTAGTTTATATAATTATACAGAGAGAGACCTATGGAATTATATAGACCTATGTAATTATATAGAACATAATTATATAAACTAGGCCCTGTAATGTTTGGTCCCATGTATTTGGAGAACAATATACAAACTAATAGGGCTTAAAAATGCTTGTTATATTAATTTTAGTAACATACTCCAAATAATATTTTCAAATAAGTTTTAGAGTTAGGAACTAGTTATACTTATTGAATGACTTTTACTGAGGGCTAACTGTAGCAAATAAAAAGAAAATCACATTGAAAAGCAATGCCCAACTGTTTAGAGCTTAAGTTACGGAGCTGTAAGCGATGGGGATCCTAAATCCATACATAGTTTAAATTTCCTGTGAGAGAAACAATTCATACAGTTATACAACTAGTTGCAAGACTAATGATGTTCTTCTAATCAATAAGTGTTATTTATTCATCCTTGCCATTATTACAAAGGCTCTCCATGAAGAGTTGAGTTTTCAGAGGATACTTAGGTTCATAAGACTTGTAGGAAATTCTGTGAGGCAACTTCATATTTAAACATTTTGTTTCCTTACTTATTCACTCAATAACCACTCAATTTGTCACCTACTATGTATTAGGGTAGAAAGTCATAGTCCTAATTGGTCTTGCAATCCAGAAGGTAATACAGAAAAATGGAATTTCACACACACACACACACGCACCAGATTGTGGGTTCAAAATAAACAATATCCACTCTAGAAATTCAACATACATAATTTCTCAAATAATTAAGTACCTTAGTAGTTTTCAGAAACCTATGTAAAGATGGGTATCACGGTTTCTTGTAATTTGTAACGGCAAAATTGTTTGAAGAAAGAGAAAAAAAGACTACTGGTTCCAAGATCTACTGACTTTCGTCCTATAGTGTTAAACAGGGAGTAGGAAGTAGCGTGTAGCGTGGTGGCCAAGGATGAAAATGGACCCAAAGTGTCCATTTTATTGTCTGTTTTTTCTTCATCATCTTAGGCAAAAAATACTTTTACTGGGATATCTGAGGGAACTCTTCCACTACACATGAGTTCAGAAGACATAAAGCTTTAGATGCCTGGGATAGATACAAAAAGGCTGTAACAGAGAAGAATTTGGAGATCTGCAAAATTTTTACAGGAGAACAGAACAAGAAAAGTTGGTAGAAGGCATTTTTCTGATGAACAATTCTTCCACCTTAGGCGGAAGCTGCTGATCTTAACTGACCTCAATTAATTTAGCTATTTGATTTTTACAAAGTCTTTTATATGCAAGCAGTTGCTAAAATTCAAGCAAGCAAATGAATTTAATACTCAAAAGTGAGGTTGTTTTGCCTTTCCTGCAGTGTTCCATAATTAGGATAGACCTTGAGATAAGAATAAAAGATAAGGAAAAACTGAGTTTGTATTTGTCCATTTGGATGGTAAACTGTAGTCTCTGTGGTTCTTCAAAATTACTTTAATCTGCAATGAGTTTCAATATCCTTTGAATAATAACGACTGGGATTAATATAAAAAGCTTCCTCAAAGGAGCAAAGGAATTTCATGGGTGTTATCTAATTAGTCTTCTTAATAACCTTATGTAAGAGAGAGGTGGGGCCAGCGAGAAAACGAGAAAATGTTGATATGAAATTCTAGCTAGCATCACTTAGCAAAGCAGTAGTCATGACAACATGGCCGTGCTCCCTATCCCTGTCAAGTCTCTTTTCTTTATTTCATGCCGAGTCTTAGCTTGTCGTGTGAGGGTGTGAAAACAGGCTTTGCAACCAGAGAGACCCTCAAATGCTATGTCCCGTACATCCAACGCAAAAGCCAAAACCAATATTTCTAAAATGTGTGATGTTGATGTGAAAGCATTAGTTTGCATCCTACTACTTCAATAACCCCATCGAAGTGTGATCCCCGTACTGAGGTTGTGAATCTCCTCCAGCACACTGAGGTCCTGAGGCTTCCCGCACCTCTCCATAGATGTATAACTGACTATACCACTCCCTCACTTATACTGTTCAGCGTCCTTGCTTTTCTTTCTGTCTTGCCTACCACATGTTACAATTTTTTTGCCCTATTTCTACAGGGCTTTTCCAAGTGATTATTTAATAAATGCATTAACATAAATTTATTAATGATTTGAACAGATTATCTTTGAAAGTCCCTTCAAGTGGATTTTGGATGAGAGATGCAACCCTAAAGAGATGAATCCTGTAGTTTAACACGTTGCAAATAATTAAGGAAAGAACGATGGGTCACAGTCTATGCTGTCTCATACGTCAAGTAGGTGGATGGGATAGAGATTCAAATACCTACTCAAACTCTAGGAATTTTACGCAGTTCTTCTTTAATTAGGAGCACTAATTCTCCCCGTTGAACTCATTTGCTTTAGAATAGTACTCACTCTCACTCTCAAAAGATACTATTTGAGTCAATAAATTACGCAGTAAATTTATCTTTAATCTGAATTTACACTCAAACATACACATAAGCTAATTTAAGAGGATGACAGGAATTTTGAGAAATTAAGTAATTTTTGTACTAAATTATGCCCATAATGAATGCTGAAACCAGTCTTCAAAATTTAAAGCACAGAGCTTAGCCCATGGTATATACCATTTTTAAAAAAAACAAATAAATGAACTAACAAGATTCCTGGTTCTTCCCAATACACAATAATTTTCTGCAGTCATAAAAAAAAAAATGTTTTATTCCTTAATTACATGTCATACCCATCATGTGTTGAAGAATTTATGAGGTCTGGAATTCTACTGAATTTTTTATTAGGAATTTTTTAAATCTATAAGTCAATTTGTGAAAGAAATTAAAAATGCCTCCTATTTTATATTTATTTTTAGTTATGCAATTTTTTGATGCTGTAGTAAATGTTTTTAAAATAGTGTTTATTTGATTTTTTTTGATTTTTTAATCTTGAAAACTTGCTAAACTCACCACATCAAATATTTTGTCTTCATATTATTTGGTTTACATCTACTAAAATCATCTATTAATAATAAAATTTTAATTTGTTATTTTTCAATTCTTACATCGGTTCATCTATTCGGCTACCTCAGTGCCTAATACAATGTCAAAAAAAGTGGACACAGGGCTGGGCGTGGTGTCTCATGCCTGTAATCCCACCATTTTGGGAGGCCAAGGCAGGTGGATCACTTGAGGTCAGGAGTTTGAGACCAGTCTGGCCAACATGATGAAACCCCATCTCTACTAAGAATGTAAAAATTAGTCATGCATGGTGGTCCGCACCTGTAATCCCAGCTACTCAGGAGGCTGAGGTAAGAGAATCTCTTGAACCCTGTTGGCAGAGGTTGTGGTGAGCCAAGATCATGTCACTTCAGTACAGCCTGGGAGGCAGAGCAAGACTCCGTCTCAAAAAATAAAAAACAAACAAACAAAAAAAGTGGAAATTGCAGGCATCATTATCTCAGTGCAATCTACATCAAGAATTATGTTCCCTACATTTATATATATCCTTTCCATATGAATAAAGATACTTTCTGTTCCTGAAATGCTAAGAGTATGTTTTTTCTTTTAAAATTAATAAATACAGGCTGGATGCGGTGGCTCACACATGCCATCCCAGCACTTTGGGCAGCTGAGGCAGGTGGATCACTTGAAGTCAGGAGTTTGAGACCAGCCTCACCAACGTGGTAAAACCCCATCTCCACTAAAAATACAAAAATTAGCTGGGCATGGTGGCAGTCACCTGTAATCCCAGATACTGGGGAGGCTGAGGCAGGAGAATCACTTGAACTCAGGAGGCAGTGTTGCAGTGAGCCAAGATCATGCCACTGCACTCTGGCCTGAGCAACAGAGAGAAACCTGTTTCAAAAAATAAAATAAAACAAAAATGAAAGTTAATGAGTACATGATGAATTTTATCAAACATTTTTCTGTATTTAATCTGGTGTTCATAAAATGTTTTCCTTAATACATTAATACAGAAAAATGTATCAATTATTCAAATTTAATCAATTTTGAATTTTTGATATCAAGTGAACTTTATAAAATTATTTTACCATATTTTCACATATTAATGTATTTGATTAGCTAATATTTTGCTTAGAATTTTAAAATATATGATATTTAATAAATTGATGCAAAATTTTATCTTTTTTATATTTACCTTGTCATGGTTATTAAGGTTATTAGCCTCATATAATGATTTGAAGGATGCATCTTTTTTTCTATTATTGGAATAATTAATTTGATATTTGAGCAATTTCTCTCTTTATGATTTGATTTTTCCATTAATAAGGTCATGTGGCCCTGAAAAATCTTCCTGGGAAGACTTTTATTACTAAATAATGAACATTGATCATTATATGATCAGTTAAGATTTGTCATTTTGTGTCAAATTTACTAAGTAATATTATCCTTGTGATTTTATCATTTCATACATACATATATACATACAAACGTATATACATACATATACATACAAACACATTTTGTCATAGATTTCTTCAAAATATTCTCCTATAATTTTAATTCTGCAGGAAACATTAGTGGCATTGCATTTTTCATGCTGATAATGACAATTATACCTGTGTTCTCCTCTCCCTCCTTTTCTCCTCCTTCCTTTCTGCCCCACTGTATTTTTTTTCTCTCTGTCTCCCTACTTTTAATCAACAAGGTTTTAGATCCATCAGTTGTATTAGTCTCTTCAGAAACTAACATTTATATGTATAAATCCCTCTAAATATAGTTTTTTCTGTTATCTTTATAATATATTCCTTTCTAGTCCTTTGGGAATGTTTAGAATTTGTTTTTGTAATTCAGCAAGATAAATATTTTTCACATTAATATTCTCATTGGTATTCTTTGTTTTTAAGATATTCACATAAGGTTATATGTTTTCCTCTAAATATAAAAATGCCTAAAATTTTGATATGCAGTTATTATCAAAATATTTTCCATATTTAATATAATGTTTGGTTCATGACTCATTTATGAATCATAATATCTGAACATAGTCTAACCTTAACCTTTACACTTTTGCTATTGATTTCTAGTATTTGTGCACTGTTGCCACAGAAACTACATATACATTTCAATCCAATTTTGAGTTCTATATTTTATATCTCATATCATATTTTAAATTATTTTAATTATCCACTGAGTGTATTCCCTGCTCGCTCAACTGATTACTCAGAAATACGTGATAGTATTTTTCATTGTAATTGTTGGTATATCTACTTAATCTTGAATATATATTAATTTTTGCTTTACATTTTTGAGGTAGTATAATTAGATATGTACAAGTTTAAAATCATCTTCCTGATAAATAGAATCTGTTATCATTATGAAATTACCATGGTTTCTGGTAAATTTTTTCTCTTAAAGCTTGCTTTGTGTGATATCAATATAGGTATGCCTTCATGATTTTGTCTAGTATTTTCATTGTATTATTAATAATTCTTATGTTATATTAAATACTATTTTTATATTTAACATATTGTGGTTTGATTGTCATTCAGCCTTCTAAGCTTTCCTTTTTTAACCAAAGAAATTAGTTCATATGCATTTTATTTAATTACTAATACAGTTGGAATTTTCATCATCTCACTTATTCCTTGGACCATTTTTACTCTTTTCTTGTCATTTTTGATTTTATCTCACTATTTTTTTTCTATTAGTATGAACATAATCCATTGTTTAACTATTTTAGCAGAGATGCTAGAAATTTCAACATGCATTCCTGATTTTGAAACATTTCATATTAATAGACATATCTATCCTTCTTATAGAAAGCAAGGGATATTGGATTACTCCAATTGCCATTACCTTTTTATGGTTTATTGTTGTATAATTCTATTTCAATGCATTTTTGAAGACAGTATTATATCATTATTGCTTTATACCATCAAAGTTCACTTTTAGGTATAACCACAGATTTGTTGGATCTGCATCTGACCATCCTTCTGGAATCGTTAACTTTTTGCCCAAAGAAACTTTTACAGTTCTCTTCAGTATTATTCTTCTGGTGGCCAAGATTCTCAGTTCCAATTGTTTGATAAGGTCTTTGTATTATTTTAATTTTTAAATTTCTTTTCTTTCATTTATGATGTTCTAATTTTGAAAAGTTTTTTTACTTCTCTCAATTTAATGGCATGATTCAATTGCCTTATAACTTCCATTGCTGATGTTGAGAAGTCAGCTGTAAGTCTGTCTTTCATTTAATCTTTCGTATTTCTTAAACAGGAAATTGCTTTGCTATTTCTTTTTGACTTTTTGTACAGTTTCACAACTGTAAACATGCTTATATGTTTAAGCAGGGAAATTTTAAAAATTTCCTTGAGAGTTTCTGCAATTCTTGGATCTATAATGTTCTTAATCAGTTATTTAAAAATTTCAGGCATTTCTTTTCTTAAAAAAATTTACTTTTCCCAGTTCTTTTTCTTCTTCTCTTCTGAAACTGTAGTAGAATATGTGCTGTATGCTAATACTCTATTCTCTGTGTTGCTTACCTTTATTTCTGCATTTTTACCTGTTTGTTTGCATGGTTTACTCTAAATAGCAACTACTGACCTATTTTCTTGGTCACAGTTTTCCTTCAGCTATTCCTGTTCTACTGCAGTACAATTTAACTGAGATTATAAGCTTAATATACATGTTCACATACATATTTTAAAATCTACATAAATTTTTACTGGTTTTCATTTCTTCCCAAAAGTTTCAAGCTTGACTTTATCATCTTGAATGGATTAAAATATTATTTTACAGTAATACTTCCAATATCTGGAGCCCCAATGGATCTGTTTTTATTAATTATTTCTGCTGTCTCTTGCTGATACAGTCCAATGTATTGGTTTGTGAATGTGTCTGTATGCACCTATAGGTTGGATATTATATTTGAAAAGAATTGGAGTCTCATATTGCTTATCCTGTTAAACAATGCTAAAGTCCTGAGATTCTCTAGGCCACACAGAAAGTGCAAAGGGTAGCTATAGTCCATAGGCCAATTTATTTTGTTCATTTTTAGAGTTAGAGCCAAAGGAAGGTGATGGTTTAATAGTTCTCCATTCTTGGTAGGCTCAAAATCCCTTGTGGGCTGAACACTTATGAACTAAATTATGGATTTAAATACTATTACTGCTCCTTATACACAGTATTACTCAAAGGAGATGGAAGAAATCATTGGTTGATGGGTAAAGAAACATACACATTTTTAAGTGGACGTGAACATATAATCTGTATTTCTCACTATTTTTCTACTACCCCTTTTGCTATTGTTGCACCAAACCAGCACATCAACTGGATGGAACATCTAGGTTTACTTAGTAGAATAATATAAGCTTTCATTTTTAATGGATCTGAGTCTCTATAGGTTCTACATTTACTGAAATATTACATATTTGTTTTGACCATTATTATAGGATATGAAAGCATTAAATATTTTCTTCCCTCCTCTTATTTGTAGTAGCAAACAAATTTTCAGCTAAAAAAAGACATTATCATCACAGATCACAGAAACCATTGTTTGTTCAGGGTCATGAGAAGAGCAAACCAACATGAGTGAATTTTCTCACAGGAAGTTAGTGGGTAAAGAAAGAGGAACAAAACTAATTCCTCAATCCAGCTTGGCACCAGAATCTTCTGTGATATTTTATTTGAAATGTAGACTTTTGGACTTGCTTTAGTCTCCTTTGGTATTTTTCAGGCTAAGGTCCAGAAAACTTTTATTAAAAAATGGTTATATGTTTATAAAAGCAGTTTTGAATTACTAAAACAATTAATAATCTGAGGGTATCTTTTTAGATTCAGATGGAAAACTTGAAACAATCATAAAAAGGTCATGAATAAGTAGATATGGCTTAGTATAGGAAAATGTTTTGGAAATTCGATTTTCTTTAATAGAAAGAGCTACTACTTAGTAGTAGTAGTTGCTTAGGATACCAAGTGTCCAGAATATTTTAGCTTAGAGCAAATGCCTACTAACAATACATATTGTAATGAAGATCCCTATGGTGATGAAAGTTTGCAAGTAACATGTAATGTGTCTTCTGATTGATTGTAATATATCATCCTATGTTTCAGCCCCTCAGATGGATACATTAATATCTGTGAGAAGAAATAATTTTGTTAATATGTATTATTTATGTTCTTATGTTGATAAGATAGGGTTTTATTATAGTAGATCAGAAGTTGCTCATATAGTTTCTGACTTTTATGCTCATGAAGAACTGCTGTGAGGCCAGATATTACCAGTATATGGCATTTCCAAAGGGTAAAACTGGCAGTCTCTCTTCTGAATATGTCTTCAAAACAATGAATCATCCAAGCACACACTCCTTGGTAAAAGGTATGGCTTCTCTGTTTGCAAGATCACGTCTTCAATCTGCCTCTTTGTCGGAGGGCCCTTCCTGCGCCTTATCTTCAACAACGACTTGTGTGTTTTTTCTGGCCATCGTTTTTTTTAGCATCTAGGTTTACACTGTTACCAAATCTAGAGTTTGGGGTAGGGGACACAAAATCTCCTGAAGTCAGTATCTGCATTGTCATCACGCCAGGAACATAACATTCCTACCTTGCTAATAGTAACCTTGAGTTGTGACTAATTTGAATTAGATTCATGATTCTGCAATTTATTGGCTAAATGATTTCAAGCTAGCCATTCCATCTTATTTTCTTTTTATTTAAGGGGATAATAATATCTTTCTCTCTCCCAAGGGACAATATGGAGGTTAATTAAATGGTACAACTTACATAAAACATTAGACAGACATTAGACACTCAATAAGTGACATATACATCTTTTGTTTTGATACTGCATCAGGTTAAGATATCAAAGGTCTCAGAAGTAGCATCTGAATCCCAAATCTATTTTGCTCCAAAAGTTTTTAAACAACATCATTCCTTTGTTAGAGAAAGAACAGCCAAGAGGCTCACTTTTTACTCACTGGGCAAACGAATGATGATCTTAACCTATAGCAACTTCAAGCATATTGACAGCTCAGGGAAATATCATATTTGAAGGGATTGATTTTTCCAATGAGAAGTCTTTGTTTTTGTTTACAGTGATTGGGAAGAGGACATTGGAATGAGGCAAATATTAAACTGAGCAAACACAGATCAACACATCTACATAAAGAAGGCAATCAACTAGCATACTATTGAGTAAGAATTCCCTTACCCTTCTTTGGTTATTTTTAGTCCTTTTTCCTATGCTTCTCCTCTCTTTTCTGGGGCCACTGATCTGCTTCTAATTGCTTTTATGAGGATCAGACTAGGGGGCATTAGAATTCACAGAAAACAGGAAAAAATATGTTGACTATGCTAGGAGAAGGACAGAGTTACTTCCTCTAAAAATGCTCAGTTACTAGGTAAGCTGAGGCTTCAGGCAAACAAATAAACAAAAAACGTCAGTCACATTAGTCTACAGTCCAGATTGAAAACACTATCCACTATACAGTCCAGATTAAAACCCAGTTTCTTATGCTTTTGTGTCTAAGCTGTCCTGATAAATCAAGGCAAAGAAATATCATAAGTGTAGTGGAAAAACTAAATGTTAAAGTAAGAAAATGAGATGAATTTTGAGAATGCTTATTTTGAAATACCTGCAACATATTGAGAAGATATGTCAGAATTCATGGTATATAAGAAATATATGAAACTATTCTGCTAGGCTTATTATTAAATGCTACTATGCTCATTTTGCATAGTAGTTTATTTCATGTATGGTCATACTACTGAGTAGATTATAAAATTCTCAACAAACGTCTGAGTAAATCATATCTCTACTACATAGAGTTATGCAATTATTATAGCAATTATATAGCAATTATCCATAAATACTTAAGTTGATTTGGTTTGACACTAATAAGCTGTATAGCTTGTACTCACTGAACTTCTATCGGCTTCAACGTTGTAATCTATAAGATGCTGGCGTGAGATAAACACAGTTTCCAGTTCCTGTCACGCCTAAAGCGCTGATTTTTATATATTGTTGAATTGAACTCTATGCCTCTTGTTGGTTGTTTATCAAATGCTTGTAGATGGGTCTTTGAGAGCCCATGATTAAGTGAGATATGCTAGTTGTCATCTGGATGAGCAAAGAAGGACCTGACTTATGCCCTAACAATAGTTTTATTGTCCAAAAGACTATGTGGCCAGGAAACATATTTGGTTCCAGTGATTGTTTTTATTAGTAAAAAAAATAGCATGAAATGTTTCATTCTGTTTTATCTACATAAGACAAATTCTTTGAGGTGAATTTTATAAATGTGTGGCTTTTCACCTACTATGTCTCAGAGAATAGGATACGACTGAAAAATATTTATTTTGGTGTCAGAAAGTTTCAAGTTATGCACTCAGGGGAGTTCTTTAAGAAAAAAGAAGTATTTTTCTTTTTGTTACAGAAGGCAGAAATGTGAAGATTGGCACTTGCTATCTATATGGGTACTGCAGACATTTCAAAAGGCTACCTTCCTCTTTCATCGCTGTCCCAAAATGTGTTGACTGCCTGTATGGTCTCATCAAGTGGCCTAATCTAAATGAGGCTCTACTTCCTCAGGTCAAAGTGTTGACATTTTTGAACTAGTTCAAAAGGGTCATGTTAAATAATAATAATCATACCAAATTGAACATGGATATATATAAATTATGTCTACATTATTGAATATATTTTCCTGAATATAGTACAGACCGTAACAAGCACTTACTATAATGTAATTATTTATTTCTCGATGAGATAGTACTGGAATTAAACAAAAAAGGATAGAACAAAGTTTTGAGGCACTAATATGGAGAAAAGAGAGCAAGAAAAAAAAACTAGACTGAGATTATTTAAAGTTGAACTAACATTTCTGGAGCATCCAAGGTATGGCAGTCACAGAGTTAGAATTCTTCCAAGTTCTCTCTCACTTTTTCTCTTCCATCCTGCTAGGCTTATAATGAAATGCTACCAGAGCGTGGCCTGGCAGCAAAGAGCATTGTGCACCCTGTAAGAGAAGAGAGGCAGCCCAGAAAAAATGAACTAACAGTTGAAGCTGGAGAATTTTTGAGAATGACTTCACATGCCACAGAGGTGGTTGATTCTTATTATCTTAAAGAAACTATCAACTGCCTCTTTTATAAAATAAGTACTGCAGTTACACAGTTACTGTTGAAGAAAAGTCACTTTGTTTCCTGTGTCAGAATATAATAAAAGAAGTGGCTTCATGGCAATCAATTTATTAAGAGAACATAAACCCAGGAGAAAAGTGAAAAAAATAAAAAAAGAAAAAAGAAAAAAGCATATACGGAAACAATAGCATGGGGAATGTAAGAAAAGGCAGGATGTTAAACCCCATGGCTAAGCCACAGATGCAGGTAAGCCATGGGTCGTCCTGACTACATGTAGTTTTATAATACAACTGGCAGTGGATCGTGAGTAAAGTTCCTGAGTCCAAACCTTGATAGGAAGATTAGAGTTGGAGAGAGATCTGGAAATGATCTTTGTAGAGATGACTGAAAACCACAAGAGACGACAAAATGCCCAAGAGATACAGTTTCTTCATCCAGTAAAGAAAAAAAAAAAAAAAAAAACAGAGAAAAGGAACTGGTCATAAATAATCCATTAGATCTTCAATAAACAAGTGGACACTGGGCACCAATTAAATGGCAGGTATATTACTGGTGCTGAAGACGGTAAGCAAGGTCCCTGCTGTAATGGCACGTCAAGGTCTGAGCTCTAATGGAACATAGAGTACAGTTGGAAGAAATAAACGGTTGGTAAATTATGTACACAAATACATGGATTTTTAAAAATGAGATAGGCTGAGCATGGTGTCTCATGTCTGTAATCCTGGCACTTTGAGAGGCCAAACAGGAAGATGGCTTGAGGCCTGGAGTTCAAGACCAGCCTAGACAACAGAGCAAATACCATGTCTCAAAAAAATTAAAATATAATTGTATACAACAATGACTGCTAAACTTACAGATGATAGGATAGAAAATGCTGGCAGCAAGGTGGAGGTGGCAGTCAGTCACTCAGATACAGGTGTCAGAATTCCCTCACCGAAGAGGGGACATTTGACCTGAGAAATAAAATAATGAAAGAACAAGAGAACTACTTGGGGAAAGGTCAGCCTATGCCACAGGGTCAGGGAGTACAAAGATTCCAAGAAAGAGAAGGCTTCTATGTTTTATTGATTTAGTGATTTCATTTTTAAAAATTTCTATAGCTTTAGGGATACAAGTGGTTTTTGATTACATGCATTAATTTTATAGTGGTAACATCTGGGCTTTTAGTGTACCTATCACCCGAATAGTGTACATTATATCCAATCAGCAATTTTTCATCCCTCACGCCGTCCCACCGCCTCCCACTTCTGAGACTCCAGTGTCCGTTATACCACTTTGTGTCCCTTTGGGTGCCTATCACTTCACTCCCACTTATGAGCAAAACTACGTGGTATTTCATTTTCCATCCCTGAGTTACTACACTTAGGATAATGGCCAATTCCATCCAAGTTGCTGCAAAACACATTTTATTGTTCTTTTTTTATTTAGAATGTCATGGGTGCTGGGCAGAGCAAGTTAACTTCAGGGTAGAAAGAAACTAAGTTAATGGCGGGACTGGAAACAATGAGAGTAGAAATCTCTAAAATTCCAGGTGATCTGAAGGCAGAAATCTTACACAAAAACTTACACCACAAGGTTTTTAGGGCATCAGCCTACACAATATTGCTCAAAATGAACAAACGTAATCAAATGTAATGCCTATAGTTAGGAACTCCAGTCAAAGGATATATCCATCTTACAGGAGGTTGAAATTGCTTTTAATGGCTTTATTTACTCTTGAGCTTTGTTTTTTGTTTTGTTTTGTTTTTTTTCTATACCATTCCCTGCCCATGTTTGTTTTGTGTGCACAGGTGCAGAAGGCAAAGACAAAATTAATTTAGTCACTAAAATGAAAAAGCCCACAAGTGACATCAGCTGACCTGCTTCTGCCATGAAGACGACCAGACTGTATTAGGTTTGGGGTAATAAAGCTACTCTGTACACCACCCCCTACAAAAAAAAAAAAAATCAACCTAAGAAGAGTCTGGAATACAAGTCACAACTATACCTCCAGAGCCTGGTTTATAGCTCTTTCTCCCATGGCTGTTTTCATTTCTGTCTTTTATACCAAAAGACTTAGAGTCAGTTGATGCAAGCAGAGAAGCAGAATCTTGTTACGGCCTATGTATTAAAATTGACCAAACTCAGAGAGGTGGACCAGAAAGACAAGCTCAAAAGTAGCCCTCTTAAAATGCAAAGAATCACTTAGGACCAATCAAAACTTGCATGAGTAAACACACTTTGAAAACTGACTTTCAATAAAGTGTATTCCAGCGTAACTATTTTCAACTTCTTTGAGTTTGCTCTCAGGCTCTGTCATTCTGTATTTATTTCTCAATTTCCCTGACTTTTCACTTATTCTGTAATCATTAAGTTGTGGCTTTCAATGTTGGAACCTCAGAGTCTTTTCTAGTGACTAGCGCTGAGCAAACATCTAACGAGCTTGTGATTTTAATGTACAGTGGCAGCAAGAATGTAAAGTAACAAAGAAGATTCAAAAGCACCAAGTACAATTGCTCATTGAATTATCATCATTTTCTCACACTAAAACCTTCATATAAACCCGTTTCATTTTAACATTTTTATGTATCTCAAAGACATTTTATAATTTACCTAACCAGTAGCTTGTTGTTAGTTATGCAGTTTGTTCTCATTTTTCTCTAACAAATAATGACACAAAAATGTTCTCCCAAGGTGTAGGTTTTGTGCTCATTCTGATGATAGTTTATTTTGCCATGAAAAAACTCTTTAGTTCAATTGGATACCATTTGTCAATTTTTGCTTTTGTTGCAATTGCTTCTGGTGTTTTCATCATGAAATCTTTGCCCATGCCTATGTCCTGAATGATATTGCCTAGATTTTATTCTAGGGTTCCAAAGGTTCTGGGTTTTATGTATTTAAGTCTGTAATCCACCTTGAGTTAATTTTTGTGTAAGGTGTAAGGAAGGGGTCTAGTTTCAACTTGCTGCATATGGCTAGCCAGTTTTCCCAGCACCATTTATTAAATAGGGAATCCTTTCCCTATTGCTTGTTTTTGTCAGGTTTGTCTAAGATAAGATGGCTGTCGACATGCAATCTTATTTCTGAGTTCTCTACTTTGTTCCATTGGTCTATGTGTCATTTCTTGTACTACCACCATGCTGTTTTGGTTACTGTAGCCTTGTAGTATAGTTTGAAGTTGGGTAATGTGATGCCTCCAGCTTTGTTCTTTTTGCTTAGGATTGTCTTGTCTATTTGGACTCTTTTTTGGTTCCATATGAATTCTAAAATAGCTTTTTTGTAATTCTGTAATGAATGTCAATGGTAGATTAATGGGAATAGTACTTAGTCTATTAACTACTTTGGGCAATAGAAGCAAGAAGAAAAGCTAATGAGTGCTGGGCTTAATATTTGGATGATGGATTGATCTGTGCAGCAAACCACCATGGTATACGTTTACCAATGTAACAAACCTGTACATCCTGCACATGTACCCCAGAATGTAAAATAAAAGTTAAAGAAAAAAAGTTGTGAAAAAACAACAACAAAAATAAATAAATAAAAATATTAGCCCAAAAGAGAGTCTGCAAACCTTTTTAGTCAAAGGCCAGATAGCAAATACTTTGGATTTTGCTGTCCATATTGTCTCTGTCCCCAGTATCCAACTCTGCTTTAGTGGCACAAAATTGCTAAAAACCATAATAAATAAATCGTCTTTTTATAAATTCCATGGGCTGTTCTCCTATTAAACTTTATTTTTAATAAAATGCTATAGGCTAGATTTGGCCCATAAATAGTAGTTGGTCATCCCCTGGTTTAAGCAGATTACTAACCCTCACATATTAAATTATTGTTTAAGTATCTCCAAAATTTAATTATTCAAAGAAAGTAATGATTTTAAATTATGTGATATATTTTGCCAAATTGCTTTCTAGATCTGTGATATTCAAAAGTAATGCATATGTGTGGCTATCATTTCACATCCTTACCAGTACATTTCTATTTCTAACATTGTATATGTATATGTCTAAATACACACATATGTGTATTTACATGCCTAATCTGGAAAACCAGAAATATTTTAGCCTACAAGTTCTTTCAGCAATTATCATGTAAAAAAATGATATTTCACTTTACTTATAGGCTTACCTCAGAAATATTGCAGGTTTTGTTTCAGATCTCCACTATGAAGCAAATATCACAATAAAAGGAGTCACACAAATTTTAGTTTCCCAATACACATAAACGTTAACTTTATACTATACTGTAGTCTATTAAGTGTGCAGTAGCATTATGTCTAAAATAGTGTGTACGTTGATTAGAAATAACATTATTGCAAAAATGCTAATAATCATCTGAGCCTTCAGTGAGTCATAATCTTTTTGCTGGTGGAGGGTCTTGTCTCAACTTTTTTTAGCTTTTATTTTAGGGTCAAGGTTACATGTACAGGTTTGTTATATGGGTAAATGCCATGTCATGGCGGTTTGGTGTAGAGATAGTTTCCTCACCAAGGTCATAAGCATAATACCTGATAGGTAGTTTTTGATACTCACCCTTCTCCCAACCTCCACTCTCAAGTAGGCCCTAGTGTCTGTTGTTTCCTTCTTTGGGTCTGTATGTACTCAATGTTTAGTTCCCCCTTATGAGTGAGAACGTACCATATTTGGTTTATTGTTCCTGTGTCAGTTTGCTAAGGATAATGCCATCCAGCTCTATCTATGTTCCCAAAAAACACATGATTGCATTCTTTTTTATGGCTGCATAGTATTCCATGGTGTATATGTACCACGTATTTTTTTGTATCTATTCTACCATAAATGGGCATTTCAGTTGATTCCACTTCTTTGCTATTGTGAATAGTGCTGCAAAGAACATATGCATGCATATGTCTTTATGGTAGAACAATTTCTATTCCTTTGGGCACATACCCAATAACAGGATTGCTGGGTTGAATGGTAGTGTTGTTTTAAGTTCTTTGAGAAATTGCCAAACTTCCTTCCCTGATGGCCAAATTAATTTACATTCCCAGTGTATGTAAGTGTTCCTTTTCCACCACAAACTTGCTAGCATCTGTTATTTTTAGACTTTTTAATAATTGCCATTTTGGCTTGTGTAAGATGGTATCTCATTGTGGTTTTCAAATTGCATTTCTCTAATGATTAGTGACACTGAGTATTTTTTTACATGCCTTTTGGCCCATGTTTATGCCTTCCTTTGAAAAGTGTATGTTCATGTCCTTTGTCAACTTTTCAATAGAGTTGTTTGGTTTTTGCTTGTTAATGTGTTTAAGTTCCCAATAGATTCTGCATATTATACCTTTGTCAGATTCACACTTTGCAAATATTTTCTCCAATTCTGTAGGTCGTCTGTTTACTCTGTTGATAGTTTCTTTTGCTGCGTAGAAGCTCTTTGTTTAATTAAGTCCCATTTGTCAATTTCTGTTTCGGTTGCAATTGCTTTTGGTGTCTTTGTCATGAACTATTTTCCTGGTCCTATGTCCAGAAGGGTATTTTCTATGTTATCTTCCAGGATTTTTATAGTTTTGAGTTTTATATTTGTCTTTAATTCATGTTAAGTGCATTTTTGTATATGAACAAAAATTGATTTTCATATGATGTAAGCAAGGAGTGCAATTCCAGTTTTCTCCATATAGATAGTCACCTATCCCAGCACCATTTATTGAATGGGGAGTCATTTCTTCATTGCTTGTTTTTGTTAATTTTGTCAAATATCAGATGGTTGTAGGTGTGTGACATTACTTCTGGACTCTATTCTATTCCACTGCTGTATGTCTGTTTTTCTACCAGAAGCATTCTGTTTTTGTTTTTGTAGCCTTATAGCATAGTTTGAAGTCAGAAAATGTAAAGTCTCCAGCTTTGTTCTTTTTGCTTAGAATTGCTTTGGCTACTTGGGCTCTTTTTTGGTTCCATATAAATTTTAAAATAGGTTTTTCTAGTTCTGTGAAGAATGTCATTAGAAGTTTGATAGGAATAGCATTGAATCTGTAAATTTTGGGGGGCATTATGTTCATTTAACAATATTGATTCATCCTATCCATGAGCATAGAGTGTTTTTCTATTTATTTATGTCATCTCAAATTTCTTGCAGAGTGTTTTATATTTCTCCCTGTAGAGATCTTTCACCTCCCTGGTTAGCTGTATTCCTAGGTTTTTAAATCCTTTGTGTGGCTGTTGTGAATGGGATTGCATTCTTGATTTGGAGCTCAGCTTGGATGTTGTTGGTGTATAGAAATGCTACCCATATTTGTACATTGAGTTCATATCTCGAAAATTTGCTGAAGTTCTTTACGAGATCAATAAGGTTTTAGGCAGAGCCTATGGGGTTTCTATGTATAAAATCACATCATCTGCAATCAGAGATAATTTGGATTCCTCTTTTCCTATACGGGTGTCTTTTATTTATTTTACTTTTCCTGATTGCTGTCTCCCCAATGTTGATGGTTTCTGACTGATCAGGATGATCATTTCTGAAGTTTGAGTGGCTGTAACATTTTGTTTTACATCAGAAAGGAGTGAAACACTTACTATTGCTAATCAGTTTTTGTCTGCTGAACTGTATTATCATCATTGTATGTGGCAATTTACTAAAATGAAACAATGAAGTTTGCCACATTGATTGACTCTTCCTTTTATGAAATATTATTCTGTAGCATGTGATACTGTTTGATAGCATTTGCCAAAAGTAAAACTTCTTTAAAAATTGGAATCAATCCTCTTAATCCCTGCCACTGCTTTTTCAACTATGTTTATGTAACATTCTAAATTATTTGTTGTCTATTCAACAATGTTCAGAGCATTTTCAACAGGAGTAGATTCAATCTTAAGAATCTACTTTATTTGCTCATCCATAAGAAGTAACTCCTCATCCAGTAAGGCTTTATTATGAAATTATAGTAATTGTCTGACATTTCTAGGATTCACTTCTAATTCTGGTTCTCTTGTTATTTCTACCACATCTAGAGTTACTTCCTCTGCTGAATCCCTTAAAATAATTGAATCCCTTAAAATTATTTTTAAGAGTTGGAATCAACTTCTTCCAAGTTCCTGTTAATGTTGATAATTTATCCTACCCCATGGATCACTAATGCTCTTAATAATATCTAGAATGAAGAAACAGTTCCAGAAGTCTTATAATTTTCTTTTCCCAGATCCATCATAGGAATTACTATCTATGGTACCTATAGCCTTATTTAACTTACTTCTTAAATGATAAGACTCAAAAGTCAAGATTACTTCTTGATCCATAGGCTGCAGAATGAATATAGTGTTAGGAGGCAGGAAAACAATATTAGTCTCCTTGAATGTCTCCATCAGAGCTCTTGGGTGACCATGTGCATTATCAATAAATAAACCATTCTTTAAACAGGTGTGCTGTCATGCAGGCTGTGTTGTTCCATTTCTAGGCCACAGTCAGAGTAGATTTAGCATACTTCTTATGGGTCCTAGGATTTTCAGAATGGTAAATGAGCAGTGCCTTCAACTTAGAGTAACCAGCTGCATTAGCCTGCAACAAGAGAGTCAGCCTGCCTTTTAAAGCTTTAAAGACTTCTCTCTAGTTAAGAAAGTACTGGATAGGGGGATCATGATAGATGGGAAGCAGGACTAGATTACAGCGTCCACTTGGATGGACAGAGCAGCATGTGAAGTATTGCATTGTGAATGTTTGCTTTAGAACTACTACATGAATAAATCCGAAAAGCCAAGAGAACCCATGACCCTCTAAAGAAAGCAGATTGCTTTTGCAGGAACCAGGAGATACTCCAAATATTGGGAGTGCCTACACTGTGAAAGTAGGAAAGGGGGGTCATCCACCCCTGAACACACACCCTCACTAGGGAACATGAATGTCTAGATCACAGGAGAAGATTCTGACCTTACCTGGAGCTGAGTCAATTTAGAGAGTCAAGCAAAATGCAAAGGTAGAGGAAGCAACAGATAAGGACCTGTGGGCTCTCTGGGTCCCCTAAGAAGCCATTTCTGCCTTGCCCCTCCGGGGACCTTGGGGCAGGTTGCTAGCAGTACTGCGAAAAGGCCACAGAAAGAAGAAAACATCTAGCTGAACTTTTAACAATTCCAAATGAATGAGAACTCTCCTGGCCAGAACTTGGGAGAGGATGTGTATCCCATATGCAGCTCCACAGGTGGGAAAGCACAAAAGCCCTACTTGCCTTCACAGCTGGGAGGATGGTAGCCTGGGGCAAGTTCTCATCCCTGCTTGCCCACTGCCTGGAAACAGACTTGGTGCTTTTAGGAGTGGAGGCAACAATGGGAGTGAGACTGGTCTTTTGGGTTGTGTGGGAGCTGGGTAAGTCCTATGACTGCTGGCTTTCCTCCACTTCCCTGACAACCTGCATAACACAGCAGAGGCAGACATAATCTTCCTGGGAACACAACTGTATTGATCTGGGAATCCACACCCCCATCCTGCACAGTAGCCACAGCAAGATCCACTCAAGGAGAGTCTGAGCTCAGACATGCCTAGCCCTGCCCCACCTGACGGTCTTTTCCTATACCACCTTGTAGCTGAAGACAAAAGGCATATAGTTTTGAGAGTCAGAGAGCCCCACCCACTCTCTGATCCACCCCATACTACCACAGCTGATGTTTTCTTGAAAATACCACCTCCTCACAGGAGGCCAATCAGCACAAAAATAGTGCATTAAACGACCAAAAGTAAGGACTCTCAAAGAGTACATTTCCCCCTACTGCCACCTCCACCAGAACAGGTACTGGTGTCTACAACTCAGAGACCCACAGAGAGTTTACATCTCAGGACTCTGTCCAGACAACCCCCAGTACCAACCTGGAGTCTGGCAGACCTGTTGGGTGGCTAGATCCAGAAAAGAAATAACAATCACTGCAGCTCAGCTCTTGGGAAGCCACATCCCTAGGAAAAAAGGAGGGGTACTACATCAAGGGAACACCCCCTGGGACAAAAGGATCTGAGCAACAGCATTGAGCCCTATACCTTCCCTCTGACATAGCCTACCCAAATGAGAAGGAACCAGAAAACCAACCCTGGTAATATGAAAAAAAACCCAAGGTTCTTTAACACTCGCAACAAATCATACTAGCTCACCAGCAATGGACCCAAACCAAGAGGAAATCCCTGATTTACCTGAAAAAGAATTCAGAAGGTCAGTTATTAAGCTAATCAAGGAGGCATCAGAGAAAGGCAAAGCCCAATTTTAGAAAATAAAAAAAAAAAGATACAAGAAATGACGTGAGAAATCTTAAATAGATAGTATAAGTAAAAAACAATCAAAACTTCAGGAAACAATAGACATGCTTCTAGAAATACAAAATGCTCTAGAAATTTTCAGCAATAGAATAAAACAAGCAGAAGAAAGAACTTCAGAGCTCAAAGACAAGGTTTGCAAATTAACCCAATCCAACAAAGACAAAAAAAGAATAAGAAAATATGAACAAAACCTTCAAGAAGTCTGGGATTATGTTAAATGAACAAACCTAAGAATAATTGGCCGTCCTGAAGAAGAAGAGAGATCTAAAAGTTTGGAACACATATTTGGGTGAATAATCAAGGGAGACTTCCCCAGCCTTGCTAGAGACATAGGCATCCAAATATAAGAAGCTCAAAGAACATCTGGGAAATTCATCACAAAAAAGATTTTCACCTAGGCACATCGTCATCAGGTTATCTAAAGTTAAGGTAAAGGGAAGAATCTTAAGAGCTAAGAGGCAAAAGCATCAGGTAACCTATAAGAAAAACCTATCAGATTAACAGCAGATTTCTCAGCTGAAACCCTACGAGCTAGAAGGAATTGGGGCCCTACGTTCAGCCTCCTTAAACAAAACAACTATCAGCCAAGAATTTTGTATCCAGTGAAACTAAGTTTCACAAATGAAGGAAAGATGTAGTCTTTTTCATACAAACAAATGTTGAGATAATTCACCACTGCCAAGCCAGCACTACAAGAACTGCTAAAAAGAGCTCTAAATCTTGAAACAAATCCTGGAAATACATCAAAACAGATTCTTTTTAAAGTATAAATCTCACAAGACTTATAAAACAAAAATATAATTTTAAAAAAAGGTATACAGGCAACAAATAACATGATGAATGGAATCTATCTCAATACTAACATTGAATGTAAATGACCTAAACATTCCACTTAAAAGATACAGAATTGCAGAATGGATAAGAATTCACCAACCAACTATCTGCTGCCTTCATCTAACACATAAAGACTCACATAAACTTAAGATAAAGGAGTGGAAAAAGATCTACCATACACACAGACACCAAAAGCAAGCAAGAGTAGCTATTCTTACAACAGATAAAACAGACTTTAAAACGACAGCAGTTAAAAAAGACAAAGAGGGACATTATATAATGATAAAATGCCTTACAAACAGGAAAATATCACAGTCCTAAATATATATGCACCTAACATTGGAGTTCCCAAATGTACAGAACAATTACAACCAGACCTAGGAAATGAGATAGACAGCAACACAATAATAGTGGGGAACTTCAACACTCCGCTGACGGCACTAGACAGGTCATCAAGACAGAAAGTCAACAAAAAAGCAATGAATTTACACTATATCCTGCAACAAATGAACTTAACAGATATTTACAGAACATTCTACACAATAATCAGAGAATATACATTCTATTACTCAGCATATGGAACTTTCTTCAAGATAGACCATATCATGTGCCACACACAAAAAAAGCCTCAATAAATTTAAGAAAATTGAAATTATATTAAGCACTCTCTCAGACCATGGTGGAATAAAACTGGAAATCAACTGCAAAAGGAATCTTCAAAACCATACAGATACATGGAAATTAAATAACCTGCTCCTGAATGATCATTGGGTCAACAATGAAATCAAGATGGAAATTAAAATTTTTTTTGAATTGACCAACAACAGTAACACAACCTATCAAAACCTCTGAGATAAAGCAAAGGCAGTGCTAAGAGGAAAGTTCATAGCCCTAAATGCCTACATCAAAACATCTGAAAGAGCACAGACAATCTAAGGTCACACCTCAAGGAACCAGAGAAATAAGAACAAACCAAGTCGAAACCCAGCAGAAGAAAGGAAATAACCAAGATCAGAGAAGAACTAATTGAAACTGAAACAACAACAAAAAGCAATACAAAAGACAAATGAAATGAAAAGCTGGTTCTTTGAAAAGGTAAATAAAATTGATAGACCATTAGCAAAATTAATCAAGAACAGAATAGAGGAAATCCAAATAAGCTCTAGTAGAAATGAAATGGGAACTATAATAACTGACACCACAAAAATATAAATGATCATTCAAGGCTGCTATGAACACCTCTATGTGCACAGACTAGAAAAGCTAGAAGAGATGGAAAACTTCCTGGAAAGATGCAATTCTCCTAACTTAAATCAGGAAGAATTAGATACTTTTGAACAGACAAATAAGCAGCGAGATTGAAATGGTATTAAAAAATCATCAACAACAACAAAAAAAGTTTAGGACCAGATGAATTCACAGCTGAATGATACCAGATATTCAAAGAAGAGTTGGTAAAAATCTGATTGATATTATTCTACAAAATGTAACAGAGGGAATCCTCCCTAAATCATTCTATGAAGTCACTTTCACCCTAATACCAAAACCAGGAAAAGACATAACCAAAAAAAGAAAACTACAGACCAATATTCCTGATGAATATAGATGCAAAAATCCTTAACCAAATGCTAGCTAACCGAATCCAACAACATATCAAAAAGATAATCCACCATAATCAGGCATGCTTCATACTAGTGATGCGGAGTTTTTTTTTTTTTTTTTTTGAAATATGCAAGTCAATAAATGTGGTATACCACATAAACAGAATTAAAAACAAAAATCACATGATCATCTCAATAGATGCAGAAAAAGCATTTGACAAAATCTGGTATTTTTCTCTCTCTCTCTCTCTTTTTTTTTTTTTTTTTAGGTGGAGCCTTCCTCTTGTTACCCAGGCTCGAGTGCATTGGTGAGATTTCGACTCACTGCAACCTCAGCCTCATGGGTTCAAGCGATTCTCCTGCCTCAGCCCCCTGAGTAGCTGGGCTTGCAGGTGTCCACTACCATGCCCAGCTAATGTTTTTAATTATTATTTTTAGTAGAGACAGAGTTTCACCATGTTGACCAGGCTGGTCTCGAATTCCTGACCTCAGGTGATCCACCTGCCCCGGCCTCCCAAAGTGGTGGGATTACAGGCATGAGCCACTGCACCCGAGACAAAATCCAGTATTTCTTTATGATTAAAACTCTCAGCAAAATCGACATACAACGGACATACCTCAATGTAATAAACGTCATCTATGACAAACTCATAGACAACATAATACTGAATAGGGAAGAGTTGAAAGCATTCTGACAACTAGAACAAGACAAGGATGCTCACTCTCACCACTTCTGTTCAACATAGTACTGGAAGTCCTAGCCAGAACAATTACACAAGTGAAAGAAATAAGGGGCACCCAAATCGGTAAAGAGGAAGTTAAACTGTTGCTGTTTGCTGATGATACGTTTTTACCTAGAAAATCTTAAAGAATCATCCAAAAAACTCCTAGAACTGATAAAATAACTCAGCAAAGTTTCTGGATGCAAAATTAATGTACACAAATCATTAGCTCTCCTATTCACTAACAGTGACCAATCTCAGAATCAAATCGAGAACTCAACTCCGTTTACAATAGCTGCAAAAAAAAAAAAAAAAAAAAAAAAAAAAAAAAAAAAAAAAAAAAAAAACTTAGGAACATACCTAACCAAGAAGGTGAAAGACCTCTACAAGGAAAACTAAAAAACACTGCTGAAAGAGATCATAGATGACACAAACGAATGGAAACACATCCTATGCTTATGGATGGGTAGAATCAATATTGTGAAAATGACCATCCTGCCAAAAGCAATCTACAAATTTAAATGCAATTACCATTAAAATACCACCATCATTTTTTACACAACCAGAAGAAACAATACTAAAATTCATATGGAACCAAAAAAGAGCCCACATAGCCAAAGTAAGACTAAGCAAAAAAAAAAAAAAAAAAAAACAAATCTGGAAGCATCACATTACCTGATTTCAAACTATGCCGTAAGGCCATAGTCACCAAAACAGCATGGTACTGGTATGAAAATAGGCATATAGATGAATGGAACAGAATACTGAACCCAGAATAAAATCAAATACAGCCAACTGATATTTGACAAAGCAAACAACAACATACAGTGGGGAAAAGACACCCTATTCAACAAATGATGGTGGGATATTTGGCAAGCCACATATAGAAGAACAAAACTGGATTCTCATCTCTCCCTTTATGTAAAATCAACTCAAGATGGATCAAGGACTTAAACCTAAGACCTGAAGCTGTAAAAATTCTAGAAGATAACATCGGAAAAAACCCTTCTAGACATTGGCTTTGGCAAGGATTTCATGAGCAAGTACCCAAAAGCAAATGTAATAAACACAAGGATAAATAGCTGGAACTTAAACTAAAGAGCTTCTACCCAACAAAAGGAACGGTCCGCAGAATAAACAAACAAGCCGTAGAGTGAGAGAAAATCTTCACAATCTACACATCTGACAAAGGACTAACGTCCAGAATCTACAATGAACTCAAGCAAAGTAGCAATAATAAAACTAATCCCATCAAAAAGTCGGCTAAGGACATGAACAGGCAATTCTCAAAATAAGATATACAAATGGCCAACGAACATATGTAAAAATGCTCAACATCACTAATGATCAGGGAAATGCAAATCAAAACGACAATGTGACATCACTTTACTCCTGCAAGAATGACCATAATAAAAAAATAAAATAATAGATGTTGGCAAGGATGTGGAACAGGGAACACTTCTCCACTGCTGGTGAAAATGTAAACTGTACAACCACTATGAGAAGCAGTATGAAGAAAGAACTAAAAATAGAACTACTCATTTGATCCAGCAATCCTAATACTGGGTATCTACCCAGAGGAAAAGAAGTCATTATATGAAAAAGATACTTGCACATGCATATTTGTAGCAGCACAATTTGCAATTGCAAAAATGTGGAACCAACCCAAATACCCATCAATCAACAAGTGGATAAAGAAACTTTGGTGCATATGTATATGTATATGATAGAATACTACTCAACCATATGAAGGAATGAATTAATGACATTCACAGCAACCTGGATAAGATTAGAGACTATTATTCTACATGAAGTAACTCAGGAATGGAAAACCAAACATGGCATGTTCCCATTCATAAATGGGAACGAAGCTATGAGGATGCAAAGGCATAAGAAAGACAAAATGGACTTTGGGGACTCAGGGAGAACGGGTGGGAAGGAGGTGAGGGATAAAAGAATGCAAGTTGGGTGCATTGTACACTGCTTAGGTGATGGGTGCCGCAAAATCTCACAAATCACCACTGAAGAACTTACTCATGTAACCAAACACCCAGTAACCTATGGAAATAATTTTTTAAATGAATGTCCTGGATAGCATCTTCTTTAAATAAAGGATTTTTAAAAATCTACATTGAAAAATCTGTTGTTGAGCGTAGCAATCTTTATCAATTATCTTAAAGCTTTTGGACAACTTTCTGTAGCTTCTACATTGGAATTTGCTGCTTCACCTTGCACTTTTATGTAATGAAGATGACTTATTTCCTTAAACCTCATGAATCAACCTCTGCTAGCTTCCAACTAGCAGCTTCCTCTGCAGCTTCCTCATCTCTCTTAGCATTCATGGAATTGAAGAAAGGGCATTGGTCTGAATTTGGCTTTGGCTTAGGAAAATATTGTGGCTAATTTGGTCTTATGTTCAGACCACTAAAACTGTCTTCATATCAGCAATGCTGCATCTCTTATCATGCATGTATTCACTGGAACCGCATTTTTAATTTCCTTCAAGAACTCTTTCTTAGCGTTCATGGCTTAGCCATGTGCTTGGCAAAAGAGGCCTAGCTTTCAGCTGGTCTCAATTTTCATCATGCCTACCTTATTAAGCTTAATAATTTCTAGCTTTTGATTTAAAGTGGGAGACATGCAACTCTTCTTCTTTTGAAATAAATACTTAAAGGCTATTGTATGGTTATTAACAGGCATAATTTTAATATTGTTGTGGCTTGGGGAATAGAGAAGCCTGAAGAGAGGTAGAGACATGGGACAACAACTGGTTGAGTGGAGCAGTGAGAACACACACAGCACTTCTCAATTAAGTTCACCATCTTACGTGGGAGGGCAGTTTGTGGCACCCCAAAACTATTACAATAATAACATCAAAAATAACCCATCACAAATCACTATAACACATACAGTAATGATGAAAAAGTTTGAAATATGGCAAGAATGAACAAAAAGTGACCTGCAAACCTGAATGCATAGTGCTGGAAAAATGGCACCAGTAGACATGCTTGTGGCAAGGTTTCCACTAACCTTCATCTGTAAAAGGCAATACCTGCAAAACACAATAAAGTGAAGCTCAATAAATATGAGATATGCTTGTATTTATTATCTTTTTTTTTTTACAAACAATAGATTTGCTGCAAAATACTTGAGCTTATATTGCTAAACTAAAAACGTTACCACTTTACAAAACTATGGAAAGTATATTATAATGGGTTTCAGTACTACAATACAAAAATAATTGTACAAAGGCGTTATATACTACTCTGCTGTCTGGATGACACTCATTGGCAAGAGTGACAGACACGTTTACAATATTTGGGAACAATGGATGAAAATTGGTATACAAGCTTATATGTGATCGAATGATTACCAAATGAAGGAATTACCGTGCCTGCTTGTCTTAGTAAAAAGTGCTTACCTAAGTGTAGACAAAGTTACTAAAAGTTGAAAATGATTTCCTTCATAACAGGGGAGTCTGAAAGGCTCCACAAAGAGAGAAGCAAAAAATGACACACGACAGTTTTGTGGTGACTGAAGACATCAGTGAATGGCCCGAAGTCAGCAATTAAATGTTATCAAAGACCAATGATCATTATTGTAGATTATTGAAATACCATTAATGAGCATTGTTTGAGAATGTCTGTCTGTTCTCAATAAACATAATAAGATAAATAAATGAAGGTATATCGACAGCATTACTGTTTTTGAGTTATTAAAGGTAGAGTACCAGTAATGGTAGTTTTTATTAGACTTTCCTTCTAGCTGATAATAGTTATAAACCCTGGACAATAATATTAAAAATGTGAAAGCAAACATTTGAAGACACTAGAAAGTGAACAAAATTAGGGAGAAACTTGAGAGTAGTCATTCCATGAAAGAAAGGAAAGCATACGGAAATATTTGTATTTATACGACTTTTCACCTGATGATAATCCAAGGTCTTTGAAGCAATAGGAAAAAGTCAGAGATAAGAGTTCATGGACCTTAACGTGACTAATAAGTGGAGCCTCAAGATCTATGTGCAAACACTCCCGAGCTTCTTGGTTGAATCTTTGAGAAAAAGTGTGGGATTCAACCAAGAGTTCAGCAGAAGGTAGCAGCAGGAATGCTGTGAAAAATGAACTGATTTCCACTGTGAGAAAGATGAAATTTGGAGTTTAAGTCCAGCCAATTTAACTACCTACTAAAACCAAAAAAAACACGTTTCAGAGTAAGAAAACGCAATTTGGAATATCTAAAACACATCAATTACAAATGTTATATATTTATGTAACACATAAAATATATAGTTATATTAATTCATGTCTATTTGTGTTTAAATTTATATAAGTATTGCCATGGTAAGAATATAGTCTTTAAATACAGGAACATGGGATGTTTTTCTACTTAGTTGTCTTTAATTTTTTAACAATGTTTGGAGTTTTCAGTGCACAAGTCTTTCACTTCCTTTGTTAAATATGTGCCTAAGTATTTTATTCTTTTTGATGGTACCATAAATAATGTTTTTAATTTCCCTTTTAGGTTTCTATTTTTTGTGTGTAACATGTTTGTAAATTTTATGCCCTGGAACCTTGGTGAATTTGTTCATTTGCTCTAATGGTTTTATTTTGCAATCTACAATGTTTTCTACATGTAAATACTGCCATCTGTGAAAGCAGTTAATTTTGCTTATTTCTTTTCAATTTGGATGCCTTTTGTTCCTTTTACTTGGCGAATTGTTCAGGCTAAATTTCCAATACAACATTGAATGGAAATGACAAAATGGCTATACATGTCTGGATGCTGATTTCAGGGGAAACTACTTCACTCTTTCACCATTGAGTATGAAGTTATCTGTGGTTATTAAATATATGGCATTTAGGCCTGGCACTGTGGCTCATGTCTGTAATCCCAACACTTTGCGAGGCTGAAGTGGGAGGATTGCTTGAGACTAGGAGTTCAAGACCAGACTAAGCAACATAGTGAGACCTCATCTTTACAATAATTTTTAAAAATTAGCTTCAGTTTATTAATGTAGTATATTATATTAATTTGTGTATATTGAATCAACTTTTAATTCCAGGAATAAATTCCAGTTGATTGTAATTTATAATTTTTTAGTACGCTACTTAGATCTGTTTGCTAGTATTTTGTTGGGAGCTTTGGTATCAATATTCACATAGGATATTGGCCTATAATTTTATTTGTCTTGTCTTTGGTGTCATGGTAATGCTCACCTCATAAAATGTATTAGAAAGTGCTCCCTCCTCTTCTATTTTTTGGAACAGTTTTAAGAGGATTGTTATTCTGCTTTAAATATTTTATGGAATTCACTGGTCATGTCACCTAGTTCTGAACTTTTGCTTGGAAGTTTGTGATTCTATCTTCTTTCTAATATAAGTATATTCAGATTTTGTTTCTTTTTTAATCAGTTTTGGTAGATTATGTTTTTACAGAAATCTGAAATTCATCCATTTTATCTGAGATATCCTTTCTGCTGGCATACAATTGCTCATAGTATTATCTCATAATCTTTATTTATTTCTGTAAAATTTTAGTAATGTCCCTACTTTTTTATGATTTTAATAAATTGAGTCTCACTTCTTTTCAAACGTTACCAAATGGTAGATGGACTACCTTCTATCATTTCAAACTTCTTTTCAAATGTTACTAAATGATAGAAGGACTATCTTCTATCATTTGGTAAGTGTGTTCAGTATGTATTATAACTTTTTAGTTACTTGTTTCTCCACCAATTTTGTGGTTGATTTTTGGTGGTAGAATTTTTTATTTATTACTCATTTCCTTTTTAAAATATTTTATAGTTCGTATGTGTGTGTGTGGTTAGCACGGAGTATATATAAAATATCCTAAAGACTTAACAATCTTGTATGAACTCATATGAAATTAACATAAAACACAAAATCTCAACTTCTGTGTATCACAAATTACATTGTTACATGTTGTGTGACTAATGACATAGATCAATACTTATGTTTTGCATTTGCTTTTTAAATTCTGTAAAAAGTGAAATTACAAACCAAAATTACAGTAGTACTGGCTTTTATATTTGCCAATTTATTTCCCCTTAGTGAAGATCTTTATATCCTCATATGGGTTTGAGTTACCATCTAGTGTCCTATTACATCAACCTGAAGGAAATCTTTCAGCATTTCTTGTAGGGCAGGGGCAGGGTTATGAACTCCCTCAGATTTATTTATTTCAGAATATCTTTATTTCTTCTTCACTTTTGAAGGTTAATTTTGCTGGATATATACTACTCAGTTGATTTTTAATTTTGTGGCACTTTAAAATATCATCCAACTGCCTTCTGGTCTCTAGGGTTTCTGATAAGAAATTGGCTGATTATCTTATAAGGATTCCTTGTATATAATGAGTTTCTTTTCCCTTTCTGCTTTCAAGATTTTCTTTGCATTTATCTTTGAACAATTTGATTATAATATGTTTCATTGTAGATTGCCTTGGGTTTATTCTTACCAAAGTTTGTTGCTCTTCCTAATTTGTCGATACATTTCTTTCATCAAATCTGGGTTGTTTTGCCATTACTTTTCCAAATAGTTTCTCTGCTCCATATTTTTTCTTTTCTCCTTTTGATAGCCTCAATATGTGTATCAATCGACGCTATGGTGTGCCAAAAGTCCCTTATACTCTGTTCACTTTTCTTCATACTTTTTTTTTTTCTTTTTCTCAAACTTAAAAAGTTCAATTTTCCTATCTTCAAGTTTACTGATTCCTTTTTCTTCCTGCTCAAATGTGCTACTGAACCCCACTAATGACTTTTTTTATTTCAGTTACTGTACTTTTCAGCTGCTGGATAAGGAAGTTGCAAATATGGAAAGTAGGATAGTAGAATATACCCTAAGTTTTGGGGTTTAACTTATGTTTTCTAACATATTACAGATAGATACACACATAAGAGTCATATGCATAAGTATAGTACTATAGTTGATATATGAATGTATGCATATTTAGACATATATATTTATAAATAGCTATGCATTTGCGCGCACGTGTGTGTGTGTGTGTGTGTGTGTGTGTGTGTGTGTGTGTGTGTGTTTCAGCTCTGTTTGCTACAAGGACCTAAAATTATTCACACACTAGTAACAATGAGCATACCTTACACTGGGTTGTTTCTGAATACCAGTCTACACTACAAAGATTTAGGTGCTTTGGATAAAAGATTGTTCTAGAAGCTGGAGCAGAAATGTGCAAGATGACATTGAGAGATCTTGTTGCTTCAGAGAGGAGAAAACTATGTTTGGAATAATAGCAACATAGGAGCCAAATATTAGGTGATTTGTGTATGACTAAATTAATAATTATGATGAAATATTGCAAGACTACATATTCCAAATTTTATATATGTATATTTATGTTTGGTAATGTGTATATTTGTCTGGCATGTAATACAATTAAAATTAAGCGGCCTATCAGATCAACATGAATACCATATGCAGTTAGCAAAATGTAGCTAATTCTGCTAACTAGTTTTATAAAAATCATCACTCTAGCTCACCCAAGGCAAAAGTCCAAATGATTGGCTATCACAAACAAAAAAAAAGGAACATAATTTCAGGCATATATCTTTTAACTAAAATGCTTTTTAACACAGCCAATTTTATTAATAATTAATAAAAGTGGAACTACAAATTTATTGACTGATTGTTTCTGAAAATACTTTTGAATTATACTGCATCAGAGATTGGTAGGAGCACATGTTCTAAGGTAAGAAGGTCAGTCATTACATCCTAGCTTCACCCTTTACCAGACATATGACCTTGTGCAAATTGCTCCTACCAAGGTCTCTAATGCTTTGTCTATATAGTGCAGACAATAAGGATTCATATTCCCTAGGGATATTGTGTGACCTGCATGAGTTAGTGCATATAGAGATCTCCTTATCTAGAATGCAGTAAGTTTCCATTAAGTGTAAACCATTTTCTCATCAACTTTATCAAACAAATTGCATAAAGCTGGCACCAGCGTATTGATTTGGTACTCCTAGATTCACAAAGTTTTAATTAAAAATTACCGATGCCGTAATATCTACACCAAATATTAAAACGTAGGTAACACCTTCCTAGTGAGAAGATACGTCACACACACACACCTATATTCCATGTGCACACACACATACAAATAATTATCTTTGTATATATTTCTAGGTATATATATGCATTACTATGACTGTGAGCCTGTGCATTTCTGTGACTATGTACATAAAAAATCAGATCTCAAAAGAAACCTATACAAATTGGACAAACTGTCATCTCTGTGAGTGAAATAATGCATATTTTAATTTATTTATATTTTTGTTTTACATATAAAGAGTACAGGGGCTGTTTGTTTGTTTGTTTGTTTTGAGAGGGAGTCTCACTCTGTCACCCAGGCTGGAGTGCAGTGGCAGGATCTTGGCTCACTGCAACCTCTTTCCCCCGGGTTCAAGTGATTCTCCTGCCTCAACTGGCTGAGTAGCTGGGACTGCAGGCGCGCGCCAACACACCCATGTAATTTTTTGTATTTTTAGTAGAGACGGGGTTTCACCGTGTTAGGATGTTCTCAATCTCCTGACCTCATGACCCGATAACCTTATGATCCTGACCTCATGATCTTACTGGAAAATTATAAACAATGAATCAACAACAACAACAACAACAAAATGCCAGAACTTTTGTCCTGAAAATATTCAGCTGTGGAAGATAAAAAGCTGACTGAGCCTTTCCACATTTATTTTCTCTTCTACCAGGTGGAAATGATCTGAAGGAAACTTTAAAAGGTTGACAGGTCTCCAGCCTTTGTTTATCTTGTGAACACAGTGAACTTATTGTCACGGGAAAAAAATAAAGGTTAAAAAGAAATTAATACTGAACTGAAGCTCTATAACCTAGACCAGAACACATCAAAAGTAGATACCAGAAATTGGATATTTAATTTAGGAAAAGGTAAAAAATGCTATTTTTAAATGACTAGTATGTTAACTGCATTATCCCATGTTATCTGAATCATACACTGATGACATAACTATTACCACTTACATTTTAGACATGAGGAAACTGAAGGTCAGAGAGCTTAAATAATTTTCTCAGTATTACACAGCTAGGAAGTGATAAAATCAAAATTATATTCAGGTTTTATATGCCAGAGTTATTTTTTCTGTTTTGTAAATAATACATTTTTGTTTATTATGAAAGTTGCAACATTCAAATATTAAGACATCTCAAAAACACAAAAATTATTAAGATTAAAATAAAATCACAAAATAATTTGAATATGCATAACATTTTCTATTAAACAACTTATAGAGAATAAAATGATACTCTATATTCTGTTAACCAATTGATATTATATTACATGAACATTTGACTTTTTTATAATTTTATATTTTGTATTAGATTCAGTGGTTACATGTGTAAGCTGGTTGCATGTGCCTGGGTATATTGTGTGATGCTGAGATTTATATTTAAAAGATTCATGGTGTTTTTTTAATTGATTAATTTTTTAGAAATTTTCCATATATTCTGGATATTAATTATTTGTCACATATATGTTGGTAATAAGTTTTTTTGAACCTCTCTGTTGTCTATTATTAATACAATGTTTAAATTATAAGATGGTAATTTTAGCCAATTGTTACATCTTCATTCTGTTTTGCAGTTCAATATACCATCTCATTTCCAAGCTTACAGATACAGTATTTGTATGTTTTGCCAATTATATAATCATGATCCTGAATTATATTGAAAAGAGCATTCTTTATCCAACTTATTAGATATGGCATATTTGTTATATGAATGTCAATTTCTTGGCTATGTCAATACTACATTATATTCATTTCCATTAACTTATATGGTGGCTTCCTCTTCTATTGAAAATTCTATGATATCACCCATCTTTAAAATAGTCATAACTACTATTGCATATTTTTCATTTTCATATGAAGTTTAGGTTAGGTTGTAAAGTTGTTTAAAAAGTTATGTTTGGTTTTTGATTGGAATTATATTAGAGTTTTTATATCTAGAATTTATATTACTGATCATATTAAATTTATACACTAATTAGGAGGATAATTATTATTTTTAAAATATGGTCCTATGTTTAAATAATAGATTACCCAATTTTATCCAATTTCTAGAAAATATTTATGGTGGAGGTAGCAAATACTAATGTCTCTAGTGCCAAAGGAAGAAATATTAACAAAAGAAGCTGACTAGGAATAAAACAAAATAGAAAATTAGTCAATGATAATTTATTGTATATTTTTACATAACTGGAAAAGTAGAATTGGAATGTTCCTAACACAAAAAACAATGTTAAGTGCTTGAGGGATGGATACCCCAATTACCCTGACTTGATCATTATCCATTGTATGCCTGTACCCCGTAACTATATATACCTATCATATGCCCACAATTACTAAAAATAAACAAAAGAAAGGAAATAGAAATTGGTAAGTTATGAAAAAGTACTATGTTTATTATGTGTATTTATATTAATCATACAAATTCATTGTCTTTAAAAACAAAACAAAACCAAAACACTGCTGGTCAAATAAGTCTTTCACTAAGGGTTGACAGCATTGTGATCTCTGATTGTTATTTTTTGTGCTTATTTTCCATTTTATTTAGATCTTTATTATTTCTTGTCATTAGTAGGTTTTTTCTGTAATTTGATTATGATTTTATTTTCTATTGACTTCTGCTAACACATAAGAAAGTGGTTGATGTTTTTATGCTGATTCATATCTAGAATTAAAAATCTCATTATTGTATGTGCTAACAATATGATCAGGTGACTTTTTATGCTTTACTATAATAGAAATTACAAATAAAAAATGGTAACAACTTCACCTTTTTTAGTATTTATACATGATATTTTACTTTGTTACTGTGACTAAGACCTCTAATTCAATATTGATTATTAATAAGGTTTTTAATAGGACTTCATGAGATTTTTAAGAACTAATATTCAGAAGCAATCTTGCTGTGTGTGAGATGAACAGATTTGTGTCTATTTATATTCATAGACACATATGGCATTCTTATCTGATTTGGATATTAAAGTTACAGTGAGTGAGATTTTCATTATATCTGAGAAGGTTTACATTACATGGCAATTATCTAGTTTTCAAAGTTCTGAGAGTCACCACTTGTAAAACCATCAAAAGTAGGTCCCATTTATCTGGATAGAACTACAACTTAGTATACTTTATGCATATTGAAATAATCACGTGTCTGCCTTTCTCTTATATAACCTTTTCATTGTACATAAAATGTATTTATTCCTATAAATTGTCTATTCATGTAGGTATTCTAATTTTGCTAAGAATTTGTACAGAGTAGTTCAATATATTTCGTGTCTATAGTTATTAAACTTTGTCACACTTATTTCATTACGTTTTGTCTTTTTCTCTATTTATTCCTGGCCATATTTTCCAACATGTATCTTTACACTTGTCTCTTAAAATATAAGGATATGTTTTTAATGAATTTTTAGAAACATCATTATGGAGAACTTTGATTTTTAGCCCTGCCATATAAAGAACATGGAAGTCTTCTCTCTCATTCCTACAACAAGAAAAAAGTGAAAAAGTAAAAATCAATGATTTTTTTTTTTTTTGGATCTATCAGAAAACTGTAATCACAGGAAAAACTGTCATCCCAAACTCTGGACAAACTGGCAAATCCAGAGAGTCACACTCAATATCTGGGTATATGGATTAGAAGATTCTAGCGCTACAAGTAGTAGAAACACTGACACAGTCATTTTAATTAATTGCCATAGGTTGAGTGTGGAATAATTTGAGAGAAAGAAACTACTGCAAGTGTAGCCTTAGAAAGTTGCCACAATTTTATGAGTTTTTCTTTCATGCAACCCACCGGGTTATCATAGTAAAAACTCCAAAAAAATTTTCTCATGGCTAGGGGAAAAAAGAGCAATCATTTTGGAATAAACTTGAAGTGTTCTCCATAACATATGCCTATTCTCCAAGGTAAAGGCTTATCCCAGCAGCAGAAAGGCTTTCTCCCACTGCAGATCCACGTCATTGGATAAACCCTTCTGAAGGTCACAGCCCAGAGAGAGAGGCACACTAAAGACTGTGATTTAATCAAAATATTATACAGCATTTCCCCTTGCCCATGAGTGACCACCACACCAACAGAGATACAATAAATTCACAGTGGATTACAGTTGATATTATTTCAAGGCACAGATTCCATGCATGAAGCAGTTCTTAGAAAATTCCAGAGAAGACAAGGGAGAAAAAAACAGGAACTCTAGAGGAATGGGAACCCTTAGGAACCTATTGTTACAGAAAACAAACCAATTAAACCCACTATAAAACAACCCAGTTCCTATCAATTAACATATTACTCACATTCACACTCAGTGGTTATTACATTATAGATGTTCAACTTTTAATAAAATATCACAGGGCACGCCAAAAGAAAGAAAACACAAGATGTGAAAAGAAAAATCAGATATTAGAACCAGACTTAAATATAGCACAGGTGCTGGAATTATTAGACAGAAAATATAAAACTCTGATTAATATGTTAGGGGTTCTCTTGGATACATACCATGCAATATTAGATGAGTAAAGTAAGCAGAGAAAGATAATTTTACATCCAATAAAGAATTAAAAGAAATGTTACAAATTATAAAACATTAACAGAAATGAAGCATTTGAAGGGGTCACAATTAGACTACACATACCTTATAAATAAATAATTGAGTTTAAATATAGGTGAATAAAAAATTTGCAAGCTTAAATTCAAAGAAAAAATAAGTGGAAGATGCAAAATGGAAAATTCAAAAACAATAAAATAATTTCAAAAGCTGTAGCCTATGCTTCCTTGAATACCAGAAAGAGAAGACTTGGCAGAAGGAATATCTGAAGTAATAGTGCCAGAGAATGTTCCAAAATTAACAGCAGACACCAAGCCACAGATCCAGGAAACCTCAAATAACATCGCACAAGATAAATCGCCAAAAAATTACAAGTCTTGTCATATTCAAACTGCAGAAATCCAAGACAAGAAAAAAAAAAAAAAAAAAGTCTTGAAAGAAGCTGAGGATGAGAACCTCATCTAAAGAAGAGGATAAGAATTACAAAGGACTTCTCATCAGAAACCATAAATGCAAAGAGACAGGAATAAAATATTTAATATTTAACATTTTGAAAGAAAACAAGTTTACCAACCTAGACTCCTATATCTAGCAAAATTATCTGTATGAACTTAAGGAGAATTAAAGACTTTCTTAAAAAACAAAACGTGATAATAATGATTCTAACAGGTATGAGGTAACATTGAATGCTTATTTGCATTTTTCTGGTGATTAGTGATATTTAGAATTCTTCATACATCTTTTGGCCATTTATTTATCTTGTTTTGGGCAATTTCTATTCATGTCCTTTGCCATTTTTAATCAGTTTTTTTTGTTATTAAGATATTTGAGCTCCTCATATATTTTCAATATTAGCCCCTTATCAGGTATGTGGTTTGCAAATATTTTCTCCCAATCTGTGGGATATCTCTCTACTCTGTCAGTTGTTTCCTTTGCTGTGTAGAAGCTTTTTATTTGTTGCGATTTCGTTTGCCTACATTTTGTTGTGGTTGTCTGAACTTTTAAGGTTATATCCAGGAAATCATTGTCTGGGCCAATGGCTATTATGGAAAAGATAGAAGATAACTGTTGGTGATGATATGCAGAAAAGAGTTGAGAATTTTTGCATCTATAGGAGATGCAAAAATGTGCTGTTGGTAGAAATGTAAATTAGTACAGTCATTATGAAAATTAGTGTGGAAGTCTCTCAAAAAACTAAAAATAGAAATACAATATGATCCAGCAATCCCACTTTTGAGTATATATTCAAAGGAACTAAAATCATTATTATTAAAGAGTTACCTTCATTCGCATGTTCATTGCAGCATTATGCACCATAGCCAAGATATGGAAGAGATACTAGATGTCCATTAATGGATAAATGAAAAAAGAAAATGTGATATATATATATATACACACACACACACACACACAAAATATATTACTATTCAGTCATAAAAATAGAATACCGTATCTTTTGAGACAACCTGGAAGAACCTGGAAGACATTATGCTAAATGAAATGAGCCCAGCACAGAAAGACGAATACTACATGATCTTACTTATATGTGGAATCTAAAAAAGTTGAACTTATAAAAGTAGAAAAAAGAATTGTGGTCACCAGAGGCTGGGGGTGGGGGTGAATGGAAAATAGAGATGTTGGTCAAAGGGTACAAAATTTCAATTATGCAAAAGGAATAAATACTAGTAATGGGTTACTCTACACAGTGACTTTAGTTAATAACACCATATTTTATATTTAAAAATTACTAAAACAGTAGATTTTAAATGTTCTCATCACAAGGAAGTAAGTATGTGAAGTGATGGACATATTATTTAGCTTGATTTAATCATTCTACAATGCATACATTATTGCATCACATTGCTCGCATAAATATATACAACGATTATTTATCATTTTAAAAATCTGAGGAATTTCGTCACCATCAGACTCATCCTTAATGAAATAAAAAAAATAGTTTTCAGAAAGATAGGCAATGATATAGGTTGGAAACTCAGATCTACATAATAAAAGCAGAGTGATGAAAAAGAAATAGTGAAAGTAAAATAATATCTTTGTGTTATTTTTAATTGATCTAAAATATAACTGTTTGTTTAGAGTAATAATAACGATGTGTTAGATTAGTACAAGCTATGGATATCTTAGTCAGTGTGGGTTGTCATTACAAAAAGTCCGCAGTCTGGATGACTTATAAAATAGAAATATACGTCTAACATTTCTGAAGGCTGGAAAATGCAAGTCAAAGCACTATCAGACTTGGTGTCTAAAGGCGCACTCTTCCTGGATTGTAGACCACTATCTTTGTCTTATAACACCATATGGTAGAAAAAGGGAGACACTCAAGATGAATAAATATTATGTGACAGCAATGTCATAATAGAGGTATTTGGAATACTTGGTTATAAGGTACCTGTACTACGTATACATTGGTGTAATGTTATTTAATCAAATTGAAAGAAAAAAATGGATAAATTTACTTTTATAAATGTAGATTTCAATATCATCTTTTTCCAGTAACTGACAGATCAAGCTGGTTGAAAGTCAGTAATAATACAGATGACCTGAACTACACTACTGATTTCAAACTCGCATGAAACATTCACCAAGACACACAACATTCAAAGCCATAAAACACTTCAGCAACTTTTAAAAGTAGAAATCATACAAAATATGTTAGACTTCAATGCAATTAAATTGGAAACGAATAAAAGAAAGATAATTGGAAAATACATAAACAATTTTCTAAATAACATTTAGGTCAAATAATAGGTCTCAAGAAAAGTAAAAAATATATATATATATTTTGCACAAAATAAAAATAAAAGTTCAATTTATCAAAATTCATGAAATTCAGATTAAGCAGTGCTTAGAGAAAATGTGTAGTATTAAATACAAGTGTTAGAAAAGGAAAAAAAAAAAAAGATTTGAATCAATAACCTAATATTCCTTCTTAGTAAATTAGAGAAACAAGAGCAATTCAAAACCAAACAACCAGAAAAAAAAATGAATAATAAAAAGTAGGGCATAAATCTATGAAATTGAAAGCAGAAAAAAATGATACAGAAAATCAACAACATAAAAATCTGGTCATACAAACACATTGATGCAATTGATAAAACTTTAGTCAGGCTAGTGAAGCAAAGGAGAGGACACAAATCTCCAGTGTCAGAAACAAAAAACAGGTTCATCACTACAAATCCAATGAAATTAAAACAATAGTGAAATATACTGTAAACAACTCTTTGCCACACATTTGATAACTGGGACAAATCCTTGAAAGACAGAGTAGCATACTCACACAAGATAAATAGATCATTAGAATGATCCTACATATATTAAAGAAATTAAGCTATAATTAATAGTTTTTTAAAACAGAAAGCACCTGGCCCAGGTGGCTCTCCTGGTGAATTCTAGCAAAAGTTTCAAGAAGAATAATGCCAATTCTTCACAATCTCATCCAAAAAGTAGAAGCAACAGAAACACATCCTAATTGTATCTATGAGATAAGCATTACTGTAATGTCAAAACCATTAAAAACATTGCACGAAGAAGGAAAATAAACAATATATCTCATAAATGTAGACGCACAAATCCTCAACAAAAATTAACAAATTGAACCCAAAAATGTATAAAAAGAATCAGACACTATAACAGCGTTAGATTCATCACAGTCATGCAAAGCAGATTCAACATTTGAAAATCAATCATTGTTATCTATCATATCAACAGGCTAAAGACAAATAAAAATGTGATCAATTGGTAGAGAAGGAAGATTTGATGAAATCCAATATCCATTTATGATTTTTAAAATGTCTTTCAGAGAACTATGAGTAAAAGGGGAACACATTCAACTTTATGAATGACATCTCCAAAAATCAACAATTACGTCATACTTACTGGTAAGAAAATAAACTCGTCCTGCCTCCCTCTAAGATTAAAAAAGCAAAAATATCCTACTCACCACTCCTATTTATTACTGTATCAGAAGCTCAAACTACTGCAATAAATCAGGAAAAGGAAATAAAATGTATACCATAGAGAAAGGAAGAAATAAAGCTGTCCGTATTTGTAGATGACTACATTGAAAACAAAAAAATAAAAAGAATCAACAGCAGCAAAAACAAACAAAAAATTTCTTGACACTTTAAAAAGATAGTATAACTAAGTTGCAGGATATACGTTAATACACAATGGTCAGTTACTTTTCTATAAACCAAGAATAAAGTATTAGAACTTAAAATTTTAAATTTGATACTTTTTATATATCTGCCCCCTGCCCCCACCAACATACACAAACACTTAAGTGTAAATCTTGCAAAAAAAAATTTTTTAAGTATGAGATCTACATGCAGACAAAAATATAAAACACTCATAAAATAAATCAAGAAGGATCTAAACAAATGAATGTATCACAAATGGAATTCTGTTTATGAATTGAAAAACTAAATGTTATTAAAATATTGATTCTACCCATTCTAATCTATAGATTCAATGGTATCTCAATAAAATCCCAGTAGCTTTATTGTAGATATTAACAAAAATGTTCAAAAAATGTTACATGAGAAGCAAAAGACCTAGAATATTCACCACAATTCTAAAAAATTAAAACAAAAAGTTGGAAAACTCTAACAAATCTATATTAAGGCTGACTACAATGCTATAATAATCAAGACAGGGACGTATTGACAGAAGAAGGGACGCATAGATCTAGGGCACAGAATCGAGAGCTCAAAAATAGATGTACAGAAATATGAATAATTGATCTTTGGGCCGGGGGTGGTGGCTCACTCCTGTAATCCAGCACTTTAGGAGGTCCAGGTGGGCACATCATTTGAGGCCAGGAATTTGAGACCAGACTGGCCAACATGGCAAAACCCTGTCTCTAATAAAAATACAAAAATTAGCTGGGCATGGTGGCGGTCGCCTGTATCCCAGCTACTGGGGAGGCTGAGGCAGGAGAACCGCTTGAAACCAGGAGGCGGAGCTTGCAGTGAGCCGAGATCATGCTATTGCACTCCAGCCTGGGCGACAGAGTGAGACGCTGTCTCAAAAAGAATAAATAAATAAATGATTGATCTTTGATAAAGGAACAGGGGAAATTCCATGAAGAATAGCATTTTCAAAAAATGTTGTAATAATTGGACATTCTTATGCAAAAATACAAACCCAGGCAGAGACCTTAAGCCTTTGACAAAAATTGCCTCAAAACATGTAAATCTAAATGTAAAATGTAAAATAACAAAGCATCTGGAAGAAAGCATAGTAGGAAATCTGTTACCATTGGGTTGGTGACAATTTTTAGATGCAGAACTGAAAGCCTAATCCATAAATCAAAATTGATTTGAGTTTTCTTAAAATAAAGGCTTTTGCTCTGTGAGATAATCTAAGAAAAACAAAAGACAAGCCAAAAACACAAGTCTATGAAAAAAAAGTTACAAAGACAACAATAACACAAATACACAACTAAACAGTAAGAAAGGAAACAACCCAGTTTTTAAAATGAGCTAATGATCTGAATAGACACCTTACCAAAGAATACATACAGAAGGCAAATAAATATACGAAAAGAGATTCAACATGATTTTTCATTCAGGATATGTACATTAGAACAATGAGATATAACTGTGCATCTCTCTGAATGGCCAAGATCTAAAATTTGTCATTGCCAAATGCTGGTAAGAATGTGAAGGAACAGAAACTCTCATTAATTGTGGGTTAGAATTCAAAATGGTACAGTAATTTTGGAAGGCAGTTGAGCAGTTAATAAGTTATGAATGTATAAGCGTTGTCTTATCATATCACGCAACAACAGCGCTTCTAGGTATTGACCCTACTAATTTGAAAAATTATGTTCATATAAAAACCTGCATTTTAATGTTTCCAGCAGATTTATTCTCAATCACCCCAAACTGGAAGCCACCAAGATATTGTTCATTAGGTGAATGAGTAAACAAACTGTGGTACATCCATATAATGGAATATTATTCAGCATAAACAGAAATGAACTTGCAACTCATGAAAGGTGTGAATTTATCTTCCATGCATATTGCTAAGTGAAAGAAGGTAATCTGAAAATGCTATCTACTGTGCAATTCAACTATATAGCATTCTGGGAAAGGCAAAATTCTGTGATTCTTTTGTGTGTGTGTGTGTGTGTGTGTATGTACATATTATATTTTAATTGATTTTTTAAAATTATACTTTAAGTTCTAGGGTACATGTGCACAACGTGCAGGTTTGATACATAGGTATACATGTGCCATGTTGTTGTGCTGCACCCATCAACTCATCATCTACATTAGGTATTTCTCCTAATGCTTTCCCTCCCCAAGCCTCCCACCCCCCAACAGGCCCTGGTGCGTGATGTTCCCTGCCCTGTGCCCAAGTGATCTTATTGTTCAATTCCCACCTATGAGTGAGAACATGTGGTGTCTGGTTTTCTGTCCTTGTGACAGTTTGCTGAGAATGGTTCAGGAGAGAGAAGAAAGCTTGAAGAGGTGAAGGGCGGGGAACATTTTTAGGGCTGTGGATGGATGCATGATGCTCTCAGTTTGTCGAAACACACAGAACTTGACCACACAGAGTGAGCCTCAAAGTGTACAGTTACTTAAAAACTCATTCAGGAGATTGTGAGATACCAGGATAGCATGCGGAACATGATAAAAACAATCTAACAGTATTTCAACTGTAGGTACCAAACTAATCAAAGAGGGTGGAGGGAAAAGGGGCTGGCCTAAGTAACTGTGCAAATGAGTGGAGTCTGTAAGACTAAAAGAAACTTTACGTAAGTGCTATATTCTAGTTGATAGAGTTATTTACCAGAGTGGTGTAATTTAACACTTCTATACAAGTGTGCTGGAACTGAAAGTTTAGATGTATAGATGGTGGATGCTGGGATCCATCTGGAGTCTTCTCAGTGTTGGAGTGAGAGGTTACAGAGAAGAAGGATGAGATTAGAATGATCCACGCAGGTAGGGGTTTGAATTGGAGACATCAATAAGAACTCATAGTTACTTTACTACAGATGCAGATGATCACATAAAAATATTTATAGATATGTGTATATACACTTGGTTAGTATATAAACTTGTATTCCTTGCTCTGTCAGGTAAGAAAGCCTAGAAGGAATACTATTCAGTATCATTAAGCACATTTAGTGCCCAGATCTTGGCGTGCATGACAATTCTTCATTTAAAGAAACAGACTTCTTTAGAAAAATGACTGATTTGGGGGCTGGGGCTGGAAATTCAACAACAATATGAGCCTGGAGCGTTTTATAGTGCCAAAAAGTAAGAAAGTGCAAACAACAACAAAAAAAAAGACAGAGAGAGAGATGGGTTTATGACACAAGAACTCCAATGGTGAAAGTTGGAACAAGCGATCAAAATAAATACCATGGTTTTGGATTATAATCCAAAGTTAAAAATAAACATCTGTCCACATTAGCCTAATAATTTAATAAATTGTTAAATACATAAATATTTGGGAGAACAAGACACATCTCCTGTGCAGAATAACTCCAAATAATTGACTTAGATGTCTTGCCCTGAAGTAGATAGAGGTTGCCTCCCTCTGCTTAAGTGTGTAGAGTGCATAGTGACTTCCTTCTGAAAAACAGTGTATGAAAACAGAAAGATAACACAGTTAAGAAATCTGATAAATAATATCTCAGCCATGTGATCAAGACTAACATGTTGAGAGTGTGTGCTGTTGATACGATGCAATGAAAATGATAATTTACGTCTGTGGTCTTCCTGCCAATACCCAGAACTCAAGTCTACTCATGAGAAACACAACAAACAAATCCCAATTGAGGGACAGTCTACAAAATATTTGACCAGAATTCCCCAAAATCATCACGGTCATTCAAAAGTAGGAAAGCCTAAGACAATTTCATAGCCAAGAGGTGCCTAAAAATATATGGTGAGTAAATGTAATATAAAATCCTGGATAGAATCCTGGAACAGTAAAAGGATAACAGCTAAAACTCAGGGCATTTTAATAAAGTATGGATTTTAGTTAATTATAATGTCTCAATATTTGCTCCTGAATTTTAACAAATATATGATGTAAGATATTAGCAAGAAAGGATACTGGGTCTGAGATATATGAACACTCTTGGTATTGGTATTATCTTTATGATATTTCTTTCTTTTCTTTTTCTGAGACAGAGTTCCACTCTTGCCACCCAGGCTGGTGTGCAGTGGTGCGTTCTCGGCTCACTGCAACCTCTGCCTCCCAGGTTCAAGTGATTCTCCTGCCTCAGCCTCCCAAGCAGCTGGGATTACAGGCCCTCTCCATCACACCCGGCTAATTTTTGTATTTTTAGTAGAGGCGGGATTTCACCATGCTGGCCAGGCTGGTCTTGAACTCCTGACCTCAGGTAATCCACCTGCCCCGGCCTTCCAAAGTGCTGGGGTTACAGGCATGAGCCACTGCACCCAGCCCTACAATATTTACTTCAACCTAAAATTGTCCTGTTACCAGCAGTGAATCTGTACAGGTCTGCAACAACTTCAATTCTTGCCTTCTTAGAAGAAAGAATTCAATTGAAGGGGCATAGGACACTGTGGGAGATGATGGCAACTTTTAAAGCAGGAACAAAAGTCTATTAAAAAGTTTTAGGGCAGAAATAAAAGGCAGCACACTTGGAAGGGGCCCAAGAGGGTGACTTGAGTCAAGTGCACTGTTTGACCTTTGACTTGGGGTTTTATATGTTGGCATACTTGAAGAGTCTTGCACCCTTTCCCCCGATTCTTCCTTTGGGGTGGGCTGTCTGCATGAGCTATGCCTGTCAGCACTTGGGAGGGGCTGCATGTGCAGTGTGTTTAGTGGAGTTGTACACATGCTCCCATAGGGTGTTCTTCCCTGCCCATCCAGATGTCCCTGGGCTGTCATATACCAATTAAACTCTGCCATTTTGCCTCTTAGTGCACATATGTGAACCCACTCACCCAACTCCTGAGATCTTATTGGGAAGCCGCTGATCACCAGTTTCAGGCGTTTCTGTTTATTGGGAGACTGTCTTTCCCTGGCACCGGCTGCGACCAATTGTTACTTTAGAGAGACGGTGCAGCACCTGCACTGTGCAGACCATCATTTGATGGTCACCTGGCATTCTGGTGGGTGGGGGTGGGGGACCTCTCCTGCCCTGCTCAGGTCTGACTAGCTACGTAGTGTTTTAGTAACAGTACTAAAATAATTTAGAATTATTACTGAGTGTCCACATTCATTCAGGCACTATGGAGGGCAGGCAGATCAAGTGAGAAGTAAACAGATGACATTCTTACCACATTGACTTCATATGCTGGGGAAAGAACAGATAAAAAAATGTAAATAACAGTGATAATTTTATGTAACATAAAACTATAAGAGGAGAATAGATAAGTTTGTAAAATAAAAACTGACTTTGTGAGGCACAGTAGATGGTGGGGGAGATAAGGGCTTAACAAGGTCATCAGCAGGGCTAATTTCAGCCTTGAACACTGCAAAGTCTATGGGCCATTTACTCATATAATAATCAAATTAAAACAATAACTTTAAATAAGGGTACTTTTTTCAGTTTTTATCTTTGACAACTTTTTTTTTTTTTTTAAATAAACACTTACTACAAACCCCGCCTGCTGCAGTCCCCAAAACAATTATTCTGGGCATCAGGAAACTATATCTCAACCCAAATCTGGCGGTAAGAAAAATCAGATATTTCAGAAGGAAGGAAAGGATTCTTAAAGAGAGATGGAAAAGTCAAAATGACAATGGCTACAACAATAACAATATTAACTAAACAATATTTAGCACTTACTCCGTGTCAAGCATGGTTCTAATTGTTTCATATGTAGAATCCATTTGATCCTTTCCATGGCCGTATGTGGTGAGTACAATTATGCATACCAATTTCAACGGTGAAAAAAACGGAGGTTCAGAGACACTGACTTACTGACCTCAAAAGGGCGGGAATTGGGTAGTCTGGCTCTAGAACGCAAAGTCTTAACCACATTTCCATACCAGAGTGCTCTATTGACTGACATTTGTTGAGTGCTTAGTGTTTGCAAGAAATGCTCTTGGTGCTCACTCTCTATTAGCTTGTTTCATGATCACTATATTACAGGAGTTTGGTATTTATAAATACCTCTGTTTCAGAGATGAAAAATTAAAGTTGTTTCCAGACCAAGCAGTTTGGCTCCAGAGTCCATGACCTTGGCCATGTCGACAATGAGGCAGGGATGTGTTCAGAACATTTTGAGGACACAAATTGAGCTAGGATTGCTAGCACCAGAGTGGAATAAAACGTTTCTACTTGATTCTATTATTTGATATTCTGAGTTTTCTAAAAATCATTTTTTATCTGTAGAAATATTTTTGTCATATTCATGGTAGGTTTTTTATTAGTATTTTCTTATTCTTTGAGTTGAATGCATAGTTGAAATCTCTTATTTTTATGTTAGCACATATCTTAATACATATAAGACAGATTTTTTCCCCTGCTTTTGGATCTTGAACTTTTATAATGATTTCTAAGAGCATTGAGGTTGATGGTGTGTACCTCTCATGAAAAAGCAATTTTTAATCCTAATTATATAGGCTAGACTTAACACTTTTACTTTCACTGCTGTAGTAAGATGTTATTTTTACTGCTATAATGCATGTATCTGTTCATGATTTTTTCCACCTGTAGTTTACAAGCTCCTTTATGGAAGACACAAAGTCTTAAACATTAAATATTTTCAGTGCCAAGAATTATACTGAGTACAAAGTAGATATTTAATATATGTGTGTTGAAATGTCCTCAACAGTTTAAAAATAAATAAAATAGTGAAGATTATTATATATTTAGTTATATCTACTCCTTTGGGAAACTTCCTATATTTCTTGAGACATTTTATTCCCAGGCAGGTTGTGAGGGATGGGGAGTTGTGTAATTAATAAATAAAAGCAAAATAACTCAAAACAAATAACTTCTTTATGATGAAGAACACATAAAATACCAAGCAGTGATATATTTAGAAAGAAGTAATAAAACATTAGAAAAAGTCTGAGGATTATAGATCCAAGAATCTCTTGTTGCATCATGTACTGCACTATATTTTTTAGAATACCAAGGGATTAAGGGATATATTGGATTTACCATTATGTAAGCATCAAATCCCGAAAGTTCTTAACATTTCTCCATCTCAGATAACCCAAAATATACTTCAGTGCTTATGTAACTCTATGAAATTCAAGTTCCCCAATCTCAAAAAAACTCAAGCTTACACAACAATACTGCGTTAATGATGTTTAACGTTTGCATTCCATAGGAAAGTGAAGTTTGTGTGTTATAAATTGCCTAAAACTAGAAAATATATTTGATCCTAATTAGAAGACATATATCTGTTTGCCTTTGGAATGGTAATAAAAATGAGGATTTTATTGGAATTGCAGAGAATTTAAATTTTGAATCAAAATATTTATTCCTACACACTCTCAGATCTTTAAGAATTTTAGAATTGGCCATTATCTAAACACTCCCACAAAATTTTGAAGCTTGGTTTACTAGTATTTTAAATTTATGTTGTACATGTAAGAAAGAACAGAAATAATGGCATTGTAATTACAAGTAAAAAAATTAATCAAAGATAATAATGAGACATCATTATGAGGTTAGTGGGCATTGTGGTTAAGCTACGTGAAGTAACAGCAGTGCCGTTTGGGAAACTGAGCTCAGATGGGCACCTGATTGGTCTAAAGATAATCCTATTAATAATAGTTGTTTCACAAATAAACATTTGCCTAAATTCTGGCCAATGAAATTCAAAACAAACTTGCTACAAGATCTGAGAAAACATACACTTTGTTCACTAAAGAAAGACTAAATGGGTTGGCAGCAGTGGCTCACGCCTGTAATCCCAGCACTTTGGGAGGCCAAGGCTGGGAGCTCACTTGAGATCAGGAGTTCAAAACCAGCCTGGCCAACATGGTGAAAGCCCATCTCTACAAAAAATACAAAAATTAGCTGGGTGTGGTGGTGGGCAACTGTAATTCCAGCTACTTGGGAGTCTGAGGCAGGAGAACTGTTTGAATCTGGGAGGTGGAGGTTGCAGTGAGCCTAGATTGCACACCGCTGCACTCTAGCCTGGGCAAAAGAGCGAGACTCCATCTTAAAAAAAAACAAAAAACAAAAAAGGAAAGACTAAATAAACACAGACTTTACTTCCCTTATAATATAAACAACAACAACAAAACAAGCAACAAGCAACATTCTTAATAAAAGTTACCCATCAACAAAAGAGGAACAAGCTTTGAGGTATAGCCAACAATGTTGACTGCAGAATAGAAGTAGAAAAAGAGGTTCACAATGGGTCCGAAATCTGCATTAACCCTAGGCTTCCTACTATGTGTACTAATGAATTTCATGATTGTGTAAGGTAGTATGGGACAAATTACCTGTTATTTAAAGTCAAACCTTTTAGGTACTCTAGAGAGTTCTAGAAATAGCACCATTAGAGATGTTTTCTGACATCCAAACTGCAAGCTTTCTATATTACAAGCTCTGCTCACAGGCAATCTTTCATAAGGGCAAGTGATAAAAAATGACTCACCATCTTCACATGTGCTCTTGTCCTTTTCCCCCGGATAAACATCTCAACTTTCCCATGTACTTTCATCACTTTCCAGAAGTGAAAGGATAGAGAAATTGAAGGTCTGATTATATTTTTCCCCAATTACTTAGATAAAAGAGAAAGTGAACAAGAGGGCAAAATGGAAAGGGCAGAGTTAGGCATTTGCACAGGAAACTGTCAAGAAGCATGGCAAAAAGCAGCTCCTCTCCTCTGGTCCTGTCATCCCTTGAGTGCTGGAAATTCAGCACTTACAGTCACTTTCTAAAACAATGTCTTTCTACATAATGTGCTTAATCAACTAGCCTTTTTAAAGTATGTGTTCTACATTAGGTGCTTCAGGGCTAACAAAAAATGTGCAAGGGCAATCCCTACTCCTGGAAGCATTTCACACTGAACTGTGGTGAGCAGTATGTACATGCAAAAGTAGGAAAACTTCAAGGTGGAGAATTGAGATTTATTGGATGCTACATTTAGGTGAGGGTCACTATTTTTACATGGCAGATATAATGTAAAATTCCTCCCGCCTCTCTAAAGTTTGTGGCATTATCCCCATTTTGTAAGTGGAGACGTAGGAGCTTCTGATGTGGAACGATTTGTAGAATTAACACATTTTATGAAAGAGCTGATACTTAATGTTACTGCTGTGGTCAGGGATAAAGAACCCAAATAAGTACATGAAAGGCATAAAGAAAAATATATAATTGAATCAATAATGTAGGTTGAGTATAAAAGTCTATATATGTTTTTCTGTTAAAAAAAAGTCTGTTGAGCAAATGAAAACATAATATATAATTTTCTGAAAAACAAAAAGGATGCCATTAGCAAACCAAAATGTTGAGGCCTTTCTGGATCTTAAACACCTCTTGTAAATGAGTCAGCAAAACAAGAAGTCCACCAGTTGGAGGTGAAGACTGCCATCGTTCCTGTAGAGCTCAAGCTCATGGTCAGTAGAGGTGAGAGCAGAAACACCCCTAAGGCAATAGTCAGAATGGGGACCCGGGGCCTGTAGAAGGTACATTTACCCACCATAGAGAGACAGGGTCATATCTCCATGCAAATCGTAAAATAACTCATATGTACAGACCATATACTGAGATGACAAGCAACAGGCAATTCTCACTTTTAAGTACAGCTCTTCTACCCTAGTGCTTAACCCACCAGAGGTCATCATGTATAATCATAGCTTGTATCTACCATGATGAGAGAAGAGGATCACAGCACAGAAAGGGAAGCAAACATACCCACAAAAACCAACATTTGTAGGAACTAAAATCAAGACAAAAGAACAATTACTGGAAAAATAATCAGGAGAAGAAAATGAGTCAAGACCAAATAAAAGCATTTTAAAATAAAAAAGTTTTTTATCCTCAGAGAGATTAAATACACTATTGTGTCATACACAGACAGTGATGCAAAAGAATCAGTTAGAAATATTGATGTTTGAGACTTAATCACACAAATGAAATACATAGATTAAAGAAAATAGTTTGTAACGTGCATCGTCTTTAGACTCTTTCAGAACATGGCAAAAAAGTCAAAGATATTTGTGAGAGAGAATTCAATAGATAAGAATAGAAATAGAAATTTTAACCTAGAAAATGTTTTAAAGTTAAATAAAAGACTTTGGTCATCAAACGATGAAAGTTGCCACTTGATAGTACAAAATAGCATTTACATAAAAAAGACCAATAACTAACCACAGTGTGATGAAATTTTGAAAAATTGAGGGCAAGGAAAACATATGAAAACTTCCAAAAGAAAAGGAATGATGCTATTTCTTGTAAAAATACAACTAGGCAATAACTTCAAAATGTACACTGAAATTACTGAATGAAATACAATCTCATACCCAGCAACATTAGCATTAAAATTTAAAAAGGCCGGGCGCGATGGCTCAAGCCTGTAATCCCTGCACTTTGGGAGGCCGAGACTGGCGGATCACGAGGTCAGGAAATGGAGACCATCCTGGCTAACATGGTGAAACCCCGAATCTACTAAAAAATACAAAAAACTAGCCGGGCGAGGCGGCGGGCGCCTGTAGTCCCAGCTACTCAGGAGGCTGAGGCAGGAGAACGGCGTGAACCCGGGAGGCGGAGCTTGCAGTGAGCTGAGATCCAACCACTGCACTCCAGCCTGGCCGACAGAGCGAGACTCCGTCTCAAAAAAAAAAAAAAAAAAAAAAAAATTAAAAAAATTAAATATATAAGCAGTCAGAAAATCAATCACAGTCACACTATCTATAAATAGGTAACTCAAAAATTTGAGAAAGCAAAATAAAAAGTACAACTGTGGGAAATACAAAATGTAGCAATAAAATTAAAAACAAAAAGTACATGGTTCAGTATTTATATCAGAAAAAAATAGACTTCAAGTGGATATTAAATAGGACAAAAAGGATTATTTTCCATTTACAAATTTTACAATTCTCAATATTTGTCAGTCATGTACATTTCTGTACCTATATATAAATATTTATACTATTCATCAAAATAAACATTGATAAAAATAAAGTAAAACTTTTTGCAATCTATAATCATAAAATGAAATATGATCATCAAATATTAAACAATTATTAATAATGAAAAAGAGGTAAATAAACCATGGATTTAATAGCAATTAAAAGCAAAAACATGTAACTTTGTATCCAACAAACATAGAACATCAATTGTTTTCAAAGTTAGAATTATTATAACATATATTTTTCAAAAATAAATTAATAGCGAAACAACAATGGCGACCATGAAAACATTCACAACTCAATGAATGGGAGTTGAAAGTGGTGGTTGTTATGGAGAAAGGAGTAGAGGGACGGGACGGTTACCTGGCAGGTTTCAGGGCTACACTGCTACCTGCTTTTATCTTCCCAGGTGTAGCTGATTTAGCCATGGTTCTGCTTTGATGAGCTGTCACACTGATAGAAGTTCACACAAATTTGTGAATTCTCATAGTCAAATGTACAATGTGGTGCTTCCCTGACAATATAATTCTTGGCTAACGGGTGGAAGGGTGAGTGAGTGAGTGGCAACTTGCTATTACAAAAATGAGTGTTCATTAGTGCGGAATATATCAATGTGTTGCCAATTATTTTACATTGTCTTTTTTAGAAAATAATAATATTTGAATGGCATGCTGGGGTAAATGGGTTCCAGCTGTTCCTTTCCCTGCTTCCCTGTTTGGATGCTTAAAGACTAGGGAGCTCCACGTCTTGGCATCCACACCCAACTCAAGATTTTGCCGTCTTACACTGCTACATAAGTCATGCTTAGAATATTCAAGAGTAGGGCTTAAGTGCAGGAAGAATGGACACATAATTCAAATAAATTTGGTAACCTAAGTAAAAGAAAATAGCATAGAAAATATATAGATATGGGGCAATTTTTAAAAAATCCATAATAATCTGTGTGTGTGTGTGTGTGTGTGTGTTTAACAAAGAAGAGGGAGAGACTACCCAATATATTTATGCTGTGCTTGTCCATTTACAAAGCATATACATGAGCAAATTGATAATTTCCCTTGGATAACCTAAAAGCTGTATCGGCTGTCACATATTTTTAACTGATGTGTAACGTTCAACTCTTGTGATAATTGCTCTGCTTGTTTAAATGGTAATACAATGCTTGGAATATTAGCGCCAAAGCCCTTCAGATTTCTTTATGTAGGAACACTATTGATAGTTGACTAAATTAATTTTCTCCCTAGTTTTTATTTAAAAAAATTTGTGTAGGTTGTATTAAGTTTAATTAAATTTTGTTTTACAGGTATTTACTTTCACTATCATTCTACACAGTGAATTCCGAAATGACGAATACATTTGCTCACTGTAATTACAATATATGAACTGTTTGGCAGAAGTGCTTCTGGGCATGAACATCATTCTTTGGATGTAGAACACTTGGGAGCAATTTCATGTTATTTATAGAGACACATAAGCTTATAGACTCTTCCCTACACATGCACATGGACACACATACACACAGAGAAGTCACTTAGCTATTAGGAAATTGCATGCAGAAGCAACGTGGAGTACTAGAAAGATATTGGGTTTGAAGTCAGATAATTCTAGATTTCTAGTCCAGCATGACCGTTTACTGGTTGTGTGCTCTAGCATCTATTTCTTGTATTATAAAATGTAAAAAGGGTATCTACCTCATGGGGGTGCTATGGAGCATAAAAGTGGAATATAAATTTTCTTAGCAGAAAGCTTTATCCTTGATGCTCAAGATATGGTACCTGATAATATTATATAATGCATATTCAATATTGGTACATAATATGCATTTAGTGCTTAATATATTCCAGACATTTTTTTCCCATTAACTCTATAAAAACCTCATGAGTTGGACAATATAAAAATTTTCTCTTTTACAGATGAGGTTGCTGAGACCCAAACAGGTTAAGTGACTTGCCTAGTTACATAGAGTGACCAAAAAAAAAAAAAAAAAAAAAAATGCTGGGTGATCATGAATAGTCTTATCCCTAATTTTCTACCTGAAGAAAACCTCATTCTGTTTTCTAACCGAAGGCAATTGGGCTAAAATGCTGACATCACCCCCAGGACTGTTATGAGAGCCTACAAGGTCTTTCTCGTAGGTCATTGGCTGATTGGCTGCCGAGGATTGGCTGCCATCCCAGAAGGAGACTCCACTGGGATGATGGAGCCCCTGTCTCTCTGAAGGCCAAATGGAGCTGAGCCTCCTCACCCACAATCTCTTTCACTGGACTGAAATGTGAGTAGAAAACAAACTTGCTGTTTATCTATGAAAACCTTATGATGGCTTCTCACATCATTCAGTGTCACCGATGTTGCCTGAAGTTAACGTAAGAGTCTGTGTTCACTGCCTCTTCTAAGAACAACCCTGATCAAATTATTGTAGATAAAATGTCTTGTTACAAGGGCCTTCTTTTTTACTCTTTCCAGACTTGGTATCCCAAATGTTCTTGTGTTGGCCCTAGTGTGACTGATGCTTCCAAATTTAGGTGCCTGCATACAAAAGAAGTAACCAGATATACTGGCAAGAGCCCTTTATATGACGCCCCTCCCTCCAAAACCTATTCCTCTTCTCCTTCTCTTTAAAAAATCACTCTGTAACTCCTGGCTTAAGTTACGACTTCTAGAAAACCATACTAAAATGATCACTAGTTCCTCTCATCTATCCAATGGCTTTTGAAAAATAATTCTATACATCATGGCTTGTCTTTTACAGAATAGTTTGAAAACTCCCTCTCTCTTCTTACCATAAAGATGCTGTATTCACCATCCAACACGCCAATCTCTCAATTACTTGCATTTTTTCAATTTCAGAGGCCTTCAACTGCTTCACTAATTAAATCTCAAATTCAAGTATCTTACTCTCTCCTACTACCTCATATCATTGGTAAGTATTTTGATCCATTCCTTCCACTCTGTTGTTTTCTAGGCCTCCTTCATGTCTCATCCACACCTCAAGTTTCATGAACTTTAGGTGGAAATGATTCTCAGTGCTGACACATATAGTGGAATATATATATATAGGCTGAAATCCCACCTGTAGAGATTCTGATTCATTGATATGACATGAGTTCTGAGAATCTATCAATTTAAAAATGGTTTTTTCTTTGTTTCAAATATGCAGCTACTGGTTAGACCCAATGTTCCGATGTTCCGTTTTCCATATTCTTTTTTTGTGTGTGTGGAGGACGACAGAGTCTCACTCTGTCGCCCAGGCTGGAGTGCAGTGGCATGATCTCAGCTCACTGCAACCTCTGCCTCTCAGGTTGAAGCGATCCTCATGCCTCAGCCTCTGGAGTAGCTGGGATTACAGGTGCGTGCCACCACGCCCAGCTAATTTTTATATTTTTAGTAGAGACGGGTTTTCACCATGTTGTTCAAGCTGGTCTCGAACTCTTGACCTCAAGTGATCCACCTGCCTTGGCCTCTGAAAGTGCTGGGAATACATGTGTGAGCCACCACACCCAGCCTCCATATTCTTTCAATGAGTAGAAAGAATATTCAGTTCAGCTTAGGCTCCATGGCTCACCATTTTACCACTTTTGTCAATACGTTTAAGTCCCTCACTTTGGCCATAAGTTTTCTTGTCTGGAAATACTCCAACCAGGATTATCTCATGATCCTCAGCTTCCTCACCAGCACCTGGGCTTGAGTGCTTCTGGAGCAAACTGAATGACCAGGAACACCACGCATGCCCATTGCATGGCCTGGCCTTCAACCACAGTTGGACCCTCACTTTCACATTCCACTTCTGTGCTATGGTTCCAGCCATGATTTGTCCAGGGCTTCTCCACTCTATCTTTTGCCTCCTAGCCTCTTACTTTTAACACCAAGGAGAACATTCCTTCCTCTTGACCATGGTATAATCTGTGAAGGGAGAAAATGGATGTATACTCATTTTCCTATGTAGAACTAGAAACCCTCAAATAGTTTCAATATTGTTGCATACATTTTGTTTTACTTTGGCTTGTTTTTGAGGGCATCGCCAAAAATCACGAACACTATTGGGTATATGAATTTTTAAAGATAATTTTCAGACTTTTATTCCACCAAAAACAGAAACAAAAATTGCTAGAACACGGAACAAAAGCTCTGGTTATAAAACACTTTCCAATTTGCTCAGGGTGATTATTGTTAGTCATCAGGTCCGAATGTTCCATCAGGTGCCCCATTACAATTTCTGACATCTTTAAATCAAAGTCCTAGGTCACACAAATCATAAATGTTAGGTGGCAACGAAGAGGCTTCTGGTGCCGTGATCACTAAAAGTGTGTGAGTAATCTGTCTGAACTCTCAAGCAAACACCTAGGAAATTCTCTCTCTAGAGCTACCATTCTGCTCAGTCTATTCTAAAATGATGAATACATTTGCTCATTACAATATATGACCTGTTTGGCAGAAGTGTTTCTGGGCGTGAATGTCACTCTTTGGATGCAGGATGCTGGGGAACAATATTTTACTATAGAGACATGTAAGCATATAGACTGTTTCCCACGTGTGCCTGTGATCACCTAGGATCATCTTCCTACGTTAAAGGTGACAGTACCTACATTAAAGACCTTCACTAGGAAAACAGAAAAGCTGAGAATTAGCCATTGGGCTTTACAGGGAGTGATTTTTCAGGATTTTGTTTTTTTTTTTAAGGCTCAGGTAGATTTAGAAACCCTGCCATCTCAGTATCTATGGAAATTCAGCTTAATTGTACTTGAACATCTCCTAGTGAAATCTTCCTCAGTATTTGAAAATGCCCTGGATGGTTGCCATCTAGACATGTAGGTTACTTTCTAAGGGCATGATAGGACTTTTCTGAAACTAAGGATTTGCCCCAGATGATAAGGTCCTTTGGCTAAGGCTTACATTTTCAACATTATAGGAGAAAGGAAATTACTGTTTTACATAGCGGCTATATTAACGTCTCATGAAGAAGATTAAAAATATTTTTTCTTTTAAGTCCAAAGGCAGAGAAAGGAAACTACCTGTCTGTCAGTGAGACCAAAATGTTTCAGATATGCTTCCAGGAGGATGGACAGATTGAGAAGAGAATAAGACTAATATTAGGGAATAATGGATAATACAATTGCAAAGGTACCGTCAAAGCAAATTCAGATAACATATATATATATATATACACACACACACACACACACACACACACACACACATATATGTATACACACACACACACGTATTTTATATAAATATTTAATATTTATATCAGGCCAGGCGTGGTGGCTCACGCCTGTAATCTCAGCACTTTGTGAGGCCCAGGCGGAACGGTCACTAGGTCAGGAGTTCGAGTCCAGCATGGCCAACATGGTGAAACCCCGTCTCTACTAAAAAGACAAAAATTAGCTGGGTATGGTGGTGTGTGCCTGTAATCCCAGCTACTTAGGGGGCTGAGGCAGGAGAATCCCTTGAACCCAGGAGGCAGAGGATGCAGTGAGCTGAGATTGCACCACTGCACTCCAGCCTGGGCGACAGAGCGAGATTCCATCTCAAAAAAGAAAAAAAAATTAAATCAAGCATATATGTATATAAATATTTATATAGATGTTATACATATATAAATATTAAGGCAGGGTCTCTCAATGTTGGCACTGATGACATTTTGTGCCATGCGTTTTGTATGTGTTGCTGTAGGGAGCTGTTCTCTGTAGATGCTTAGCAGCACCACTGGCCTCTACCCACTAGATACCCGTAGCACCTGCACCCCCAAGCGTGATTATTAAAATTGTTTTCAGACACTACCATATGTCTCTGGGGAGATGAGAAGCCAAAACACCTCTCAGGTTTTTAACTGGACTAAGGAGTAAGAAATGTATGTTAGCCAGTGAGAAACAAAGGAAGACTTATGAACAAGAAAAACAGCTTTATAAAAAATACGGTGGTGACATTTTTCTGGATATATTGCAAGTGAGAAGGATCGGCAGAGTAGTTCAGGTGTTGAACTGCAATAAGGCATAACATTTGAACTAAATGATGGCAGTTGGAAGAGAAGGAAAAGATGTTAGCGAGAAGGAAAGAGTTAGGGAAAACAGATGCAGCAGCATGATGACGGGACCTGAGGAGCAATGAGGAAGGACATAGCTTCTGTGACTTAGGCACTACGTTGAATATTATGTCATTCTTGCTCTCTTTGTTTTTGGAGGCAGATTTTATTGTGATTTCTTTCCTTCCATCTCTATGCAAGGGCAAGCTGGATGTTTGTCCTTGGTGTGAAGGCAGAGCAAAAATGTGCAATGCACTGATGGTGATTTGGAATTAGAGCGAAGTAAAATATGTAGAGTAACTTTTAGGAAGTATATGACACACAGAGGCACTTGCTGAAGTGATGTGACCGCTATGGAGAGAAAGGTGGAAAATCAGGGAACATACCAAATGTAATAGGTAAAGGCCTCCACGTAGAGAGGAAGAAATGAGAGAAGAAAAAAAATGTCAAGAGGATAAACAAAGACTTTGATTCAAGGGCAAAAGGAGAGAAGTTTCTAGTAGGGGTAAAATCAACTTGAATAATTCAGGGAGTTAAAGACCATGAGAGCTGTAGGGGACCAAAAGATGTAGGGGTCCAAAAAATAAAAGTTCAGGTCATTAACGGAATGATGCTGAGGACAGAAATTAGACAGATGTGAGTTATGGGGTAATGGGTGATCACATGGAGGCGTAAGATGATTACTGTCAATATTTTGCCAGAATAAGAAAGATAAAGATGTTGAATGTTATCCTGAGAAGAAAGAAAGATCGATCAGGTATCCATTTTAATGAGGTAAGAGAGATCCGTGTGTATATGAGGAGTAAGTAAGAAAAAAACAGTTTGAAAACATCACAGATAAGCTCGACATATTATACATCTTGATTAGAATATGAACAGCTCCCTGTGTTTGTGTAAACACACATAAATGAGCTACTTTCTGTTTCAATGGCTTTGAGCCATGCTGAGCCTTTTAAAACAACGAAACAAATATTGACACAATTGGATACTGCATCTATTTATGCCAAAAAGAAAGCTCAAACTTCACAAAGTTTGTCATTTTTTAACAATTAAAAATAGACCTAAAAAAGGAAAGAAATAAACCAGGTTCTCAGTCAAAATCATGAACAGAAGCACACCCACAAGAATCAATAGTACTGCTGTATTTATAGACAGTGTTCCTGGTATGGCGAAACAGGTGGCAGATTTTTAGTGAACTTTGTACCTTGGCCATTTGTTTTTCCTCAGACTTTTGCCATATTTTTTGTGAGAAGACTTAAATTTTCTCAGTCAAGACTGTTAACCATAGGGGCTGCAACATGGAAGTTGTGTGGGCTATGTTTACTCAGTTTGTTTTAGAAATGCAAAATAATGCAAAGAGCCCATTTACTGCATTTGCCTAACACATTGTTAATAATTATTGAGAGTGGCTTTGGGTTCTGATAGAGAATGTGGGGGAGAGAACTAAAGTCTACACCAACCTACAAAGCCAGAATTTGGAGCTACCTCTAAGGATGAAATTTTTACAAGAAATTAGGATAGAAAGGCAAGGGCAAAGTCCTGATTATTTTCTTACTTATGTTCTTTCCTTAGGTAATGAGTGACAGTAAAATGTTCTCATTCAGAAAGAAACAATAGTTTTGCAATTTCAGAGGAGGCTTTGGGAATTCAGCAAAGGCTGGATTGGGGTGGCTCAGGATTTTGGCAGGGGTCCTTCGTTTACAACGTCTTTCCTGGAATTAAAGTACACATGTATATGACTGAGACATGACTGACATGCATGCTGATGCTTATGTAACAAGCTGGATCTAATTTGTCTGCCTTGATCATGCTTTCATTACTTCTGTAGTTAGGCAGTATCATGTAATAGAATCAGACAAGTGTACTTCAGATTAAATTTCAGCCCAATCATTAACCATGTGACTTTGGATAAATTCTATAATCTCCTTCCCACATTTCCTTCTTCTTTCTCTTCCTTTCTTCCATATTTGAAAATTCTATTCTAGTGTATTTATTTTATAATATTTATTTTAATTATTTAGGCATGTATATATCTTAAAGAATTAATTCTATAAAGATTACTATAAAAACCAGCAGACTCCCACTTTTGTCACCCCAATTCCTATTTCCCAAAGCAATACTTTTTCTTTCTGATTATTTTGATGTTTGTTTCTAAATATTTTTCTATTTATTATTCTTTTTATTCAAAAACTATTTTCTATTGGCATCCTCCATGAAATATGAAGACTTAGATTTGTGTATATCAATAATCTACCTCTACCCACCCCTACACACACACACACACACACACACCCCGCTACCTGTCAATCTTCCATAATCCCCATTACGTCAATAGATTTGAATTGTAACTAAATGAAAATGCAGTGTTAACACTTCTATGATTAAGTCACTGCAGCTATTCACAGTTGAGGCACATATACCCTGTTGACATTTTCTCTCTCATTTAATTGGTTTGGTTTTGCAGAAGTTAAGGTTTGTTGTTGTTTTGTATTTTTTATCTGCCTAATTTTCTAGATAAAATTCTAATTAGCTCAACTCTCAGTCATCTCTCGTTTATGTAATTCTCCTGTATGTTCAGTCATAACTTCAAGCTTCTGATCTGCTCTAGTTTTGACGGAAAGTCTTTTATATACAACGAATAGGCATCATCCTAGATAAGACATATTCCAACAGAAACAGAATGGGAGCCACATATTAAGCTTAAAGTTCTAGTTACCACATTTAAAATTTAATTTCAGGCTGGGTGTGATGGCTCACAACTATAATCCTAGCACTTAGGGAGGCCAAGGCAGGAGGATCCCTTGAGCCCAGGAGTTCGAGACCAGCCTGGGCAACATAGGTAGACCACATCTCTCTAATAATAATAATAATAATAATAATAATAATAATAATTTCATTAATATATTCTATTTAAACCAATATGTGCAAAATCTTTCAACCTATAATCAATATAAAAGTTTGAGGTAGTAGGTAGGTAGATAGATATAGATAGATAGATAGATAGATAGATAGATAGATAGATAGATAGACAGACACAGACATACTTTGATGCACCAACTTTTGAAATCCATGGCATGTTTTATACTAAGAGGAAGGGTCAGCAACTTGTGTGTCAAAGCTGCTTGTCACTTGATTTTGCAACTACACTTTTACTAGGATACAGCCACTAGCATTTCTTACTGTCAACGGCTGTTTTGTGTTGCTGTGACAGAGTTGTCTGACCCATAAAGCCTAAAATATTTACTATCTGGACTATTACAGAAAAAGTTTGGTGACCTTGATTAGAACACATCTTGGTTTGGACTAAACACATTTCGAGTGCCCAATAGCTATGAGTGCTGGCATATTGAACATCTCTTCTACGTAAATTTGGAAATTTTATTTTCCTCTCTGTTGATTTATAGCCCTATATTCTACTTTATTTCTTTCTTCTGTTTTTCTCTCACGTTTTGGCAGAGACTATCCTTTGGAATATATCTGGGAAAAGATAATGGGAAGTAAAACTGTATAGATCTTTATGTGTTGATTGTGCCCTCAAAATAAATCAGTATACTGGATAGGTATAGAATTCCAGATTGGAAGCCACTGTTCCAAGCTTAAATGTAAGCTTCATTGACTTTCAGGAGTGAGGTTTGTTTTTGAAAATCTGAGAATCTTTTCTATTTTCTGATCCTTTGGATAAGACTCTGTGTGTGTGTGTGTGTGTGTGTGTGTGTGTGTGTGTGTGTGTGTGTGTGTGTCTTTCAGGTAGAGATTCTATAAGAATCTTCTTTTTTTCAGAGTATGCAGAGTTTTCACAATGTTGAACTAGATTTTCTATTTGGAAATGTTTATTAGAATTCCCTCTTTTAGTGTCACTACCTTGAGCTATATTCAAGAGTTCCTTCACCTCTCCTAACTTAAGTACCTGCTTGAATTTGGACTCCCTGGCCTGCCCTGTCCTTCTTTCTTTCCTTCTTTCCTTCCTTCTTTCCTTCCTCTTGAGTTGCCTCTGTTCTTTTTTCATTGCTAAGACAAGAATGCTCTGTGGTTTGTTAAGTTCCATTCATCTATCTGATTTGCAGCTTAAAAATAAATTAGAGCTGCTGTCTCTTCTTTTATTTAATTGTATATTTATGCCCGTAAACAAATCTTTAAATTAATTCTCATGAAATTTTTGGGTAGATTATATGTGTTTAATTTACCAATGTAATAGAGAAATTTTTAATTGCCTTCTTTGTTTTCTCATCTTTAAAGTGGGTATAATAATACCTTTCACAGTTATGAAGATTAAAAACAAGATTTGCTGGGAATGATATCTGTGACCCAGAAACTCCAAAAGTGAACAACTATGTTAAACTTCTTAAGGACAAGGCAGTAGAAACAAAATCAGATAATATCAAAAGAGAAAGAAGCACTATAGACTATTACGCTTACCTTTCTCTTTTTAAAATTTAACTACATATTCAATTGTAATCTTCCTGTACTTGCTCATCTCAGTCCTTCAGAAGACTGTTCATGGCACTATGCTCTTACTGGTTTATACCATGACATATAGGTAGAACTCAGGCCAATTATGAAAGAAAAGTTAAAAAAAGTTTGATGAAGCTGGGAATTTTAAAAACAATAGAATTATTTAAATGAGACCTGTATTCTTCTATTTGCATAGTATTCAATATTTATCTTGTGTCAACATGTCTAATACCAAGTTTCTTCAATCATTGTTAATTCTCGATTTTTTCAGGTGCCAGAGTTGGGACAGGGTCAATGATGAAAGATTATGCTAGTTGGCGAAGTTCTCCAGTGTCTAAAATAATGGCTCAAAGTCTAAAATAAGTATAGAGCTAGAAAAGGGGACATGCAGTGTGATTATAAACTATGCTAGAAAGATGAAGAAACCATCTGCCCTTGGAAAGACCAACAAGAAGCGCTGAGCAGACAAGAAAATACAGAGAAGAAATTGAGGTTATAACAAAGAGGGCAGAAACAGAATACAGATACTGATGTCTTGCAGCTAGATTCAAGACAAATTTCACAAGTTCTTTAAGCCTGTCATGGATTGTGCTGCCTTGTTAACAGAGGATATTCCATGGGAGTTTGCCTCCCCTGCCACTTCCATATTATTCACTGAGAAAAAAATCTAAATAGTACTGCATTTACTCGTCTGTTCTGAATCCGGTCACATCCCTTCTTCAAATGTTATTGCCAGTCCTGCTCCTTCAGACTGGACCCATTTCAGCAGGTATTTACTAAGTCTTCCCTAAATGGTCTTTCTTTACTTCAAACTACCAGGTTAACTTTCAAACACCTCTTTGCGAGTATTGCCTAAATAAATCCCCAAGGAACAACACATGGACTATCAAAAACAGTTTTAACTCATTCTCGTACAGGCTTTCTCAGCATTTTCATAATGAAGTTATCATTTCAACATTTTAAACAAATAAACAAAACTTCACAGATCTCAAATATGAATGGATGACTTTCAGAGTATAACATATTTTATTGCAATGGTTAAGAATAAGGCTCTGGATATTTATAGCCGGGCTTCGTGTCCCACTCCACTATTTCCTGGGAATATGTCCACTGGCAAGCTGCTCAGTTTCTCTACACCTTGGTGTCTTAGTTCATTTCCTGACATTATAAAGGAATACCACAGACTGGGTAATTTATAAGAAAAAGTAACTCATTTGGCTCATGGTCCTGGAGGCTGGAAAGCTCAAGAGTGTAGCCCTGGCATCTGACAAGGGCACGTGGAATGCACGGCATGGCAAAAGCAAGCATGCACAACAGGGAGGTGGGCAGGAATAAGCAAGAAAAAAAGGGGAGGGAGGCAAATTCATTCATTTTATCAGAAATCCACTCCTGTGATAACTAGCTCACTCCTGTAATAACAGCATTAATACATTCACAAGAGCAGAACCCTCACAATGTAATCACCTCTTAAAGACCCCGCTTCAGAACACAGTTACTGGCAATTAAACTTCAACATGAGCCTTGGAAAAGACATTCAAACCATAACACTCAGTCTTCTAATCTCTAAATACAGCAGAAGCTAGTTTATAAGGTTAAGAATTTCAGTAAAATACAAGAAACAATTTTTAAAGTTCCTGACTCATTTTATGTGATTAGTAAATGTTAGCTATTGTTTAGATTGAAAAGACATGCATTGACAAAAAGGCAGCGTGAATTTGTATATTTACCACCGATATGTCTGCATATATTGTAAAAAAAAGGAAATAATGGCTAAAAAAGGTGGGAGATACTTATTCAGTGTGTAGATGATATTTGGGGCACATTTGAATTTGTAAGTAGGTTTAAATAGTTCTTTGGTCAATTGGGCTTTAGAAACCTATGGTCTAGCATGATTCAATTCGAGACCATTTAATTTGCTAATTCTATCACTTATGAAATTAGTGTTTTAAAATAATTTTGGCATCCTGAAACCCTTTAAAAAATCCGATAAAATTTTTGGCTCTCTTCCCACTATTGACACGCATGAAACAGAGTATAGAAACCATTATGTATTCTGGGACTTGCATTAAAATAAGTTAATAGAGAGTAAAACCTGAAAAATGTCTGGAGCGCAGTCATGGCATTAAATGCTACACTGATTACTTTACTAATAGAAAAGAATACATCCCCAGACATTTTAAGGAATAAAACAGAAACTCAAGTTTGGCATTTAATGAAACTAGGTATTCCATGTGGGAAGAATCTGGCCAGGTACGGTGGCTCATGCCTGTAATCCCAGCACTTTGGGAGGCTGAGGCGGGCAGATCGCAAGGTCAAGAGATCGAGACCATCCTGGCCAACATGAAGGAACCTCGTCTCTACTAAAAATACAAAAATTAGCCGGGCGTGGTGGCGCGCGCCTGTAGTCCCAGCTACTTGGGAGGCTGAGGCAGGAGAACCACTTGAACCTGGGAGGTCGAGGTTGCAGTGAGCTGAGATTGTGCTGTTGCACTCCAGCCTGGCAACAGAGTGAGGTTTTATTTTATTTTATTTTATTTTATTATTTATTTTTATTTATTTATTTTTTTTTTTGAGACGGAGTCTCGCTCTGTCACCCAGGCTGGAGTGCAGTGGCCGGATCTCAGCTCACTGCAAGCTCCTCCTCCCGGGTTTACGCCATTCTCCTTTCTCAGCCTCCCGAGTAGCTGGGACTACAGGCGCCCGCCACCTTGCCCAGCTAGTTTTTTGTATTTTTTAGTAGAGGCGGGGTTTCACCCTGTTAGCCAGGATGGTCTCGATCTCCTGACCTCGTGATCCGCCCGTCTCGGCCTCCCAAAGTGCTGGGATTACAGGCTTGAGCCACCGCGCCCGGCCCCAGAGTGAGGTTTTATCTAAATAAATAAATAAATAATAAAAAGAAGAAGAAGAATCTACTAAATCTACCTCCACATCTACTGAGGATTAAATGAAAGAGTGGAGTGGAGAGACACATGCAATGACACCTGTTGCTGAAGAGCTCGGATACATAGAGAGACTGAGTACAGTTCGCCAGAGTACAGTGACCATGGGATGTTTGCTCCAATAGTACAATTTTTTTCCAACCCCATTGTACATGGTGAGGTAACAAAGGAGATAGACCTGAATGAAAATACATGGAGAAGCTATTTTAGCAGAAATCAACCTGCCAGTTAAAATTTTAAAAATGTAAAAGAGAGATTGCCATTCTGAGTAACCATATAGTTGTCAATCTCTATTGACTAGGAAGAAGAAAAGGCCAAATCAATGTGGACCTGAGAACTGCATATCTGTGGAGCTTGTATTGGGTCATTCTTGCACTACCATACATAAATAGCTGAGACTGGGTAATTTATAAAGAAAAGAAGTGTAATAAACTCATGGTTCTGGAGGTTGTATAGGAAACATGGTGCCAGCATCTTCTTGCCTCTGGGGAGGCCTCAGGAAGCTTGCAGCCATTGCAGAAGGTGAAGAGGAACATGCACATCAAATGGAGAAGATTGGAACAAAAGAAAGAATGGCAGTGGCGGTAGAGGGGCACACTTTACAACCAGATCTTGTGAGAACTCACTCATCACTAAGAGGATGAGTTAGGCCGTTCATCAGAGTGTATCCTCATGATCCAAACACCTTCCACCAGATCCCATCTCCAGCACTGGGGGTTATAATTCAGCATGGGATTTGGGCTGGAACAAATATCCAAACCATATCAGAGATTCACTGTGATCTAGAAAAAAAAAAAAAAATCCTTCTGGCTTAGGATGCTTCTCTTCTCCATTCCTAAGAACCTGCTGCAACTAATTGATCCAAGAAAAATATATTTTATTCAAAGATAAGTAATACTAAAATAATTCAGCAATACAATGTACAAAGATACGAGGAAGAATACTAAAAGTAGGCTGAACATGGTGGCTGATGTGTGTAATTCTAGCAGTATAGAAGGCCGAGGCAGTAGGACTGTTTGAGGCCAGGAGTTTGAGACCAGCTGGGGCCACATAGAGAGATCCCATTTCTAAAACTGAAAACTAAAAAACTAGCCAGGCAATGTCATACATGTCTGTAGTGCTTATCTGGGAAGCTGAAATGGGAGGATCATTTGAGTCCAGGAACTTGAGATTACAGTGAAATATGATGCTATCACTGCACACTAGCCTGAGTGAGAGAGAGAGGCCCTGTCTCTAAAAATAAAGAAATGAAAAAATGAATAAATAAAATACTAAAAGTAAACAGGTGGTGAGAACCAATACAATGAATTGCAGAGAAGAATACGCAGTGGGAAAAAAAAATCACCACAAAGCAGATAAAAGTGGCGACCACAAATAAATTCAAAGAAATCAATAATATAATGAGATAGAATCAGAGGCATTCAAATTTTTGAAGTATGTTACAAAAATAACAGCAAGAAATGATTCCGAAAATAACATATCAGTTAAAAAGTGAAAGATAAAAATAAAACACCACAGAAATTCTATGAAGTAGCAGAGAAAAAGAAATCACTACTAAAATCAGGGAAATGGGGAATAGAACGGAGATTGAATAAGTAGGAAGAAATAAACAATAAAAAATGAATTAGGAGAATTAAAAAAGAATACATTTTCATTAGGAAAGAGAATAGAGATACAATATTTACATAATTATTGTCCTCTGGAAACAAAAGAGTCTAATTTGAAAAAAAAACTAAATCAAAAATGTAACTCCAGAAAATTTTCCAAGATATAAAGATGACTTAAACCTGTGGATTAAAAGGTAACACCGTTCTCCTAAAGAAATAAATACAAAAATGATCATTAACATAACCTGAAAAATCAATAGATTCTTACAAACTACTGAGGGGTGTTGAAGTCATAAATCCCAGTACCATCTGACTGTATAAGGCCTTTGTAAAGGTAATTAAGTTAAAATGAGGCCGTTAGGGTGGGTCCTAATCCAATCTTCCTGGTGTTCTTATAAGAAGAGGAAATTGTACACACACAAGAGCCATCAGAGATTTGTGTACACAGAGGAAAGACCAAGTAATAAGGAGGTGAGAGGGCGGCCACCTGCAAATCTTCCTATTTAGGGAGCTGTCAGTGGAAATAAACCCTGTCAACCCCTTAACCTTGAACTTCCAGCTCCAGAACTGTGAGAAAATACATTTCTATTGTTCACTCACACTCAGTCTGTGGTATTTTGTACGGCAGCCTTAGCTAACTAATATAGAAGGACATAAGGCAAAATAAAATATCACATTATAGGTAAAATGAAGCAAACATAAAAACTTGAGGTGGGTTTTACACTTCTACAGTAAAATTTGAATTTAGAGGATATTTCCATAATGCCTTTAACGTCCTTTTGTCCAGAGTGATTCAGTACTTTTACAGCTAATCAAACTTCCACAACTCCAATGCTACAATTGAATACTTATGAATATGTGAGAATTTGCAAGGTATATTTTGCATGAGCCCTTTATTTAAAAAATGATAAAACATAGTTTAACAGAAACACCACATGTCTAATTAACAGCGAAATCTCACTGTGAGAAATAAATTGGTGGAAATTTATAATCAAATTTAAACATTTTTGTGAGATTTATTATTGCAGAACAAAATGAATACATTATAAACTACATTGATGTAGAAATAATATGACTAATAATAGGTAGGAAAGAAAATAAGTTGGAATGCTGGGAATATTATAAAGTACAATGGCTTTCTCAAGTTTAGTAGCAGTGGTGTCAAAATATAATTTATAAAATAAACCAAAGTTTACAGATAGTGAAGTAAAATGTCAAAAACTAAAAACAAAAAATAATCAACTAAAATTCGTTGTGAAGGTGAGAGGAGGAGGAAGGGAAAGTGTATAAACTATGTTGATCTAGTTCTTGCTCAGATAAGAAAATCAAGGGTTACTTTCTAAGGTAGAAGAGGAGTAGGTATATTATATAAAGCTGTGGTTACAATAGTAATGGTGGGCGGGCATGGTGGCTTATGCCTGTAATCTCAGCACTTTGGGAGATCAAGGCAGGTGGATCACAAGGTTAGGAGTTTGAGACCCTGGCCAATGTGGTGAAACCTTTTCTCTACTAGAAATAGAAAACAATTAGCTGGGTGTGGTGGTGCAAGCCTATAATCCCAGCTACTCAGGAGGCTGGGACAGGAGAATTGCTGGAACCCAGAGGCAGAGGTTGCAGTGAGCCGAGATTGCACCACTGCATCCCAGCCTGGGCAACAGAGTGACATTCTGTCTCAAAAAAAAAAAAAAAAATGGTTAGAGAAGCTTAAACTACAAGTATAAATTATGAAAAATATATATTTACCCAAATGAAAACGAAAACAGAAGATACACGGAAAAATAAGAAATAAAAGTAGCAAAATAACAGAGGCCAACAGGCACATAAAATATTAAATATGATGGTTATACATCTTTTTCTGTAAAGGAACAGAGAGTAATTTTTTTTTTTTTTTTTTTTTTTTTTGAGATGGAGTCGCACTGTCGCCCAGCCTAGAGTGCAGTGGCACAATCTCAGCTCACTGCAACCTCTGCCTTCTGGGTTCAGCTGATTCTCTAGCCTCTCAGCCTCCTGAGTATTTGGGAATACAGGCATGCACCACCATACCTGGTTAATTTTTGTATTTTTAGTAGAGATGGGGTCTCACCATGTTGGTCAGGCTGATCTTGAACTCTGGACCTCAAGTGATCTGACCACATTGGCCTCCCAAAGTGCTGGAATTACAGGCATGAGCCACTGTGCCTAAGGCCAAGAGTAAATATTTTAAAAGTTGAAGATCATATGGTCTCACTTGCGTATATTCAAGTCTTCCATTTTATCATAAAGGAAGCCATAGCAGTACATAAATGAAAGGGTGTGAGCATATTTGATTTGGGGGCTTTAGTTTTTGGACCCTTGATTTAATAGTGTGACTGGATTGGTTCACGAAGTAAAACACAGTTGAACACTGTATATAAGAGAAACTATAAAAAGAGTATTTTTTACTTGTTTTTGTAGGGGGTGTTTTCTGGTTTTTTTTTTTCCCTTTGATTTTCTTTTAAAAGTTTATGATAAAGGAAAGAGCAAAGACATGCGAATAATATATGTAATAAAGCAGAAATATTGCATTAGTATAACATTTGATTGAATTTAGGGCAAAAAGAAAATGTTAAAGAATAAAAATGTGTTTAATTTATAATGACTATTAACGGGTTATAAATGGTTCTATATCAAATAGTATATCATCCAAATCCACTAACTAAAAGTAGAGAAACAAAAAGGGGCACAGAGTTCCAGTAGAATTAGTAAATACTGGTCTGTTTTTCAGTATATGACAGATGAACTCAGAAAACATATACAGATTACATAAATAAAATGCCATCAGTAAACTGAAAATTTGTAATATTTTATACTTCCTACAAGCTAATAAATTGAACTGCCACGGTTTCCCAAATACTGGCAGAAGATACCCTTCTCCTACATCGGAGACAACATAAACATTAGCATATTGCAATAGTTCTTCTTATCATCACAAAGCTCAATGAGACATAGATACAAAATCATTCACATATATATACAAGTAAAAGTGTGAAAAAAAGTCTTAAAAGCAGCAAGAGAAAAAATACTCATCCGATAGAGAAAAGTTCCAAAACAATTAAGAGCTTACTTCTCATCTGTAACAATGGAAGATGCAAAGCAGTGGAATGGCATATGCAGAGTTTCGATGCACGGGGTGTTAGCCGTCAATTAAGACTTTTACTTGATTGACAAAACCATTCTTCAAAAAATTAAAGTGAAACCAAGACATATTTAAATGAATAAAAACTGACAGCATATATTGCTAGCAAAACTGACTTGTAAGAAAAAATAAAGTTATTCACACAGACAAAAAATAGCACCACATGGTAACTCAAATGTTAAAAAATCATAAAAATGTTATTTACATGTGATTATGTGAAAAATCACGTATTTTCTCATTTCTTCTAATATCTTTAAAATACATAAAATTGTATAAAGCAATATTTATAACAGTATTTTTAAATAATGGTTTTAGGTAGTGATATATATGATAGGAAACATATTTGAATATCACAATATATAATATATTTACGTATATATTATATATATATTTATAACGAGAAGGTAGAAAAACAGGGTAGGTAGTAAAGATTTTATTTTATATTTTAATGGAATTACATTAGACTTAAAATAAGTCAAAAACCAGTAAAATTTTCAAAAAATGAAGAGATATATAGATATATATATCACAAAGGAATCAATAAAGTAGAGAAATGTAGGAACAATAAATACAGAAGATATATACAAAATACATAGCAAAATATGAAATGTAAATCCAAAGGAAAATTAACTAAGAACCAATCAAACATTAGGTGATATTTGACTGGGTAAAGCAACATTTAATTATATATTGCCTAGAAGCAAAAGAAGTTAGGTTCAAATAAACAAACACGTTTTTATTTTAAAAGTATAAAACAATAGATACTATAGAAACATAAATCATAACAGAAATAAAGGAGTTAGATTAATGTGAGATAAAATAGATTTAAAAAAAAGAAGTATCACTATGGGCAAAGAGGAACTTTCCTTAAAAAAAAAAAGCAATATATAAGGAAGACATAGTAAGCATAAATGTCCCTATAACAGAGCAGACCCAAAATATATGAAACGATAATGGAAATGACTGAAAGAAGAAAGAGACAATTCAGGAGTAATAATTAAGGATTTCAGTACATTATTATTAATAATTAATAGAATGAGACAGAAAAATAAGACTATAGCCTTGAAAAACACAGTCAACATGACAAAACATATATAGAATGCTCATCCCAATTAATGCAGAATATACATGATTTTCAATCATACTTGGAACGCTTTCTAGTGCAAATCACACAATAGACCACACACAAAATAATAAAGTTAAAAATATTGAAGTCATACAAATTGTGCTTTCTGACCACAACAGACTGAAATTGTTTATCAACTACAAAAAGAAATATGAGGAAGTCCTAGCCAGAGCAATTAGAGAAGAGAAATAAGATAAGGGCTTCCAAATTTGAAAGGAAAATTCAAATTACCCTTGTTGGCAGATAACATGATCTTATATTTAGAAAAACTTAAAGACTACACCAAAAACTGTTAGAACTGATAAATGAATTCAGTAAAATTGCAGGATACAAAATCAACATACAAAAAAGAGTAGTGTGTCTATATGCTAACAGTGGTCAATCTGCAAAAGAAATCAAGAAAGCAATCATTTATAATAACTAATGAAATAAAATAAGACTTAGGAATAAATTCAACTAAAGAAGTCAAAGGTCTCTACAATGAAAACTAGAAAACACTGATGAAAGCAACTGAAGAGAAGACAAAAGAATGGAAAAATATGCTTAAGGGTCAGAAAAATTAATATTGTTAAAATGTCTGTACTACCAAAATGATCTAAAGATTCCATGCAATCCCTATCAAAATACCAATGACATTACTTACATACTTTTTAAATCCTAAAATTTGTATAGACTCACACACACACACACAAACAAATAATCAATACAATCCTAAGGGGAATAGGGGTAGGGAACTGGAGACCTCATATGTACCTTTCTTTCTTTTATCCTCTCTTACTCTTTCTCTTTGTGATTATGTAATTTTTCTGTAGTAGTCTGTTTGATTCTGTGCTATTGTTATTATAGCTTTTTGTTTTGTGGTTACCATGGGACTTAATCTAACTTAAACAATGGCCTGTTTTGTCCCATTCTAGGGAGCAATAAAAGTGAGGCACAAAAACTAAAACATTGTACTAGAACTAACTTGCCCTTCCATTATTTCCTGACCTGGGGGAAGAATTATAATGAGCACTTAAAATATAAACACTGCTCCAGAACTAAATTACTGCCTTGCTGTTGCTTCCTGTTCTGGGGAAGACTTATAGTGATCACTGGAACTTAAAGTTTTCCCAGAACTATATTGCTGCCTTGCCTTTTTTTTCTCAGTTTGGGAAACACTTAAGTGAGCATGGGGAATTAATCCTTATGTTCCAGGCGTTTCAGTGTTAGGGGGAGGCTCCACAGGAGCACCTGGGCTTTGTGAAAACCCCAGGTACACATTCAGGCCCTCCCATGGATTATGCCCTTTGCAGCACTGTGGCACTGGCCAGTCTTTTCAGTGTGGCGTCTCCACTAATTGGAGCTACAGAGCAACAGCCACAAACCACATGTCCATTGCTGTGGTTAGCACCTCTCTCTTTGTCTCAAGTTCACTTTGGGTGGCTTAGACCTCCTACCACTCCCGGTGGTTCCTGTGAGAGAATCAGAGAGGAATTCCCATGAAAATCCCCAGATTGGTGGGAAGATTGAACATCTACCTTCCATTCTCTCTTCTCCCCTCAGCAATCATGGGTCTAGGAAAATTATCTGTGAGTGTTATTATGCCAGCTTGGAGGAGGAGTAATGCAGTCTTGAATGACGGTTTCTCTATCTCGCAGTTTCTCTTGATTCTTTGGTCCCAGGAGCTTCTCTCCTAAGTTCTGGTAAGATTCTGGTCTTTGAATAGTTTTTAGTTGTATTTTTGTTAGGAGAATGATGCCAGGGTATTTTCTATTCTGCCATATTGCTGACATCAGTTCCCCAAAGACATTGAGTTCTTTACGGGAAAAAAAACAAAAACAAAAACAAAAAACTGCAATGCCTGATACAGACTGAATAAGACTTTTAAAAAGATGCTACTTACTTCAGAAATTAAAATTGAAAACAGGGGCATAATTACCAACCCTCCAGATTATGAATAAAACACCAGCAAATTAGTCTAAAATTTTATAAAGTTGAAAATTACCAAAACTGACACAAGAGTAAAGATAAAACAGAATGAATTAATAATTATAAATATTCCTCCAAATAAAAGCCCAAATATTTAAAGATACTGTAATGCCAATCCTTCACACTTTCAGTTAACAAAGGATAAAGGACATTTTCTTTTTTTTTTTTTTGGAGACGGAGTCTCTGTCGCCCAGGCTGGAGTGCAGTGGCGCGATCTCAGCTCACTGCAAGCTCCGCCTCCTGGGTTCACGCCATTCTCCTGCCTCAGCCTCCCGAGTAGCTGGGACTACAGGCGCCGCCACCATGCCCACCTAATTTTTTGCATGTTTTAGTAGAAACGGGGTTTCACCTTGTTAGCCAGGATGGTCTCGATCTCCTGACCTCGTGATCCGCCCGTCTCGGCCTCCCAAAGTGCTGGGATTACAGGCTTGAGCCACCGCGCCTAGCCGGATAAAGGACATTTTCTAAAACTATGAGACAAGTATTAATCTGATACCAAAGTAAAAGTTAATTCAACGTTGATCATAGATGAAGTCCATTTAGCATTGCTTATGAGTCAAGTCTAGTGCCAATAAATTATCTTTCTCAGTTTTTGTTTTTCTGGAAAGTCTTTATCTCTCCTTCATTTTTAAAGGACAGTTTTGCCAAGTGTAGTATTCTTGGTTGGCAGTTTTGTTTTGTTTGTTTTCTTTAAGCACTTTGAATATGTCATTCTACTCTCTCCTGGCCTGCAAAGTTTCTACTGTGAAATCCACTGATAGTCTTATGAATGCTTTTTATATGTGAAAAGTTATTTTTATTTTTTCATCTTTGACTTTTAATTATTTATTTATTGTGTTTTATTATAGGCCTTTTCAGATTAACTCGATTTGGGATCTTTTAGGCTTCATAAATAGGAATCTGTATTTTTCTTTCCTGATTTCAGATGTTTTCAGTAATTATTTTTTAAGTAATCTTTCTACCTCTTTCTCTTTTTCTTCTAGGATCCCTTAATTTGTTTATTGGTTTGCTTGATGATGTTCTAGACCCAAATGCAAGAGCAAAAACTAAAAATTTTCTAGGAAAAACATATATAAAAGGTTATAACATTGGGTTTGACAGTGTTCCCAGATAAAATACAAAAGCATGATTCATAAAAGATAAAATAATAATAATTGACCCAGTTACATAATAATAAAAACCCATTTATGTTTCAAAGGACACCAATAGAAAATGTAAAAACAAGTCACAGTCCCCCAAACTTGTGGAAAACATTTTAAAATTATATATATAACTTGTATCTAGAGTACATATATATGTATGTCTGTGTATATATACAGTAATATATATACAATGGGATACTTCCATTAATAAAAAGGAACTACTAATATATGCTATAATATAGATAAGTCTGTATTATCTTATACGAATATCATAAATGAAACCAGTTTGTTTTTTTGTTTTTTTGTTTTTTTTTTTTTTGAGACGGAGTCTCGCTCTGTCACCCAGGCTGGAGTGCAGTGGCCGGATCTCAGCTCACTGCAAGCTCCGCCTCCCGGGTTCCCGCCATTCTCCTGCCTCAGCCTCCCAAGTAGCTGGGACTACAGGCGCCCGCCACCTCACTCGGCTAGTTTTTTGTATTTTTTTTAGTAGAGACGGGGTTTCACCATGTTAGCCAGGATGGTCTCGATCTCCTGACCTCGTGATCCGCCCGCCTCGGCCTCCCAAAGTGCTGGAATTACAGGCTTGAGCCACCGCGCCCGGCCATGAAACCAGTTAAACACAAAAAGCAACCTATTTTATGAGCCCTTTATGTTAAATGTGCAGAAAAGGCAAATTTATAAAGACAAAACAAAACAAAAACAAAAAACCAGAACAATAGTTGCATAGAACTGGGAATGGGGACAGAGTTTACTGCAAATGGTCATGAAAAAAATTCATTAGATAATGAACACTTTCTAAAACTGGATTGTTGTGATGAATGTAACATTCTATGAGCATATTTAAAAAATTCAATTTTACCCTTACAATGGATAAATTTTATATTTAAATTATACCTCTACAAAACTTTTTAAAATGTGTCAATGTCCATTAAAAAAATTTTGTCAGAATGTCCATTAAAAATGTTTTTTAAATGTTCAAACTCAGCAAAAAGAGAAATACAAAAATTCAAACCTTCATTTAACATTCCGTGTTGTATCATTCAGAATGCAAATGTGTATATCAGACAATATCAACTCCTGGAAGAAAAGTGAAGGAAAGAAAACTCATATGCTGGTAAATGAGATTGTGATAGTACTCTTAAGAACAATATGGGAAACTTTGTAAAGTTAACAGTATGCAAACCTTAAAGCCCAGCAATTTTTCTTTTCCATGTGTACCTACTACCATGCCTCTTAAACTGCGTAGAGGAATTATCTTGTTTTTTATAATTAAAATTCTGATTTTGCAGAAGTGACAGCCTGAAATCATACACCTATTCTCAGATGATATCAATTTTGCACAATTTTGTCTATAATGCACATACCTTAGGAGATGCATAGAAGAATCTTTGTCATAGCATTGTTGACTTTTAAAAAGTCAGTAACTGGTAGGCTTACCAATAACTGAGTGAAAAATTAAACACATGTGTTTATACAATGGATAATTATATAGCAATAAAATATTTTAGATCCTTGAGGAATCGCCATACTGTTTTCCATAATGGTTGAACTAGTTTACAATCCCACCAACAGTGTAAAAGTGTTCCTATTTCTCCACATCCTCCCCAGCACCTGTTGTTTCCTGACTTTTTAATGATCGCCATTCTAACTGGTGTGAGATGGTATCTCATTGTGGTTTTGATTTGCATTTCTCTGATGGCCAGTGATGATGAGCATTTTTTCATGAGTCTGTTGGTTGTATGAATGTCTTCTTTTGAGAAATGTCTGTTCATATCCTTTGCCCACTTTTTGGTGGGGTTGTTTGTTTTTTTCTTGTAAATTTGTTTGAGTTCTTTGTAGGTTCTGAATATTAGCCCTTTGTCAGATGAGTAGATTGCAAAAATTTTCTCCCATTCTGTAGGTTGCCTGTTCACTCTGATGGTAGTTTCTTTTGCTGTGCAGAAGCTCTTGAGTTTAATTAGATCCCATTTGTCAATTTTGGCTTTTGCTGCC